>NW_004949103.1:10100191-10134849 GCF_000317375.1 Microtus ochrogaster
GTATACAGTATTCTTCCTGCAGGCCTCATTACAGATGGTTGTGAGCCACCATGTGGTTGCTGGAAATTGAACTCAGGACCTTTGGAAGAGCAGGCAATGCTCTTAACCGCTAAGCCATCCTTCCAGCCCCAAATTTTGACGTTTTAAAGCAATTCCAAACATCTTGGGTCTTCAGATATTTGGCATGCATTATTTGAGAAAACAGTGGATGTAATCCCTGGGTTTTCAGAGAAATGATGTCCACATGGATGGACGTGGCAGGAAGGCGGAGCCCAGGTTTACATCTGGGCTTACATTTCTAGCTTTGGGAGCATCCATAGGTAACCTGCTTAGTGGAGTCAAGCAGAGGCGACAAGACTGTGGGGGAGAACAAAAGAGAACCAATCTTCTCCCCATCCTGCCTCACCTTCATCTCAGGAGCTCACTCCAGCATTCACACAGTGGCTGAAGACAGATGTTTGAATATTCTCTCTGCTTCACCAAACACTTCCAGATACATCTCAAATTCATCCTCCCATCCTTGCCACCACCGCCTAGTCCAAGGCCACAGAAGGAGATCCTAAAAAACCATTGTCCTTCCTGGAATTTGTCCTCTGCACTGTCAGCTGAAAAATGCATCCACCATGTAAATCAAGTCGTACCAATCCCTGCTTGAATGCTTTGCAAACGTTTTTTCAGTGGAGCTGGAGAGGTGGCTTGGCCATTAAGTGAGTTCAGTTCCCAGAATGCACATGGGATGGTTTCTAACCCCTGTAACTCAATACCAGAGCATCCAAAAATCTTCTTCTGGACTCTGCACAAGCACGTGCACTGCGCACACACACACACACACACACACACACACACACACACACACACACATAAAGTAAACCTTTCCATGAGGCACCATAATAAACTCACTAAATGCACATTGCAATCCTTTTCTTGTTACCCACCCCCTCTCCTTTTATCACTGGCTTCTAACTGTTATTTATCCATCACTATTAATCTTTGTTTAAATATCATCTCGCTAAGTAGGAACACTACAGCAAAGGATGACGTTTCAAAAGACATTTCATGACATGACTATTTTTGTCCAAAAACAGCTCATTGTTTGAAGGGTGGATATTGGAAAGATTTTGCCCAGGCTTCCTTCCTATCCCCTATCATCTATGGAAGAGATCTTGTCTCCTCTAAATGAAACTGCCTCCAGTTCCTGGCCTGACTAATAACCCCTTTTCCTGCACCAGTTAGCCATATAGTGAGCATCTGAATACTGGTGGATGACTTAAGTACAGACCACACATGGAAACCGTGCATGCCTTTAGCACTGTTCTCCAAGAATGTGAATCCCTTTCCACCTAAAACTCCAAAAACACTGATGAGCTTTGAATCCATCCAATATATGAATAGAAAGCAGGCTACGTGGGTCTGTCAGTGGGTAGCCTTGGTGTTAGGGAAAGTAGTTACCTTGTTAAATCTGGACCTCGGGAGCTCGTGCATAGAGTAAGGTTTCTGTGGCTTTTATTGCAGATGTTCAATTGGATATGTTCCCTCCACATGCATATACAGAACCAAAACACCTAAGACTAATGGAGTGGCCAGAAGCTTTGGAATAAGTGCCTCACCAGGTCCTATTTCTTATCCCATGTACTTGGATAAGTGATTTAATTTAAGTGAGACTCATTTTCTCTGGCATCCAAAAAAAAAAAAAAAAAAAGGAAAGAAGAAAAAAAAGTGAGGTTTCTTTATACCAGACAGAAATACTTATGAGAGTAAGTATATGTATGTGTGGGAGAGCTCCTGAAAGACTTGGCACATTAGAGAAAAGATACATGATTTATCCAAAGTTACTTCCTCCCTTTCCTTACCATAAAGACCCTGAGAATGCCAGTGTAGAAATTTTAACATTCTAAGAACCAAAAAGAAACCAACAAATCATCCCAGACCCCCATCTCCTTCATGTTGCTGTCTGGGGACCAGCTTGTGAAATAATGTCTCCTGCAGCAAGCCCAACTCAGGATTCAGTGTTTATACCAAATTCTGGATTAGGTGGAAGGTAGATGGTGGATCATTCACAGAAATAAGGGTTGGAGGAAGAGAATAAGATGTGTGGCCATTTGAATGACAAGTGTCCCCATGGTCCCTCACATTTGAATGCCTGGTTTCTAGGTGATGACCGTGTTTGGGGAGGCTTAGGAACTGTGGCTTTGTTGGAGGTAGTATGTCTCTGGGGGAGAGTTTAACAGCTTAAAGACTTGTACCTCTCGAATTTGCTCTCTCTGCTCCTTGGTAGTGGCTCAATATGAGTCCTCAGCTCTCAGCTTCCAGCTCCAGCCTCCATGTCTGCCATCTGTTGTCATGTTATCAATATCATTATACATCCTAACCCCCTGGACCCCGAACCCCAAAATTACCTTTTCTTTTATAAGTAGCCTTGATCACAATGTTTTATCACAGTAATAGGAAATAACTGTGTCTAGTTTAGGTCTTGGAAATCTGTGATATCCACTCTGTATTAAAATATGAAGTTTCAGAAATGGCTTCAGACCTGAGAAGAGATACTGGGAGGAATGGCATACAGTTCTACAAGTGATGAGATGGTACATGTGAGCTTTTGTCTGGGTGCGATGGTGGAGATATCGAGAAAGAATACATCAACCCTGTCAGGATGGGTACTGTAGAAAATCCCGGACATACCAGGGTAGAGTGAGGCAAGAACGGTGCAGATGGATGGACAAGCAGGTAGCCACAATTGCTCTTGGGGTTGTTGGAACTAATTTCTAACCTTTGCCAATTTTCATCTTGAATTTTAAGCTCTCACCACAATATGAGCAGGAAAGTCATCGGAAGTCATGGAAATCTCACAAACAAGCGTGAATGAGATCCATCTCAGGGCAGACTGGCGAGAAAGATCATGGAAAGAGCAGAAAGACAAGAACAACAAAGCCAATAAGACAAATATGCCTAGCACAAGAGCCATAAAAACCAAGAGATCTGCTTTCTCCTTAGTGACAAGAGTTCACAGGTCAAAGATAGACATGACAAATGTCGTGCTGATTGAGATGTGGGTGAGTCGCCTCAGAGGCAGATTCAGAGAAACAGCAGGCAAGATATCAAGCTGGCTCAAGGATAAGGAGATGATTCTTTGAAAGCATGGGTTTAGGAAGGCTGGGAGATACAGACAGTGTCTCCACTGGGTGTGGGGACAAGGAAGGGATGAAGCATCATCTGAGAGACAGGAACAACTGAAGTATAGCAGCCCAAACACAGTGAGACCATCAGCCTCCATTATCAACAAGGACGAAGCCAGGCAGGTGAGCAGTAACTCCAGAGAGTGGTAGAGAAAGAAAAGAGACTTCTGGGCCCTGTTCTGCTTACAAAGTTGTCACTGTCGTTAGTGTTTAACAAACTTCAAAGCAGCTTGAGTTCTAAGGACACTGAAGGTCAAGAGCAATCACGATCCAGGCAGGTTCTAGCTCTGAGATCACAAGCAAGATTCATTTCTTAACTGCTAATATGGCCCTGTCAGTGACCTGCCTCATCGTGATGGGTTCTGGTGGAGGCGCAATTAGCAGAAACAGACAAAAGACACAGTGTACCTGGCCCCCAGAAGACCCTAGGTACACTGTGGTTTCCTCATCCCCCTCCCTGTACAACACCAAGGCATTTAAACACAATGGCACACAATGGCATCCTGTGCTCTGGCTCTGACTGGCGAGGAAGGAAGTGCTATTCAGCCCTGTATGTCACACAGCACAAGAGAGGATAAACAGGATGGCTCTTGCTTCCCCCGCACACACACTGATATGCACTGTTGACATGAGGAACCGTCACTCATGCAGGCAAAGCTAAGAATGGCTACACGCAGAAAGATCCATTCATAAAGTAACTCGAGAAACATCTGGACAGAAGGCACTAAACGAATGTTCACTGTCACTTCCGACTGAATAGTCCATTATGATGGGTATTTAGGGGGGGACAAACTATACATAAGTCCAGAAGAAAAGTCTTAGAAAATCTGGCTTTTCCTCATTTGGCACTACTATTTTTAGGGTTTTATGAACTCACTTTTCTATGTAAGAGTAATGTTCTTTTTAAATTCCTTTACTGGTTCCTTTGAGGCCGAAATCTTTATTTTCTTGGGCTAAATATAACAAAGTGAAAGTCAGTCAGGATTATGTAAATCAAATTAGTGATCCAAATATTTTAAGAAACAGTGGTTACTATATCCTGGATTTCATGTAAATATTGGAGTACATTGGTTTATATCCATTGGACAGCATTTAGAAAACTGCAAAAAGGAAAGATCACTCTACCTCTTGGGAAAACTTGTGCCCACATCTCTGTTACAGTAGCAGTAGGCACAGCCCATAAGTGGTAAGCAAGCAAAGGAAGCCCTCTTTCCTCAGTATCAATATTTTTAAGCAGTGCAAACATTATCCTTTTATTCTACTGCAAATGAAGTAGACGTTTCCTTGTGTAGGGAGTAATAAGCGTTAACAATATGCATTACTTTAATTTCTCTAGTTATTCATTTTAATTTCTAATGCAGCAATATGAAATGGAAGCCTATGGGTTGAGAAAATGGTATCGGTAAACTATGAGTCTGCTGAGTGGTTAATATACAACCGTAAAGAAAATATACAAGTCAATAGTAGAAAAAGCAAATAGCTCAGTTTAAAAAAATGGATGAAGGCCTGGACTAAACAGTAGGACTGGCCCAGGCGGTGTGAGTGCAGGCGAAGCCAACCCAAGGGTGTGAGAGCAGGACGATTGGTCTTGCTTGCTGCCTGCTGCATTGGGTGAGCTAGCTGGGGCAGTGCTGGAGAGCTTGCCCTGCTGGAGACAACGAGAGAAAGCTGGTGGGATGACCAATCCAGCTGACCCCCAGTCCCGGAACTGGGACTATGAGGTAGCCCACACCAACATCCACCGAATCTATGAACTGTTGAAGTGTGTGAAGGAGCCGAATCTGCAGATACAAAACTAAAGGATCTCCATGACAAAGGACATCAACAGGATATCCAGGAGTCCCAGTAAGGGCCCAGTATTCAGAGGGAAGCAGAAGCCAGAGGCCTTGAGCCAGACCAACATCCACTGCAATGAACACTTAGAGTAAAAATTAATGGACTAAGGGGTATACTGTGTGACTCACTGGGCCACACTACAGTTTCCACACCGAGGGTTTTTTGTTTGGGCTTTTGTTTTGCTTTAGGGCCATAATTTTAAATTTTGTTTTGTTTGGAAGGGAAATGTTGCAAGGGCAGAGAGCAGAGGCAAGGGGATGGAGAGATGAGTAGAATCAGGATGCATGATGTGAAATTCACAAGGAAACAATAAAAAGCTACAACAAACAACAACAACAACAACAACAACAAAACAGATGCAGGATCTGCAAAGACATTCCTCCATGAAGATATAAAAATGAACAGCAGATACCCAAAAAGCTGCTTAGCATCACCAGGCATCAGGATGAATCAACAACTGTCAGGAGATAGCAGCAGACATGTTAGGATGACTATTATGAAAAAACCAAAATATGCTACATGTTAGCAAGGAGGTAGAGGAAAGAGAACCCTCATATACTTAGCATATGCGGATCTAGATGATTCCAGGGGTCACAGGAGTTCAAAGCCGCTTTCATCAAGATCTGCACCATTTGCCTTTCCCAGTGTTGCCACTTGCATTGCTGACACAGAGCAATGGTGAGAAAGCCGGGGAGACTTAACCAAATGAAGGTGTTGGTCCCCACGTTGCACAGGACTGGTTTCCGTCTCACTGCCATGAGCTTTGAGTCCCAAATAATTGCTTCATGAAGCAGTAAAAATTACAAATTATACTGTGCCTCTACTTGAGCACATGCATTTTTAATATTCTCTGAGGGATAAAAAAGTGGAGATTGTCCTAAGGAGGAGCCGGAGTGCTCACAAACCAGGCAGGGGTTTGTTTCATGTGGTGTCATTTTAGTTGAAAGAATAGCCAGTGAGCTATAGTCACCAGAGTCACCAACAAGTATGTCTGGTGAACACCCTCTCTCGAGTGAAGAAAATGCAAGCCAAACACGGCAAGGAAAACACCCCAAGGGGTTTCTTGCCAATGATGGACTTGGAACTTTGAGAAAGTTACATTATAGAAAATTCCTGTCTCCTTCTTGGAACATGACAGCTTCTCAACTCTTAAAGACTTTTCTAATGAGATCCAAGGTGAGATTAACGAATGTGATTTTTTTTCTTTTGGTTTTATTTTTGCTAAGGCATAATGAAATGTGTCAAATATGGAAAATATGCAAACTTAGTAACTGCTGCTTTCCAAATAACCAGTGCCTGATATTACAGATTCACGAGCAGATACAATAGCTGTTTAAAGTATAAGACAGAATAATGAACTTTGTTAATAAAGCACAAAAAAACCTAACCAATGTGTTTTCAGATTCTATACCCCAAACTTAAAGGAGCTATAAAGAGTATTGGTGCAGGAGCAAAGGTGAATGCTTGCAATCACCCCAAGAAATGGTTGGTAGGTCCCCACCCTTTCCAACCACATGTCTGTTTTCTCCCAAACAGCATGACAACAGATTGAACATCGAAATTAATATGTGCATCCATCAAATTTCCCACTAAAAACATATTAATGATTCTTTCACACAAGCAAAACAATTTGAAACAACATGCCTTTGGCTCCTCAAATCTTTTTATTCCCTTAAAGGGAATGTTGGGGGATCCTGATACCAGCGTGTTTGGAATCCTAGCTAAACAAATGGAAGTTAAATTTAGGAAACATTGCTTGATCCGTCAGCTTGGATAAACTTTTTAAGTTAACAGTAATAACCATTGATGACAACATATGGGACTCTGCTCCTGCTCCAAACAAAGAAGAGAATGTTGCTTTGGTTCCATCTCTTTGAAGTACAGTGAAGCTGTGTCTCTGTTCAGGGGAGAGGGACTGAATCTAGGAACTCACCCACACTACACAGAAGTTTTACCACTGAGCTACACTCCCAGTCTATAGATGGTCTGTTACAGGAGTTAACCAGTTACTCTCCAATGAAGACTAAATGGCAAACAGTATTTCCGCATCCTTTCGCATCCACGGTTTAACTTTCTGTAGTTTCATTTCCCTATGATCAATCATACTCCAAACATTAAATTGAACTTTCTAGAAATGAACAATTGATGTGTCCGTGTGTGTGTGTGTATGTGTGTGTGTGAGAGAGAGAGAGAGAGAGACAGACAGACAGACAGACAGACAGACAGAATCTCAAGTAGACCAGGCTGGCCGTGAAGAGCTATATAGCTGAGGATAACACCCTTCACCTAATCCTCTATTCTCCACCTTGTATGTGCCTATGTGTGAGATTACAGGCGTGTGCCACTGTGCACTCCTTATGAGGTGTTGGGGATCAAAATCTAGGGCTTTGTGTGTGTGAGACAAGCACTCTGCCAGCCAGACTACATTCCAGACAGTTGAAGACTGAATTGTGCACCATTGTGAGCTGTGTAATGACAAGCTCTCGTTAATTGCGGATAGGACAAGATCATCTCTTTGAACAGTTTACCTCCCCCATATGCTTCCTGTTCATTTATCATTTAGTTGTAGTCTTGGTTACCAGGTCAGTATACAGTATCACAGTGCTTGTGTTCAAGTGCCCCCAATTTTATGTATAGTGACCCCGAAGCACAAGGTAGGGATATAGACAATTTTGCTGTTATAATCACTCTCTTTATTGCTACTTATTACTATTATCTATCTCTGGCTTTGACTAATTTACAAATTCAAATTTGAGTTTAGTACTAGCTATCCAAGAATCAAGCATTCATTCCCTCTTGAATAAGGGGAACTGTTGTACCTTAGACCATCCATCCCTTCTCCAGGGCCATTCTGTAACTATTCACTTCTGCCGCTGGAACAAGTGGAGATATAAATGCACTGGCGTGACTATGTTCCAGCAAAAGCTTGTCTGTGCTTAAATTGTACATATTTTGTGAATCAAAATGGATTCACTGTGCTGATACCAAATAAGGAAAGAAAAAAGGTAGGAAGAAAAGAAGGAAGGGAGGGAAGGAGAGAGGGAAGGAAGGAGGGAGGGAGGAATCTAGAAACTGTGAAAGAGAGATAGCATGCCCATATGTCTAATAATGAGATTTACTCCAAGAGATTCAGTCAAAAACACAGAATTACACAAAGGTTACTGTTACCTTTCTCAAAAAACCAAGGAGGAATCTGTCTAGCAACTAATGGTCCAATCGTGTAGCCAAGGAATGTGTCTCCCTCGGTTTTTGGTTTTTTGACCTTTAAAACCCCTTGCCTCCCTGATCCTCAGTTTAGCATGGAGCACTGGGTTGTGGTGCTCAATCTCAAATACATTGTCTTTGGAGAACCTCATTCTCTGTTAGTTAGACTGACACAACTAACCGCCCTTGGGGTCTAACAACTTCCCCGTTGTGTAGATGGTGAACAGTTACTTTGCAGAAATGCTCATATCTGTCTAGTGTTCCCATCACTACCTACGCTAATTCGTTTCCTCCTTGGTCCTCTATGGTGAATACCACCGGAGTCTTTTCTTTTTAGATGAAGAAATTAAATCGCAGAGGTTGAGAAGCTAATCCACAGTCACACAACTAATACACAATATTTCCTATAGCATTGTTTTTTGTCGCACAGGTTCTAGAAACGACCCAAATGTGTAGAGACATTAAACTCTACAGTTACGTTGGTGGACGTCTTTATAACTATGTCCCACAGTGAACCCCAGCTCTCGTCATTGCTGATTCAAAGCTTCCAGTTTTTATTGACCTTGTAGGTCTATAATGGTCCCTCCTCTTTTTAACATCTTTGAACACTACCATCAAAACTGTGATTCTTTATGGACGTTTGTGAAGGTAACCTATGTTTTAGAACTGGGGATGTGGGAGGTCTTAAGTAATTCCTTGCTTTGTCTTCTAGTCCTGTAGATGAGAAGATACTTTGGGATTAGGCAGTAATGGGTATTAATTCTACATTTTAACTCAGTTCAGGGATCTCTCTGCCAGTTCCATCGTTACTGCTCCCTTCCAGTCTCCAAGTCTTATTGAACCCTCTTTTGCCAGCCTACAAAATGTCTGCCCAAAGGTGTCTAGAGCAAGCCGACACGATTCCCTCTGCTCCAGTTACACGGGAGTCCCTTGATTCCCCATGACAAACAAAAGCGTGTCCACTACCTATCCAGCTTGTGCATACCTCTTCCTCTGCCAGGACACTGAAATGTTGGCCACACTCATTCTCCGACCTCTCCAGTCAAATGTCCCGGCACAAGGTAGGCTTCCTCTGTTCCTCTGGCATCACTAAATAAGCAAATCACTCACACACACACACACACACACACACACACACACACACACACAGAGAGAGAGATCTCTATCTTCCTATATGCAAATGTGCCTCCTGTCACTTGCCACACCCCTTGTGTATGTTGGTGTCTGCCATCTCTTTCCCAGTCCTCACAGCTTAAAATGATGCTGAGGATGAAACTGTTCAATAAATACATTGCCATGGTCTCTGTTCATCACCCTCTCTCAGCATTGCTACTCATGACAATTTCTCTTGAATACTGATATGGAGCAAACAGCACCCCATGTGTGATTGACAAAACATGTGTACAACACGTTCTCACACAAGCCTCATAACAGTCCAGGAGATATGCCTAAGATCAATTTAACCCATGCACAAATAAGGAAACTGAGGCACTGGAGTATTGGAGTGAGCTACGTGCTCAAGTTCTAGGTGCTATGGGAGGATGTAGAGTTCAGTCAAGGCCAAGACTTGCCTTATGGGTTCACTGGATAAAAACCTGAGCATGCACAATGCAAGAGCAAAGCTCTTTGCTGCTCCCAAACTCACTATTTGCAAATAGTAATGTATTATGTGTACTACTCCCGCAGTCGCCACATACCAAGCAAGAATCGACCCCAGAACGGATGCCCAGAACTGAGTCTCCTCTGAGCAGAGGGGGGAACAATTCAGGGAGAAAGAGGACTTTGTGCCCACAGGGACTTTCCATACACACGGCTTGGAAAGGGCGTTTGCTATGTCCACGGTCTGATCAGATAACGGGTTGACACTAATTCTCCTATTTTCTGCGGGCACCAAAGTCAGCCCTGGACGTTATCACCCATTGGTTATCTGTGTTGCCTGAAGGAACTCAGGCAAGGTACAGGAAAAAGGTGGGGGTATTGTTGCAGCTTCCTGCTGGCCTGCACATTGGCCTATTGTTGCTGCTATTTTTTTTTTTTAAGCTATCACATCACAATTATTTCGGCAACATCCTCTTTCCATCCTGGATCTGATACAGTATTTATTGACCTACACTAACTGCGTCAATGCACAGTTCTTTCTGATTGTTGGACATTTCTGCGTAGTTTTAAGGATATGTTTCTACTGAATCCATTCAAAGATTTTGCTAACTGTTAAACTATTTCTGGGGCAAATTTAACAGCTACCCTTTGTTTTATTTGTATAATAAGTGATTGGTTATTTTAAAAATATTTTGCTTATTACTGTGTGACCAGTCAGCTGCTGCAGCTGGAAAGCAAATGGAGCTTTGCTGAATCTCTATAGTTTTAAATAGCCAAATGTTGGCCAGGCGGTGGTGGCGCACGCCTTTGATCCCAACACTCACTCAGGAGGCAGAGGCAGGTGGATCTCTGTGAGTTCAAGACCAGACAGGTCTACAGAGTGAGTTCCAGCACAGCCAGAACTTCACAATCATAATGAAACACCAGAGATGTTGGAAATAAAGCAGTAGAATAGCTGACATTATCTGAACTCTTTGAATTTGTTAGGTACTATGCACATTATTTAATGCAACATTTAAAAAACATGTTTGCTTGTCTCCAATTTCCTGACAAGTTCTTATCTCGCTGGACTGAGGAGGAATCTTTAAAGAGGTTTAGTGAAGATAGGACCCAAAAGCCTGCCCAGACCTAGAATCCTTGCTTCACTTCAAACATATGGAAGGCACCAGAATACAATTCTCTAAAGACAAAGTGGCCTCCTAACTGTGCACTTCTGCTGAGGCGAACACTGAGAAAACCATGGCTGGAGTTCTGGTGCTCTGGTAGGGATTATTACTTCTCAGGCTCACGAACTCTTCCTGCTGCTCCCCTGTACTTCCTCACAGCGTTCTGTCCAACGGAGACCTCTAAGAAGTGCATCACAGAAACACATTCAGCCCAACTCAGAGACCTGGCCTTCTAGGTAATAGTGGCAACAATGTCACAAAGTGGCTCCCATGGCTAAGCTCATTGACTTTCCTATTATCTGTGTTACATTCAGAAGTCTCTGTCTAATTAATCCATCTGGTCAAATAGAGGGAAATGGCACTCTCTCATCTCTGAATGTGGAACCCCAAGGTTGATGTACCGGTCTGTTCTAACTTGTCCACACTCATAAACAAGGCCTACGAACACCACCCCATCAGCTGTGTGTCATGGGCATCTCAACATCTCCATTGTTACTGAGTTCTTATATAAAAGCAGAGAGGAGCTGAACAAAAACCAGCCACCAGCTCTGTGATTCCTCTGCAGCGTTCTGTGACGATTTCGTTCAATGAGCACACACACATGACAGACTATTCAGTAGGACCTTTATGGCGCTGAAGTCACGTGGACAGCTATTCACTTCTGAGGACTCAGTCAGTGCTGAGGAATTAATACCACAGCCATTGACACAGTGACCTTGGTTCTATCATACAGTTCATGAACCCATGAGTCTATATCTGCCCAGGGGAAAAACTCGCTACTTAAGCAGCATCATTATAGTTAGGAAAAGGTGACCCTTAAGTTGTTTTCTAGTAATCTTTTGCACAAGAATTCTTTCACCTACTACCTTAGGCATGGCTAAGAAAAAGTCTTTCTGGAAACAAGTGACTTTGTTAAGATGTGGAGAGCTTCCCTGGCTAGACAATGAACCCATAGGAATGTATGCATAACACACAGTCCCTGGAATGGTTATAAAAATCTTCCTCCTACCTCTATATTCTTTCTATTGTCTTATTTTGTCACTTGTTCAGGTGAAGAAAACCAGGTATACCACACCAGGGTGTGACAGAAATGGAAAAAATAACAGATATGGGGACTGATCTTTGATCCGGGACTCAGTCAGTGACATTATTAGTCACTGAAGTCAGGCCCTTCCACCTCAGGACCACAGACACTTGAGTGGGTTAATTCACTGCTGAAGGACTCTCCTATATACTGCCTGATGTTTATCAGCATTTCCGGCTTCTACTTATTAGATGCCTATAGCTTTTCTGTAATGATAACAAGCAAAGTGCTGAGTGTCCCCTAGTCACATAAGAGCCAAGAACACACAATAGGTAGTACAATAGCCCTCCATGCTCCTAAAAACCAAGGCTTAGCTCAGGGCTCCTCCTTGTCTTTCGGGAGTCCACTGGCTTCTAACGTCCTTCAGTTGGGCATATGTGGGGTCAGGCTGTGGACATTCTGATGTGCACAAGAACAAGCAGAGAACTAAATTGTCTCTCTGACCAGTTGGGTCAAGCCTGGCTTTGTTTACGTTACCCCATCGCATCGCATGCGATGACTTTAGCTTCTCCCTCTGGGAGATGGCAGGAGGGACTCCTTGCAAAGTTGCTGGAAGAAAGAAAGAAAGGAAGGAAGGAAGGAAGGAAGGAAGGAAGGAAGGAAGGAAGGAAGGAAGGAAGAAGGAAGAAAGGATGCAGCAGGGCTGCTGCAAAGGGGGTGCCTAGTGACAGCTTCCTCCAGCTTCCCATTCTCACCAGCCCAAGGAAATTGTCTAGAGGAACAGATTCACTCGTCTGGCTATAATGTCTTCACGTATTGGTTAGATAGAAATAGAACTAAAAGTCCTTCAAGATTTTAATGAGTCCTGAGTAATGCTCTATTTTTTTCTATTTTTGGCTTTTAGATTTCTCCCCTAAGTATTTGGAATCTACAGTTGATCCCAGTATAACTATAGAAACAGCCTATCTTGTTTGAATCCAAGAGTCCACTGGCTCTGGCTCTGGTTTTTGTGAATTCTCTCCAACTAGCCCTATCAGCAACCCACAATGTTTGTCACCATCAGTGATTTCTAAAAGACTTCCAGTTTCCCACGGGAATATAAGGAAATTGGAATTATTAAGCCAACGATAAAAGAAATGGGCACAAAGCCACCATCTCCTGCCCCTGACGTCCAGCAAATTGGATATTCTTTGTGTAAGGTGTAGAAAGATGCCAAGCCCTACAGAGGTAGGTCACCAGGAAAAGGAAAAGGATACGGAAAGGGAAGAGCTCACAAAAGGCCACTGACAGCCCAGCAAAGCTACATCGACCACCAGTGCTTCCGGGGCTGCCGACCTGGGCTTGGTCACAGAGGGTACTGGCTCTACCAGCCAAGGACAGGTGAGAAAAAAAGCAACCAAGCCTTCTTTATTAGCAAAGTGAGCAGACTTCTTAAGAGTATTGATGTATTGACTAATGAGGCTGACATCCAGCGTGAGGAGTGCTTACATGCTTAAAGGGCAAGAGTTACAAATCAACAAGGTATTAATTTAATTCCTCTTTGAAAGGGTGCCAAAGGTAGCAAAGGCAGGAGAGGAGCGTTTGTCATGCTTGCTTCAATCTCCTTTCACCCTGGACGCACTCTGATGCGGATCCATAAACAGGGGTGCCTGGAAGGCCAAGACAGGCGGCTTTGGCAAAGAGCAGACTGTTTTCTTCTTTGTTTGGTTTTCTAGGTCTTGATGTGGCCTAAGGAATGAGCCTTTTTTGCTAATTGCCTCCCGCACCCAGAACTTCTGAAGTAGCTGGCGAGCCAGCTCTTTTGCCGTAGCTGGTATCTGTCTAGCTTGACAGCTGCTCTAGACTGCGCAGTCCACATCTTCTGCCTAGAGGCGGAGTCACATGACTGTGTTCTGTCTACTGGGAGGTGAATGCAATAGATAACCCTTCTAAGCCCTCCTACATCCCCTTCACATAGCATCCTAGTTGTCTGGATGGATACAGACGCCAAGAGTTCCGTGAGCCGGGGAATTACGAACACAACTCTTCCACGGTCCGGATCTGGTCACTGGTCCCAACAGGTCACATACAAATGAGTGAAAGGAAGAGGAAAAAGAGCTCAGGTTTTTACAGAGGCGGCAGGATTTAAAGGGTTTTCTTGTAGTATCTGCTCTAACCTGGCAAATCCACACTATTCTTTTTCCATTCTACAAGTCAGTTGGCCTATCCTACTAAAAATGCCGGGCAGATTCTATAACAGGCAAACTGGGAAACAAACACAGGGGGAAATCAGAGAGTGACTCATTCCATCAAAACCCAGCTCGGCCCTCAGATATGATAATGAGTACTTCATTAAACAAAGCAGGTTGCTTAGCCCTCTCTCACACATTTAAAATGAAACTTTAGATCGCTACCTTTCTTGGTGTCAGATGAGATACACAGGTTAAATTTTAAGTAAATATTAGAGACTACAGTGAGTCTGTTATCAGTGAGAGTGTTAAAGACCTCTCCCATGGTACCAGGAATAAATGCGAAAGAGTCTATGAGTCTATGACCCAGACAAGCCCAAAGAACTGTAGATATTTCTCCATCAGAGGCTCATCCTCGGCCTTCACTTAGTTTCCTTGAGATGCCACTGGGACTCTGAGAACATCAGAACTCAGAAGCTATGTCTTCCTAGCCTTATATGCTGAAAGGCCTTGCATACTTCCTGGGACCCAGATAGCCTTTCAGAACTTCCTCTGTAGCTGGCCTAAATTACAGGAACTCTGGGTTTGTCTGATGATGGGTCCAGTACCACTTCAAGGACTGTCCCCAGACTGTCCTTGTGAGAAGTCACAGCCTCCACAAGAGGGGATTTTCACCAGGGATGCATGGCATCCTACATGGAGCTACAGTCCTCTCGTTGGATGGGAGATATGTCTATTTCATACTTCTTAAACTAACCCAACCTCACACCAGAAAAAAAAGTGACTAAGAGAACATTCAGTCTCTACTCCACCAGGCACTGTGGGCATGATCCAATTTCATGTTGGAAAAAGAAGAAAGGGGACACATATCCCTTGGAGTCCAGGAATAGAGTCTTTTATTCATGCTGACCTTCCCACTGGCCCACGGACACTCCAGACTCAGACTGCCTTTGTGTTCACTGCTTTCTCCAGCTACGGCGTGCATTGGTGGGCTTCTGTGTGATAGCTTCTGTAGGTCTCTGTTCCAGTGTTCCCTCTGACTGGCCTCCTAAATCAGCTACCTAGTCCAGTCCCTCTCCAAGCCATTGAATTTTTCTTCAAAGTCCTTATCTCTGCATGGAAATACAACTGCTCTAGCCCAACACAATATCTACTGTCTGGTAAGGGCTGGAGAAAGGGACAGTGATTGTGCAGATTTGTTCTTAAGTACCATTTGGAAGCAACCAGCAACTAAAAAGGTGTCGATCTAGAGAGCAAGCATAACACATTGCCCACATGTAGGTTCATAAAAATGGAGGTGATGGGACTCTAGGAAATGGCCCGGTGGGTAAAACACTTGTCACACAAGCACAGGATTGTGGTTTGTAATTCCAGCACCCATAAAAATGCTAGATGGTCATTGAAGCCAACTTGCAGTTCTAGAAATCAGAAAACTTATCTCTCTTTCCCACTCCACATTCTACGAAATCAGGCTGATCGCTTGAGCTGGCTATTGTAGGAGTATAGTTGGTCCTCAAATAATGGCTTCTTAATTTACGATGTTTCAGCTTTATGATGATATGAAAACACTATGCGTTTGAGAGAAATTGTAGGTGAGATATGAATTCAGATCTTCTCAGAGGCGTGCAGTATACAATTCCATACCCTTGTGATGCCTGGTGGTGGCAGTGAGATGCAGCTTAGGGTCAGCCCTGAGACCACCAGAAGTATAATGTGTGCTCACATTGTGATGTACGAAGTTAAGGCACAGTGAGCGTGTTTTCTCTTTCTAGTATATATCAACCAATGATAGATTTGTGGGGATATAACTCAATCAGAAATCAAGATAAATCACCTGTGTTTATACAACAAAAATTGGTATCAGTTGCAACTAAGGGCTCAGCTCTTGTTGTGTTGATTGTCTGGATTTAAGAATGTTTGTAATGAAACTGTGAATAATGCAGATTAAGTAGGAAAACGTCTTATATCACGAGCCATTACACTGAAGAGCAGAACACTTGACGGAATATTCTTCTGATACATGGGAACTATAACCTACTGCAGAGAAACAGCAACCCTTGTCATTGATGAATGCATGGGGTTCAGAAATTCACCTCTGTAGTTTTCTTTTTTCCCCTTGCTCATTAATGTAAGAGAAACTGTCAGCCAATATCCCTGTCATATCTATGCTACTCATCAATTAAAATTAGTATTTGGCTATGACTACTAAAGTTCAGCAAACACCAATGAGAGCAATGTGGGGAGAATTTCCATTTCCTAGCTGCGTAGCATTTTTAATAAAGAATACTGTGGATTTTCTTATTATTCCTAAGCTGTAAAAATTCATACAGTAAACTTAAGTGTGCTTATCAATGTACTTTTTAAAAAAGATCTGGCGGTTGAGCATCATCTGCCAGCACATTAGAGGTAACCCTTCCTAAGCTTACATGGGTCGCTGCTCCAATGCCACGCAGCCAAAGAGGGGACCCCATTATAACTCTAATCACCGACTTCATTTTCTTTTTCTTCACAGCATTTTTAACATTTAATCTTTATTTTCCTTTATAGCACAGGGATACACAATGTGTAGCCTTTGGGGGCAGGCATCTTTGATTAGCATGTTTGGGAAGCTCCATCAGGTTGTAGTGAGTACCAGTACCTGTTCCTAGTTATGGACTCTCTTGCATGGACACATTACATATGGTTAACGTTCCTTAGATAAAACACTGGGGGGATTTTTGCTCTTGACAGTTATAAGCAGTGCAAAAATCACAAAACATCAGCTCCTTCCATGAACCAGAAAGAACCATGCAAAACCGACATGTTTTAAGAAAAACATTTATGATAAAATTGCATGGCAAGGACCAAAAGGTATTGATTATACATATCATGGTAATATATGGGCTGAAAAGTGTCCAGATTTTAAAGTCCAGTTTTATATTACACTTAGTAAAAATGCTTAGGATTCATTTTTTAAAGAATGAAAGAAGGTGACAAGACTGCAGAGTTCTGTAAACGTCTATGTATAATTTTACTGCTTTAAAGATGCGCTTTCCCCAGTATCAATCTGATAGCTCAATGCTTCTTTTACAAGCACGTTTTGATTCGCCTTCTCTGTCAAGGTGCCATGGTCATTATGCATATGCAAATGTTAAAACCTGAAGCATCATAATTTGCCTAACAGGAATAAGTGACTTGGGAAAAAGTGGGAGGCAGAGATGCATCACTCTTTGGCTTCTCGGAATCAAATAGGTAAGGTTAGGAGTCAGGGGGAGTGTGCATCCAGCACGATGCATGACATTGCCAAAGTTGGAAATGAATATTAACCAAAAGTCTATGTACAGCATGACCTGCGCATGGCTCAGAATCATTCATGGGCTACTGGAAAAAATAGTATCTCACCAACACTTTCCATGGGTGCACAGGTTAGAGTTCTTGGAAAATTGTGGGTAAGTCTGAGTCAGAAAACAATTTTGCATATGATAAATCTTGAGTATGCTTAGGCAAATTGTTTCATTTATAGTCATGTGTATGGATGCATAAGAATGACATTTGATAAAAATGTGTCTAGCTAAGTCTAAAATGGTTCTTTCAGAGTATAAAACAAAAACCCTACGTGGTAAGAAAAGGTGACAAGAACATCAAAATACAAGCTGGTGAAACAGGCCAACATGGCTACGAGACAAACAAAAATAAACAAATGAGAACTGTGTACCAGAAAGCAAGAGCATTTAAAGTTGCCAACAAATGGCCACTGGAAAGGGAAGCCCAGAGCAGCAGCTTAAGGTGATGTGGGAAAGACTCAATATCAGGAAGTCATTAAGTCCAGTCCATTTGGGGTAGTGATCAGGACATAGCTTCTGGCCTATCAGCATCTGAATCTACGTGTAACCAGAAAATGTCTTTCTATTCCTAACAGTATAGAAAAGTTAATTGATTGACATCAGACCAATTTTAATTGTCATGGTTACTAGATAATAAGCATGTCTGAGAGCCTCCTGCAGACATACCCTCTGACTCAGAGAGTTTAGAACAAAGTCAAGTAATAGCAGAGAATATTAAAGATCTATGAAGACAAAAAAAAAAGAACGTAGGGTTGATTTTACTTTAGATTATTTTTAAAAATCAACCACATTTTGTTGCATGAATCATATGTTTAGTCACTAGAAGAATTTCTTCCAATTTTATAAAAGAAAATTCTGTCCAATTGCAGAAGCTCTATATACAGTCATCCGATATGGACTGAACGGGAGGAGGAAGAACAGTATTGCTGTGGATGACTCAGAACCCTGCACCGGTAGGGAGGGGCGGGTCTGCAGAGCCAGCAAACAGGTAGGAATGGCTCTCCCAGGCATGACAAGTCAAAGTCAGAGCTTAACCTTTAGCGATGCCGCTTGCCCCATGAAAGCAGCATTACACCACATTAATGTCCCTGTTCCCTCAGAGAGGGCTATGCCTGCAAAGTCCCCAGGATCCTTCTCTTTGTCCCGCTGTTAATTCTAAGAAACCAGGGTAGGTAATTAGGACCTGGAGTCTTAGGCAATAGATACATCTGCACAAAACGCAAAATCTCAACAGAGACACCGGAGGCAAAACATTGGTGGAAGGGGGGCTCTGAGCCACATCTGGGACTCCAACCCTGCCATGGTTCCTTGCACAACCAACACAGAGTCCCCGATCACCTTCCAGAGCCATGTTTCCGATGGACTAAATGTTCTGATGAACTGACTATGCCCACCCTGACCTTGCTCTTACATACCCTCAGTGTGAAGTTCGCAAACTAGTCACTCCTGGGTCTATGCCTTTCCCTGAACCCTGCCAAGGTGACTGTTACCTTTCATGATGGTGGTGTAGAACTGCACAGAAGCCTGGCGATATATGTTTTTGCCCTCACATTATCTCTAATTCTTTTAATTTCTTCATCTTCCTTGAAGAAGCCTAAACTTTGAATATGCACAAGAGTTTTGGCAGATGAAACCTAAAGTTTAGAAGATAAAATGTTGGGGTAGCCATGCTAACAAATTCACATTGCACCTGTTCTATATGGGACTTCCCCCCCGCCCAATAGACGATTAAATGTAAATCTTAATGTACATTCCATTTTACATGCAATATGGGCTAGTTACGGTTGCTATGGTAACCTCCACTTTTGCATTTACTGATTTTAATTCTGTGACATTTGCTGACTTTAGTACAATGTAAAGTTTATAAATATAACATGCAGGTTTGTAGAGCTTTTTTTAAGAATTCAATTTGCATAGCTAATTCCATCACAAATCTCTAGGTATATTAGAGGGAAAGGCAGGAGACTGCTCCTAACTAAGGGTAATCAGCAAACAACAGGCTATTTCCAGAAACAACTATTTCTATTGATCCTCAGAAAGTACCTCTCACTAAAGGAATGATCCATCTACTGTATCAGCTTTTTTAACCATTGAGTTGGTGACTGCTTCTCGGGTGTAGAATCAGCAGAGTGCGTTTCCTCATTCAAAATACCTTCAACTCTGTTGTCTCTCTTTTTATTTAACAAAATTCTAGTGAGAGAAACAAGCCAGACATGGGTGAAAGAAAGCACAGGGCACATTTTTGGCAACTACTTCCAAGCCAGGGTGATCCTTTGGTTTTCTGCTAAGCTTCCGGCAGCTTCTCGCAAATCAACTTCTTCCCCGTCTTCATTCCCAGGTTCCAGTTGTCTTCGCATCTTTAGACTCTAGTACAGTTCCCTGTGCATAAGCTAAACACACGCTCTCTCTAACTGTCACAAACCCTTTCTAGTCCAGGCTTACTGAGACACAGAAATTTAGAGAAACCCAGTGTCCAAACCGTCTTAAGTTATCTGCCAACATTTGTTGTAGATTTTTAAAAGTTATGTTATTTTCTTCGAAAAGGGAGAGCACATGCCCTGACACACTTAGGGAAATCAGAGGACAGCTTAGGGGAATCAGTCCTCTCCTACATTATGGGTCTCAGTAATCGAACTCAGTTTACCAGATTGAGTAACACGTGCCTTTACCTGCTGAGCCACCTTGCTGGCCCTGACTCACAAACTTATTAAAAGTAACTACATCATTAACAGCTTCCTGAACTGACTTGCAAAGATGAAAATTTGTGTTACCATCATAGATCCAAAAAGAAATCAGTGATTTTTGTGAGCCTTCTGTGAAGAAGCCCTGATTCAGATAACCCCATGCATAGTACAAGGATATAGAAAACAAAAACACGTATAAGAGCATTCTAAGTGACAACATAAAAGTCTATACATCTAATGAGAGGGAAAGGTTTGCCCAACATTTGTTGAGTCTCTCCATTGTGCCAAACACTGTTTAGCAATCTTAGAACAGTAAAGTAGCTACTCTTGTATCTGAAGATGAGGACAGTCGATACAAGAAAACTCTAACGTAGCACTTAAGATGTCTAGAGAAAAGCAAGACTGGCTAACAAAGTGGCAGTGGGCTAAAGAGAATCATGAGAGCTTTCAACAACAAGAGGCACTGGAGAACAGGGCCACTAATAACTTAGAAGATAATAATGAAGCTCAAAAAGTAGCAAAGCGAATGAACACTTTATCTTTGCTTTACAAAACAAGAAAAGATGTTGAGCCAACTGGTAAGTGATGAGGATGTCATATAAAGCATAGTAGGGAGGAGGAAGATCAAGAGGATGGACAACAACACATCGGGTAGCTCAGCAGAAGCAGAGAGAGTCCAGGGGTTTAGGAGTTGGTGGGCCTTCTGGTTGGCTCTTATGGCCATTTCAAGTAGGTCCTGGGAAGTAGATGGAGTGTACATCACTAAACCAAAGGCTGCTTGAGGCTTGAAGTCCCTGGTACATGCCGCTGATGAGAACAGATGGTGAGGAAACCAAGAAAACATCTTCTTTCCTGATTCCAGCAATGTTCAAATTCACACTACCCCACACCCTCCGTGGCCAGCCCATTGCCTACTGAGTTTGTTGTCATCTCTACCTGGGCAAGATAGCATCCTTTTCCAACTCGACTTTCTTCATCTGCTTTTAAATCCTGCCAGAGAGTTCTTTATACAGCAGCCAGGGAAATGTGTATAAAGTGGTGTTCCAATTGTGAACCCCGCCTTAAATCTCCAGCAAAAGGAAGCCACATAGCCATACCTTAGGATTCAAGAGAAATAACAATCTGAACCCACAGCACTGCCTGTCCTGTCAAACACGGCCTGGCTCCAGATGTATCTTCAGCTTCCTATTGCTTCCTGCATATTGTCTTTGCTATCTGTACTAGATGGGATGGCTGGGCCATCTGTCATAGGACCTTAACACTTGTTTCTCTTTCCTGATGCCACCTTTATACCTTATGTCACATTTGTCTGCTTAAGTGTTGTTTGTTCTTCAAAAATATGTTTCCTTGCTTATTTGGTTAGTCTGTGCATACTGTATGAGCATGCTTATGGAAGTCAGAGGACAACTTTCAATTGTTGTCCTCTCTGCCCCCCTTTTTTGGGGGGCAGAATCTTTCTCCCTCCATGTTTTGTTCATGCTGTACAACTTAGAGTACCAGGGAGATTCCAGGCAATTCTGCCATCTCTCTTCCTTTTAGCAAACTAAGAACTGCTGGAATTGCAGATACATGTCTCCATTTTTGGCTTTTCAAGTGGGTTCCAGAGACTGAACCCAAGTCATGAGGCTTGCAAGGGAAGGGAATTACCCACTGTGCCATCCTACCAGCCACCATTGGTTAGTTAAGCTTAGCTGAAACTTCACATCTGTACAAGATTTAGATTTGTTGGGAAGAAGAGCATGCTAGCTAAAGGGGGCAAAGGCCCAAGATGTCATTGGGGGCACCCAGGTCTGGGACAGGTTTAGTGGTGTTTGACTGACCTATGTAGTTGGGAGTCTACAGATGTGAAGTTTACTCTGCATTTAAAGGTGCTGCTGCCATGGTGCCAGATGCTTGAGCTCTCCGGCCAGCTACCCTATAGTCATGTGACTCTATAGCTTCTAAACTCCTTTTGGATGCTTAGCCCATTGATTGTTGCCAGGACTCCTAGTAAAGATAAGGGTATTTTCCCAGAAACCTGGAGCCACGTTAACACCTGCACAAAATTTCATTCACACTGCAATGTCTGAACATGATACAGGCAAAACTTCACCTGTGACTTTCCCCCAACTCCCATGTATTAATGGCTTGATCCCAGATGGATGCTATAGGACCTTTAGGACATGGGACCTAGTTAGATGCTTTTGGCTTATTGGGCTTGTATATTTTAATGGAATCATGGGACACTGACCCCTTTCTCCTCCCCCTTTGTTACTCTACCATGAAATAAGCTGCTAACTCCACATAGTTTCTGACTGTTGCATTCCAGAACCCCACCAGAGGTCTAAAGGCAATGGGTCCTCCTGATCTCAGACTAAAATTTCTAAACAAGGAACCCAATGAGCCTTTTGTCTTCATCTTAGCCATTTCATTCTAGCAGTAGAAGACTGGATCACACAACCTAAACATGGGTACCATGGCAGCAGCACCTTCAAGGGTAGAGTAATCTCAATGTACAGAGGCCAACCAAACACCACTAAATCTGTCCCAGACTATGTGTCCAGTAGCATCTGTTTTTTCTGACCAGCATGTTTTTCTTCCCAACAATTCTAAATCCTACAATCCCTCTGGAACCATTTCCATCAATCTCCATGACACAGGATCTCAATTTCTTTCTATATGCCCTGAATTCTAGTGATAAAATATACCACCCCTTAAAATCCTTCATGATTTCAATCAAAATATAATGAACATCAATTAGAATTCAGGTCCTGTGATTCTAGGTTACTAAATTAAATAATAAACAGTCTCCCGCTCGGCTGGATAGTTTCGACACTGCAAATGATAGCAGGACAAGGTGATAGGAGAAAGGGATAAAATCCAGAATCTCTATGAAGCCAAAAGAGCTAGAGCTGACCAAGAAGAACAAAAGACCGACCGAGCATCAACGCATGCACATAGTAAGGCTGCTGGGCCACTCCCAGGAAATTTTCCACAGAACTCACACACATGTATCTCTCTATCTTACTTGGAAGAGAGACATTGGGTCTGTTTGAATGAAGGACAGCACTGATATCCACCGTCTTTAAGCATTAGAGCCTCATTTTATCTGGAATATTCTAGATTTTTTTTTTTTTGCCCCAGCTTTGGATTTTTTTTGTTAATGACACAGGTCTGGTTTTTGAATTCAAGACATATACAGAGATGTGACCCTCACGGTGGATTTCTCAACAGCTTCAGTGGACGCCCAGTGGAGGATGGGAGTCCCTGAGTAGCATATGATCTCTTCAGGTCTCAATTTCTTCATCTATGAAAGTGACATTGTCTAGAACAGTGGTTCTCAACCTGTGCAACAAGACCCCTTTGTGGGGTCAAATAACCCTTCCATAGGGGTCGCCTAAGACCATCAGAAAACAGATATTTGCTATACGATTCATAACAGTGGCAAAATTGAAGCAGCAATGAACATATTTTTGTGGTTGGGGTCACCACAACATGAAGGACTGTGGTAAAGGGCTGCAGCACTCGGAGGGTTGAGAACTACTGATGTAGATGGTAGTGGAGTTGAGTCATAAGGTTCTTCTCTGGATGTGGACAGTCTGGATCAAGACATGGAGCATCAGATCTTGCTGACTCTGAAACCCAAGGATGATGGCAAGTCTGAATTCAGCCTTGGTTTTATGGTCTGAGAGTTAGGGTTCATCTGAGGCCTATAGTTCAATGGAGTCAGTGATACAAGAGCATCTGAGCACAGGACTGGGCACACAGCCAGGACTGGGAAAATCATTGTCATTGTTCGTATTTTCCTCACCTAGTCCCCTGCCTCAGTTTTATAGACTCCTTGCCATCAAAGCTTCGGACAATCTATGTTTTCCTGAAGTTCTCTCAGCATCATCTAGCTATACACCACTTTGTAATAATCTGGAGGCTTCACAAAATTGCTATGGGCTATGGTCAACGTCTCGTTAAGGATTAAATTTTCTACCTATTCACATACAATTTCTCATGGGCAGGTAAAAAAGGGGATTAATTTTGAGACATCTCAGCTCTCATGCGGACTGAGAGGAACAGCCTTTTCCTCACCCTCTCTCCAGGTTTAGATTCCAATGGGTTAAGGAACCTGGTTGTAGTCGTGATCAGGACAACAACGCTTCCTGCCAATGTCTCCCTCCTTGTAGCTGCTTAAACATCACTCTAAACACCATCAGATACACAGAATCATCAGAGAGTAAATGGTGCACTAGACCTCATGTTTAGATCATAATTGATGACATGAAAAAGAAATTCAGATGAGTGTGTTTTTTAGTATGTCCCAGTAGCCCAGTCCTTACTGAACATTTATTCTTGCTGCTGTCAGCCAATTTCTAGTGTCCATCACACCCGTGGCTCCTTGTCATACCTAGATGCCTAGCTGGCTATCTTCCCTCCGAGCCTGAGAGCATCCTGAGGACAGGCCTTCCTTGTGGTCCTTCATCCTCTAGCGCATAATAAAGAAAACACAGCAGCTACTGATGAATGAATAAGCCAGTGTAGTTCAATCCCCGACACTGCAGGGTGCCACTGTGACTGCTACTTCTTAAATGGTTTTAAAACCAAAGCCATAATAAAACTAACAGCAGAGTCCTTTCTTCTCTGCCTTTCTCCTGCCTCCAAAAGAAAGAAAGAAAGAAAGAAAGAAAGAAAGAAAGAAAGAAAGAAAGAAAGAAAGAAAGAAAGGAAGAAAGGAAGAAAGAAAGCACAGGAAATGTAGAATTGGGGCTAAAAACCATCCCCCATCCATTCTTCCCCCACCTCCCCCATCCTCTCTTTATACCAAAATATCTGGTATCCCTTCAGAAAAGTCTCCAGCGAGTGGGTAATATTATATTGGGTTGAGCTCCTGATAAATACAATGGAGTGAATTAAGGTAGAAATTTCAGTTCCTAACTATAAATGGTTTGACATATTTTTCTTTCAGGCAAATGCCTGGAAATACAATAAACTATATATTCATGTTTATTTGTTTCAAATATAGTATTTTTTTTCCAACGGATAAATGCAAAGTTGTGAGTCCGGGGAAAAAATAGGTTTAAATCACCCTCCCAGCAAGCAGTGTCGCAAACAGTACACACAAGAGATCATTTCAAAGCAGTTTAATGCACGTAGCCAACAGACATTAACAGTCTTTACAGAATAAACTAACACTACTTAAGCTTATTTTCCAGTCCTGGTTCAGATGAATTTTAACCTCTCTGAAAACTCTGATGGTCCAGAGGACCCCCTGAACTCTGTAATTGCAGAACACTGCATTTGCTCTGCTTTCATGATGACAGGCAAAAAGAATCTCTAGATGCAGGTTCTAAGACAAGGTGCATGGTGCATTTGGTCTTTAGGCTCCAGACTGGAGCAGAAAAGCAAGCCTGCACATACTGTGACTCAGTAATCTCCTCTCCCCCTAGAAGGTGGGAGAAAAACAGCAGAGGAGGCTCCCAAGGAGCTCAGAGGCATGCTGTGAACTTTGATGTCATATTTAATGTTGCAGCTGTAAAACAGAGACCAACCTCAGTGCCATCACAGGCTCCAGGGCGGAAGGGAGAACCTTGGAGCTTCTATCAGGTCTAATCCAGGGGGATCAGAGGAGGAAACAGGCAAGGGAAAGGCTTTCCAAGCCAACCAGCTTGTGTTAAGAATTAGAGAAAGGGATGAGAAAGCTTCAAGACAATCGCCAAGTGAGCCAAAGGCTACAACCCTGCAATGTACAAGAAAGATCATATAGGGAGGGGAGGAGATACCACCTAGACTCCATCCTGAGCCTGGTCATCGGCCTACATCCTCCAGTTCAGCGCGAGGGATGTCTTCTCATGGGAGATGGATTGGCTTTTCTATTTTACCAACATGGAAGCTGAGTCTCAGACATTCAAGTTCATCCCCTGAATGTGGCAGGGCTCAGCTTGCTACATTTCTCTTCTCCCATCACTCAATGTCACACCACTTCAGGGTCCTTGGATCACTCTGGCTGCCAGCTGAGGATGTGTTCTCAGAATTCTATATCAAGTTCTGCTGGGTTTTCTCTAAAGGTCCCAATTCTACCAAGAGAAAGAAGATGCGGGCTGAAGAACCTGGACCTAGTCTCCAAAAGAACGGCTGGAGGTTCCCTCTTCCTCTTTGGGAACCTCCGTGATACACAAGGACGGTTCATCCCTGGACAAATTATATAACCTTGGCTAACAATAATTTTGCATCTTAAAAAAAATACCGTGAAAATTTATCCTTTGCCTCAGACGCGCAAGGCTAAAAATAGCACAGCCAGGCAGCAAATGTGTATAATTTTTCTTTTGTGCATTTCTCCATCCACCAAACCCTCCTCTGTACAGACAGACAGGAGTCCTTTCCCCACAAGGAACCACAATGACCTTGAGTGAAGGCAGAGCAAATTGTTTCTCTCCAGACCCCCACATGCCCTCATTTATTCCCTTTGTCCAACAGCAGAAGCTGGGGCTGACTGATCTCATATTATGCACCAGCATTTGGCTGAAGGACCAAAAGGCCTTTTCTCCTGCCATGTTCTAAAACAACCCCGTGGAGTGGAGATGATTGATCTGATAACCCCTATTACAGAAGGAGGAACCAACTCACAGAGGAGGAAAGTCATGGTGCAGGAACGCCACTTGTGACTTACCCGACTGAAGCCCATCTTACCATTTCTTTTTTTTTTTTAGTATTTATTTATTTATTATGTATACAATATTCTGTGTGTATGCCTGCAGGCCAGAAAATGGCACCAGACTCCATTACAGATGGTTGTGAGCCACCATGTGGGTGCTGGGAATTGAACTCGGAACCTTTGGAAGAGCAGGCAATGCTCTTAACCTCTGAGCCACCTCTCAGACCATTTCTAAAGCATAAGGACCAGCAATAGCCCCGGGTGGCCATGTCAACACTTCCACACTCTTAATCTTTACTTTCTTTCCAAATTCAATTCTTAACACTTTTAACACTTTCAACAATCCCACCTGTCATACACAAACATGTACACACACACACACACACACACACACACACACACACACACACACACACACAAACACTTGTGATTAGTTGGGGGCTTTACCCAGCCCCTTGGCATCCATTTTTGGAATGCTGTGCAGAAAACTCCATTCCAAGCTCCTTGCCCTGGGAGTTGCCTCAGTCCAAACTCTGCCTCCTAGAAAGCACACCAAATGGTAACCCCTCCCCAGGGAAGGTCAAGACCACTCCCACAGGCCATTTAAAGTACCGCCCCTCCCCCCCCCCCAGAGAATGAACCCATGGTCTCCCGGTTTCCCGTGGTCTCCCTTTTTCCCTATCTGATGATCGTTTTGGTTTTCTACCCACCCCTCATGTTTTCCTGGGACCATTTAATGACATCCATTAAACCTGGGTATCTTCTAATTCTGTCTGATTGGGATTATTTGCACAGGCAGAGAGAGGTTTGTTGGCTAGAAAATATTTAACAACTTGATCACACCCTAAGCTCTAACCATGCCCATAGCCCCACTCTTCAAACATAACGTCACCTTTCAAGGCTCAATTTACTTGCATTTGCTGTTCTTCTACCTAAGACACCCTTTCAAACATCCTTTCTGAATGGGCAAATTCCCAAACTCTGTCCTTCAAGCACTTTTCTTGATAAGTAATTACTGTGTCCCTGCTAAGTTCCTACGAAACAGAAATGCTGTCCTCTCTGCCTCTGGTCAGGTACAGCACACTGAAACCATGTAACATATCTAGCAAACGGAAAACCTCAGTAATTGTAGTTAATTTTTACTTTGTAAAAATGATCTCAGATTGTCTTTGTAACCTAGAAGCATAGTTCTACCATCACTACCCATTACCCACGAAGGTAATCAGGACAAAGAGATGCTGCATTAACCTACCTAAGGTTGTGCAACCTGTAAGCAGAGAAATAAATGTGCGTGGCTTCAGAAGTTAAGTACTTAGCGCAAATGCCAGGGTAGGTGTGATGCAACTGACCGTTTGCTTGCCATAGGGACACAGAGCATGAGGCTGCTTTCCAGCACACAGACTGCCCACAGAAAAACAGTGATAATTCAGAAACTAATTACAAAACGGTAGCCTCTGTGAAATACGCCTTTAAAACATGGTTGGCGTTGCTCACAGCCAATATCAACTGGTGTGGGCAGGGATAGGAGCGTGAATAAGCTAGTACCTGACCCCAAGGATCCCTTCGATCCTGCGAGGGCAATAAAATAGCATTGCATACACCTCATGACACAGCCCAATTTGGAGGCAACTCTTTCTCCTTGAATCAAAAAGATGTCCTTCAAACGGAATCATAAATTAGCCCACTCTATCCCGACTATCCAGTTCTAGATCAACACTGATTCTTACCATTAATTTCAGCTCCCTCTTCCCCAATGAATCGTGCGGAAAGTCTTTTGATTTACAGACCTTTGTGTGAGGCTGTCTGCCTCTTCAGTTAGGAATAATACAAAAGAAAGAAATGCAGGAGGGGAAACAGCATCCTGGTCCACAAATGGCGAGGGGACGGAAGGAGAGATCAGTCTTAAAAAGGAACAAATTCCTGGGTTCAGGGTTGCTGGCTAGCATCAAATGGTGCTGGAAATCACAGTGTTCAGCTAATTCCCTAATACTTGCATTCCTTCATATGGGTGGGGGGAAGGCTGATTGCTGTGACTATCAAACTAATTGAGTGCAAAGTACAGTAAAGGGGAACAAATAGTGTGTGTGTGTGTGTGTGTGTGTGTGCCCGTGTTTTTAATTATGAAAACACAATAAACAGAAGCCTGAATAATTCAGACGGCTCGAATTACATCTCAGAAGTTTTAAGGACAAGGTAAAATGTTCATCATTTTAGCTAAAAGAGCTGGATGCAAAATGAAACTCATGGTCTGTGAGATGGCTCAGCGGGTAAAGATGCCTGATGGCAGGCTTGGTATCCTGCGTTCCATTCCCGTGAGCCACCCGGTAGAAAGAAAGCTCTGACCTCCACAGGCAAGTGTGGCACAAGTACATCTGTAGATATGCACATTAACAAAGTTCAAAATGAAAAGAATGCTCAACTGTGTTCCCAAGCAAGTAAAGTTGTCTGTATACGTATAAATATGTATGGATTCTTTAAATCCAACAGTCAAAATGTTCTTAGCAATCTTTGCATGGTAAAATTAAAAAGGAATATTTATTTACTATCTTATCATAGTTGTATCCTACAAGTACTTTACAGTGAGCATGTACGAACGCCTTTAAAATTTGAAAGTACCTATTTGAAAGTGCATGCAATGACATTTAAAATAAATTGGCAAAGAAAATAATCTTAGATTAAAACATAGAAATTTATTTGTCCATGTTTTAGCATCAACAGCTTCATATTACAGAGCAAAAATACTTCTCACGTGTTTGGGAAGCCCAAAGGAGAGAAAGAAGCCTGGCAAGAACAGGTTTTGTGCGATCCCAGGACACACGCTGGGGGCTGGCAGGAGGCTCAGTGCAGGACAGTTCTAGTTCCTAGGGTTAGGTCTCTCCAAACCTGCTAGGGCTTCTGAGTTGACATCACAGTCAGGGAAACCCTACCTGAGTCTGGACTCTGCACTTCGGAATCAGGAACTTGGGGGTAGACAACCTCTAACATCTATCTAGTCCAGTTCAGAAATCTGAGGATTCACTAACTTGAATGCCATGGAGTTTGCAGAATCAGAGCTTCTAAAAGCAGGTAATATGCACAATTGCTTCACTCCAGTTCTAAGTAAGAAGTTTCTGTCAACTGCAGGTTAGTCGTAGTTAAAATGAGAAGGCATGAGAATGGATGCTTTTTTTGTGTGGGCAGCCAAATGGTCTGCCTGGTTTATTGGTTTAGCTTTTGCTTGTCTATACAACTTTTCAGTATCACAATACAATGCTCGTGAAGACTAATAAGTGACCTACATTGGGAAGTAAAATTTACCAAGCCCTGTCACTCTAGAGAGTGAGCAAGCAAGAGAGAGAGAGAGAGAGAGAGAGAGAGAGAGAGAGAGAGAGAGAGAGGTATATAGGGAGAGACAGACAGAGAGATAGAGACTGAGAAAGTTTAATCTACAAATAATTTGATATATTCTAACTATGCAATATGTATCTCCAGAGACAATGATGAGTTATTTATTAATACAAACCTCTTAATAAAAATCACAAGTGTCTGATGAATAAAGCATTAGAAAATATCTGTTATGTAGACTTCACCATAAACAATTGAGAGACTCCACTGTGCAATTTAGGGGACAGGTTAGCACTATGTTGTGATATAAAGGAAAGCAGGGACAGGAGTCCTGAGTACAGCAAACCTGATCCCTCTATCCAGAACGATACTGCACAGAACAGCTTGGTGCATTCCCAAATCACACTGTGCATGTCTACCGTGGAAAAGACTAACCCACAAGGGACCCTGATGTTTTAGTGGAAAGGTTATTATCATTCTAGACGCATAATGGGTGCTTCTGGATTCCTAGTGCTGATCTAGCTCCTGTGAGTAGTCAACTTAGGCTGAATATGGAGAGGTGTTCCTGTTCAGAAGAAATGGTCCATCCAGGCCAGCAGAGCTGTGCTCCCCAGCCCACTCTTGGCATTGCTGCTTAGACAGCCTCACATAGGCAGTGGGGAAGAGGATCGTTTCAATGTTTAGTTGCCTCCACCGAGTTCTAAGATGAAGTGAACTCCAATGGGATGGAATACACATGGCCTCATATATTGGTCAACATTTAATACTTAGCCATGGATATTCTAAGGGGTAATCATGACCTGGGGCTTGGGGCAGCTATGGACACTTCATCAAGCCATCACTCTTCTTCAGGACAATATGTGATTCCTGTGTCATCATTATTAAATAGGCAGTCCTAAGAGCCAGTCCTAAGAGAAAAATTACATACACAGAGGGCACCAAAACCACAATGGGAAATGTCACAGGAAGTTCTGTTTGTGAAGTTAGGTAAGGACAGCAAGCTGAGTTCCGCACTGCTCACAGAGCTTAACTTACTGAAAGAGCAGAGAACAGGTACATCACTGGCAACACCATAGTTTCATTTAGCACCCATTCCACATCAGGCATGTTATAAACGTCTGCTATTCATAGTGCAAAAGTCAGGCTATGAAACCACGACCCAGAAAAGTTATGGAACTTCCCCACAATTTCACAGAAAATAGGAGACAAACACAAGGCTTCAGGCTAAATATGTTTCATTGTAAGCAATATTAACGTTGAAGTCTCTCTTTTCCAAGAAATGGGCAAAGGCCTGGTGGCAATAATAATAATAATAATAATAATAATAAATAATAATAATAATCTATTATGCTGTCCTCACCATAAGTTGCACACATACACAAATGCTAAATGTCAATATGATTGGGATAAGTATAAGTATCTCCCCCAGACAAGCACCCTATAGTTAGCAAATACAGTGTTATTATAGACCACAGCACCATAAACTGATGTAATTATGCATATTTCCACTTATCACTTCAGGTAAGTTCTTTGGTGGTCCTTGAAGAAAATTCTACAAATACAAAATGACCTGGTAAGTACAATCACTATGGGCCTTAGGTAGACCCGGAGATCCAGAGAGGTGAAGAGAGGGAGATGGGAAGTGGGGGGAGGGGAGAAGGAGAAAAGGAGGAGGGGAGAAGAGTGGAAGGGGGTACAGGAAGAGAGGAGAAGATCAGAAGTGAGGAGGGGGAAGACTGGGAGAAAGTCATGGCTACATCAAGTAAGACATCCAGGATCATTAACATTATTTTCAATCAGAAATCAGAAGTTTCACAACACATTCACACTGCGCAGGCTCACAGAGATGGATCCCTTTTCTCTGGTCATGCTCTACAGGCAGCGATATCTCCCTGGCTGATGGCTCACAGAGCCATCTCCAACTGGAGATTGTGGAAGATTATGAGCAAATGCAGTGTCATCCTAAACACTAGCAAAAAAAAATTAATTTCCTTTGTCAACATGTTATCCACTTACAGTGGGGATGGGCGAGATAACTAACTAAACAGGACAGCTTCTTACATTCTTCATGACAAGCAGAGGACACCAGGATCCTGGAAGGTAGACCAATCCATTGGATATCCTCATACCAAAAGGATTAAGTCAGCACAAATTTGATGGGTTTTGTTTTGTTTTGTTTTTAAGTGTGGGAACAGGAGTTGGGAGGGGATGAGGAGGTAGGTGTAGGAGGAGTTAAGAGGAGTGGAAGGGGTGAATATGATCAAAATACATTAAGTGACATTCCCCAAAAATTAATAAAACCATAAAAATGATGATAAAGAAGAGGAGGAGGCGGAGGAGGCGGAAGCAAAAGCAGCAGTAGCTACCACCAGCAGCAAATATCGGCTTACAAAGATTCCTCTGAAGCAAATGAAGAAGACATGTGTGTGAGAGAGAGTGGGCAGAATGACCGTGCCTTGAGGGAGATTAAGAAACACCTCTCTGGGAAGGGGACATTTAAATTAATCATCACACCCTATGTTATGTTCTGGGACCTTAACCTTCCTGTGTGTTTGTTTGCTTGTTGTTTGTTTGAGAAATGAAATTGGTCACCTGTAAAGAAGGCCGGGACACTGGTAAATTCTAACCTACAGTAGGTTTCAAATTAGTGATAGGCTTTTCCGTAGGAGGCTGCTGGTGGCCTAGTCCCCAGAAAAGGGCAAAGGCTGAGATGGAGACACTGAGCAACTGGGCAAATTAACAGATCAGAGAGCAGTCCCTCTGCATGGAAGGGAATGGGTAGGTTGGTCTTAAAGCCTGAGGAGGCTCTTAGATGCCTTGGCTGGGTACAAGGGGGAAACACCAAATATACCCCTAAACATCTTATGGAGAAGGGATTGTAAGGTGGAGTGGAAGCCAGGAGCTTCCACTCTGGAAAAGTGACGATGGGGACCATGACATCACCAGGACAAGAAAAGGCGCTCTTCAGAAGGGTCTGTCCACTTTCTGTGCTTTCTCATTTTAATTGGCAGGCTGAATCTTCAAAGGAGAAGGATGGACTGTGTCAGGGCTGATACAAATGCAGGATCTACCTGCAAATCCCTTAAGAGGGTGAGAGCAGCCAGGGGTTGCACAGCCAGAACAGAGCTTTCCTGCCTGCATGAATGTGAGAAGCCAGAAGGCCCCGCCCCTAGAGATTCTAGGATGCTCCTGGGGAGACGTAAGCAGCCTTGTTCTCTCTTCCTTATCTCTTAAGGGAGAACCAGTATGCTTGCATACCCGGCACAGCAGAGGATCAAAGATTCATCTTATCTCTCATCAGAGGCAGACATCTGTGGTCTCTAAGGTAGCCAGGGCGGGCTGCAAGCTTGGGAAGGAAACCTCTTCTCCCACAGAGAACTACAGACTTTAGCGGTAGACACACTGGCTACAGTTTTGGAATGGATTGGTTAGGATAAGAAGAAGCTCAAACATAGGAGTTGTTCCTCCTATTCATCTCCTATTCTTAATTGATTATCTGCAAAGGAATCCCATGCTATGCCAAATTTGAATGCCAGTTTAATCTCTTAATACATAGGACTCCTATGTTGACTCCTCTTACCAACTGAGAAACCATCAAAACTAGAGTTCTGTCTTTTCTCATTCTGCTACTGTGTGAATTAACCCAGAGTCGGGCCTGGCAGCCCATGCCTATAATCCCAGCACTCAGGATGCTGTAACAGGAAAACTGGTCCAAATTCAAGGTCAGCCCAAGTCTGCATAATGAGTAGCAGACCACCCGGAGCTATACTTTAAGACATTGTCCCGAAAAGCACAATCAACAAACCAGAAAAGGACAACCCAAATATCAGCCTTAATAGTCAAGCACTAGAGAGAAAAGTAGATATATTTTAAGCAAAATAAATAAATAAATAAAGTTATCAAATAGCTATGTATAACAGTCTATAGTTTCAGAGACCCTTCTGGTAAAATGAATTCATTAAATATTTTTCTATAGGGCACTTGATTCAGTGTCTCTCCTAATAACCCAGGAATACTTTCCATTCCTGACCTTTCAGATGGTTTCTTAGAATCTTGTTCTACACCCAATTCATATCAGAGTCATGTATGCCCTGTGTGGTAGCCACTCACTCCCTAAGCTCCCTCTGAAAGTCAACGCATCCTGGGAAGAAAACAAAGGCATTGACATTCAAACGTTTATGCGGGTGAACCGAGACTCCCGCTGGTAGATCTTATTTCTAGGGGTGCTGTGGCAGAGAAGACCGAACTCTGAAGCCAAGTGGCAGTCACACGGTCACCAAAGACAACTGATTTAAACATCTCTTTCCCAGTTTACTTCTCTGCAGAAGTAAAGCAGTTAGCACACCAAGGACTGTCCTGAACAGGGTAAACACACCACAGATGACAGCAATAATCCTTCCAGCTATCTTTCAGGGTCCTGCCAACATGATACCTCCCTACCATCCATCCTGGTGCCTCACTGTGCTCATATGTTCTAAGTCTCATTCTATCGCCCAATTACAAGCTTTGAATGGGTCAAAAAAAAAAAAAAAAAA
>NW_004949103.1:10135225-10140130 GCF_000317375.1 Microtus ochrogaster
TTTATGTTTTGTTTGCTTACTCCCAAAAAGAGTGCTTTGCTCCCCTTCTGAAAAATAAGTTAATGGGGATGATTGCAATAAAAGGAGTCTTACAGCAGCATTATGCACACAATTTAAATTAATTTCTTTCTGAAAACACAAACAAAAAAATGTAAGGGCTCAAATACCTACATCATGTTTAAATCCTACTTCATAAATGTGTGTTGATTTCACCTGATAAGAATCTGTGTTGACTGGGAGTTGAAAGATTCCTTTTTTCTTCTTCTTCTTCTTAGCTCCCTACAAATAGTTAGTTTGCAGCAATTTTTTTTTAATTAAAAACAGTTCCTGTCGCAAGAAAATGGGGCTGGAGGGGGGCCTCAGGAGAAGGAACTCTGTGCGCGTGAGCCCTGGTGTCTGTTTGCTGAGGCCATGTAGGTGGCTTGAAAAAAGAGTTTGGAAGTTCCCATTTTAAAAACTGCCCTGATGAAACTGAGCAGTTTCAAAATGGCTGCTCTCACTGACACCCCTTTCCCAATCCTCCGCAACCTCCTCTAGAAAACGTGGGCAGTCCTCCTTTTCTAGCTGAACACTGGGAATATTTCCTATAATGTAGCTCAGGGTATGGCAAGTTTGCCTTCTAAACTCCTAGAGGGAGAGATCACCCAAGTATCACAACATTTTTCTTTTTTCCTATCTATCCAAAGTAGCTACTCTTGCTGTGGCCAGGTTCCATCCAAACCAACATGGGTACTGAGCTTTTCTGTGAAAAAGCATGGTGCTACAGCCTGGAACCCTGTGACTAAGTATATACAAATGTAGCTGAAATAAAGGAACAAAGCAAACCCTTCTTCCCTCTCACCATTCCTGGGGAGTTTCAGAGTGGAGCTGAGGAAGGGTGAAAAGCAGTAGATTTGAATTTCAAGGTCTTCAAACATTTCAAAGCATCCATATTCAATCGTGTAACACTAAACACTATAATTCTAACAAACTCCTCCTGTGAACTGCTTCCCATTGTCGTCACAGTTTTCTCATTTGCAATAGGATGTATGATGTTGATTAAAAAAAAATAAGGATACTACAGGTTACTGTTGTTTTATGTAATTTTGTTAAAATCAGTGCAATAACAACATGAAAAAAATAGAGTTCAAAACATCTTCATAACGGAAACATTTTTAACCATTGGCATTGAAGGAACAAGACATTGAAAACTTATCTGCAGTACCAAAGAATTGTTGTTAACCCACGTGGTGAATTGACTTAAATTCTGCAATAATCCAATATTATCCAACTCACCACTCCAATTCCTAGTACTTAGGACCCTAGGACACCACACCTATATTTTCCTTTCACAGTGTGGACTTCAAGATTTCTTTTAAATGGCTGATTTTGTTTTTGTTGTAGCTTTTCACAAAACAAATCCTAAAGTCTTTTTTTTTAAAATCTTGAAGTCTTTAGAAGATATATATATATATTTTTTTTTTTATGTCTTATCTGATTGGAGTCTCTGCACCATGTTAAATTAAACTATATAACTGTGTGGTCGTGTTCTTCCAAAAGAAATTCGCACTGTGTAACCATTCAAATAAATGGATTTTGGAAGACATGGGGGTCAATTTATGGTAGAGTCCTAAATAGAAAATGTAACCCTTTCCCACTGCTCATGAAAAACAGTGATACTTAACTCCAAGTTTCTCTTAATTTCCTTTTAGAGTGAGGCAGCTTGGTGGTGGGGATGCTCCTAAGGTGTTAATGTGGCAAAGAGATTTTACTTCTTAGTACAGGCATCCGCAGTTAAAATAGATTTGAGTGTTTGCTGTTTTCTTTGTGATGGGCTCGTATTCCTTCCTAAAGAGGTTAGGTCCAATCTCTTAAATTCTTGCTTTACCACAAAGATTAGGGAGTTAAATGACCTCATGATAATGAAACAAATGTGGGGGGTGCGGGGTAAGACAGCTCCTCAGGGGGTCCCGGGCCCCTCACAGATGCAGAGTTGTTGTTGTAATTTCAGTGACAAGGTTCTGAAGTTCTCTCTTCCCCCCCCACCCCTTTTATCTCCAGGTTTGCTAGTCAGCAAATGTTAATTGAAGACCTACTAAGTCCGGGAATGGCTTGCCATTCAGGCGCCAGCTGTACCAAGCCTAGCAGGACCCAGACTTTCAAGTTTTCTACAGGAATAGCTGGTTCTTTCAATACAATTGTAAGTTGGAGCTAAATAACACACACAGAACACAACGTCTGCAGGCTTCACTCTGCTTCTTGATACTTACTTTCTCGTACTAAGGCAAAACCATTTGGAGTTTTCAAATTCAAGGGAAATGGCAGGTGATTCGCTGGTGAGAAAATCCAGACTCCACCCTCGCTAGTTAAGTGAGGGACAAGAATGAGCTAGAAATAGGACCAACTCCCAACCCAATGCTCTTCAAACCAATACTACCCAGTGTCTGCAGGACGAGGATCTAACTGGAAGAAATGTACACAGGCGAATATTCTGGAGTCCGTCACTCAAGGGGAGAGAGAGCACTGTCCTGTTTCTGCATGAGTTTATCACTAGCTTATTTCCTTTTTTTTATTTTTTTGACTTCGTTTTTTTTTTTAAAGAGAGTCATCTTTCTAATTATTTGTTGTAATTTCTTCTTAGCTAAGTAGATGTTCCAAAGAGAACACAAACTTGAGAGAGAAAGAGAGAAGAATCAGGAACTAATAAAATAGTAATGTACCATGCAGGGAAGAGTGGGAGAAGCAAGAGAGAGAGAAAAAAAGAGAGAGGAGACCCCAATGATTGTGTGCCTTGACTGAATTCTAAAAGTAATCACTAGCCAATTTCGTGTGTGGACAGGTCAGTCTTGCAGTATGTGGTGACTGTGATCAGTTCCTATTCGGGCTGCAGGACAGCTGCATAATAAATAACCAGCACTGGTAAAGCTACCTGTAGCTTTTTTATGCAAAGCTATATTTTTCTCTACCTACATATTATTATTATCAATTAATATTAATATTTAGAGTGAATACTTAGGTATGCATATATATATATATATATGAAGCAATTTATGGTTTCTATCCTTTTCATATGCCATGAAAACAAATTTCTTGAACAGATACAAAAGTGTCAACGTAACTGTGTAGAAAATTACTTTTAAAAGACTTAATAGGCAAGAACTTGTATAGAGGTTAAGTCCAGAAACACACTAAAAAAAAAAATAGTTTGCAATACTTTGTTGTCAGGACAAATTAAAGACTCAAAGATTTGTCCAAACAAGCTTGCCTCTCCCAGTTCTTCAGCTGCACTAAGAGCAAAATCTTTCAAAGTCATAGCCTGTAATCCAAAAGTTGGAAGTTCCTGGGTTTAGCTCTCAAAAAGATTAATGTGTCGTTTTGGAAAAGCGTACTACTAATGGGTCACTTTCCAAACATCTCAAACATGAAGCAGTGGGGAATCTATTCCATCTTAGGGATTTGTATGGGGACCAGGGAGGGAGGGAGGTTTCCAACTCCAGCTAGCTGTCCTGGGGCTGTGGAAGGGTTCCGAGGCACACAGAGCAAGACTAGCTACCACACTTCACCCACAGGAGGGTGAAAGACTCCCTCCACAAGGCCTCAACAACTTTCTAAGTAAGCTGGACACAGGACATCTTTAAACCCTGTCTTCAAGGACTAAGCTCCCATGGCCTATGGTCTCTTTAATTGTTTTTAGAAATAGTCATTCTTAGCAAAAGAGTTGTTCTTGTTTATTCAAAGTTTTATTACAATATTAAGGCATTCCCAATCCTCCAAATTCTGAAAGCAGGCTCTGCCAGCAGATAGCTTAGACAGGGACTGGAGATTCCAACACACTGCTACACAGATCGAAATTGAAGATATAAACTGTAACACACACATACAAGCAACACACTGAAGGCACACACACACACACATACACACACACAATCCTGTTTACTGCCAAGAACTCGGCACTTTAAGCATAAGAGTCTACACTGTACAGGAGTTTCTGGCTTCTAGAAAGAGTCACAGTGCCAGCAATTTTATTTAACATTCATGGTGTATTAACATATAAAGACAATAACAGTGATAAAGACAGCCGGGCTTTAACACACACACACACACACACACACACACACACACACACACACACACACTCACACACACACACAAGCTCTTGTCCAGCAGTTAACCAATCAGAAAGCAGGTCACATCTTGTTAGCCCTATTCAATACATTAAACATCAGGAATTCTCTATGGCTCCGTAGACAACTCAAAACAAGTGTATTTTGTTTTGTTTTTTTATTTTACCATACAAACTTACTCGAATCCTTCCCCAGAGTTAAAAGTCAACCTTCATTCTAAATACCAACAAAAGCTATTCCCCCAACACATCTGTGGCATGATTCTTCTGGGTATTTGGCCTCTTCAGAGAAAACTCAATTCCCAGAGACTTCTACTTCCTCAAGAGACTTTGACACACCTACAAAAAACACTTGAACACCGAGTCGAGTCCCAACTTCAGGCAGATGAGCACTAGGCAGTGTGCCTTGCCTCTCAACCAGCCCAGAAAAAAATTAAATATTTAAATTGTGAGCTTGTGAGCAAGAAGCCTGGAGTTTCGCATTTGATTTGGAAAGTTCTAAAGAAGTCCTGGACGGGATCACTCCCTGGGAGGCTCAGTCTCCCTCTCTCAAGGGGTTGATCACAAATGCCTAAAACTCCTGCCTGCTAGAATGGGAAACGAGCTCCTGTCCCAAGATAGAATCTTGGGAGGCACAACCATCAGAGAGAGGAGAAAGCAGAGAACCTCCACTGCCTCAATCAACCTGTTTCTGAATTTAACACAGAAACAGGCAAACGTGTGTGTGTGTGTGTGTGTGTGTGTGTGTGTGTGTGTGTGTGTGTCCCACCCCACCTCCAGGGAGTTCTGAGAAGTAGGCAGGG
>NW_004949103.1:10140230-10142351 GCF_000317375.1 Microtus ochrogaster
TTATTATACAGAGAGAGAGAGAGAGAGAGAGAGAGAGAGAGAGAGAGAGAGAGAGAGAGAGAGAGAGATGCAAACATTCACAAATCTCTTGCAATTTATATTTCAACAAACAGGACCATCTCTAAACCTAGAAACATCAGAGTTCTGAACAATCTGCATTTCTAGAGACCCCACATGTGAACCAAGTGCTGGCTTGTCTATTTCCAGATTCTAAGATTCCGGCAAAAACTGTCCCCAGCTCCAAGAGTTACTGTCCCTGGAAACCCAGCATTCAAACTCGTGGATTCATCCTGCTGCGCTTTTTTCCACCTATGTGGTAGTAGCTGGTGGGACACTTCCCATAGAATTCGGCCAAGAACCCCAGGAAAAAGCCCATGCACAGCTTTTTCTTTTTTTTAAATCCACAAACACACGCCAAGGTTGGAGAACTTACCTCTGTGCGAGACTGCAGTCTCTTGTTCATCTCGTAGATTCGGTACTCTGGCTGTACCATGTATGGTGTATGTCTCCTATAAAATGGGCCGAAAGGAGAAGAATAGAAGGGGTCATGTGGTGTGCTGGACATCTTGCCTGCTTGTCGAAAATCAAGCTTAACAGAGTATCAGGAACGTCCATGCAGAGCACATGGGCTGTGTTCTTCACAGTACAAAGTAGACGCACGCACACACGCTCACACACACACGGAGGCAGGCAGGCAGGCAGGCTGAACACACTGGCTGGGAAGTGCTGTGGGAGCCCTCTATAGCGAGAGAGGAGAGGGAGCGAGGAGGGAGGGAGGGAGGGAGCGCGGGAGGGGAGGGAGCGCTGGAGCTCAGAGAGGGAGAGAGCGGAGGTTGGAGGTTGGGAGGGAGGAAGGGAGGAAAGGAAGGAGGAAAGGAGGAGGGAGAAGGGGGAGAGGGAGTAGAGAGAGAGAGAGAGAGAGAGAGAGAGAGAGAGAGAGAGAGAGAGAGAGAGAGAGAGAGAGAGAGAGAGAGAGAGAGAGAGGAAGGAAGGGTGCCGTAGATGAGGTTTTCTAGCCTTTTCCTGCTCTTCTTCCCATCAAGACCTCTTCCAGTGACGTCCTCCCAGATAACTGTCCTACCAATCTGGTTCCTCAAACCCCCCCCCCCCACCTCCTGCCTAGTAACCAGGTACACATTAAACTACACCTAGGTCAGCATGGGCTGTGAGCCTGGCCCCTCCTATTTGTTACCCCAAACCTCTCATCAAAGAGGCTGAGATTAGGAATCCCTTCTTATAGAGAAGAGGCCTTGTCTGGGGAGAAGCTCCTGGTCCCCTCTGCCCAGCTCTCAGGTGCAGGTCATCTGAGGAACGGGACCCTTTGGCTTGGGTTTTTAATAATTTGCTAGTTACTGCTGAGTATGGTAGTATGTACTTGTAATCCCAGCATTTTGAGGGGCTGAGGCAGGAGAATCACCTAAGTTCAAGCGTTTGAAACCCGGTCACATAGGGAGACCTCCCATCTCTTTAAAAAAGTTTTATTTTATTTTTGTTGTTGGTGTTGTTGAGACAGGGTCTTACTGTGTAGCCCTGACTGCCCTGGAACACTGTATAGACCAAACTGGTCTTGAACACACAGTAATCTGCCTGTCTCTGCTTCTGGGTGCTGGGGTTAAATTTAGACATTAATTCAACCAATTACTAAACTCTTGAAAAAAAGGTAAAAGCCAAGATTCCATCTTGATGCCTAAGTCTCTTTGCTTGTGTGGTTGAAATCAGCCTGGGGTTTCCCTTCCAGAAGCTGCTAAGAGTCATCAATATGTTTGTTCTTTATTTCTGAGTATCCTGACTGGGTCTAAATGAACCACATAGGAGTTAGGTGGTGACCTTCTAGAACTGTTAATAACGGAATAAAATGTCTGCCTTCTTCCAGCCTCAGCCGGTGACAAAAATGCTACTGCAGGTATGGTTGTTGTTATTATTATCATTATTTTATGTGTTTGGATGTTTGTCTGTGTGATAGTCTGTGTACCTCACACATGCAATACTGTTGGAGACCAGAAGAGGGCGTCAGATCCCCTGGAACTGTAGTTACAGATGGGGTGGGCACTGTGGACATGCACAGGGTCTTCTGATTATTTTTTTACTTTCTCTCTCTCTCTCTCTCTTTCTCTCTCTCTC
>NW_004949103.1:10142451-10156259 GCF_000317375.1 Microtus ochrogaster
GAGAGAGAGAGAGAGAGAGAGAGAGAGAGAGAGAGAGAGAGAGAGAGAGAGGCTGGATAGCTAGAGGCACCACTGCTTGTTTTTAAAGAAGCAGTTGGTGAAGAGGTCATTTCCTGTCCACACTGTAGACTAGTTCAAAAATATAATTCTCCTCATAGTCTGACAAGAGGTCTAAGGCTGAGTTTTAATTTTTTTCCCCTCCAGCCAAGACCCAGCACAGCATGATTGCCTAGCTTGTTAGCATAGAGGTGGGTTCATCCCCTGCCTGAGCCTCTCGCCCCTGACCAGCCACACTGTTGTAATGTAGCAGAAATAGGATGCCTCCCAAACCCAGTAACACTGGCACTCTGGTCCCTCGGAACTGGGCTGGTGATTCACTCCCTTGGGAAGATTCCTCTGGCCTCTCACCTCCCTGCAGAGTTTTGGCTGTACCTGCTGTACTTTGGACAGCCAGCTGTGCCTCAGCACTTCCCTCCCGCCCCCTTACAAACTACCCATATGCCCAGCCCCCTTTCTGTTCTCCCAAAGCCTTGGTCAAGCCCTTTAAAGGTGATTTTAGAGGTCCTACATTCAGGTTGCATGCTCAGTCTTAGGAAAAAGCAGTATCACCCCAACCTGGATGTGGAGCCATTAAAATCCATCCAAGAGGAAATGGACTTTTATTTCTACAAAAAAAATTCCAAAAACAAACAAACAAAAACAGACTGCCCAGTAAGATAGAAAAAGCAAAGGAGAAAACATCCCTTTTTCTCAGAAAATGACCATGGAAAATTCAATTGAGTAAGAAATTGCAGGTTGAATGTATTGTTCCCCAAGCAACATGCCCAACTCTGATGGGAATGAAGTCTTGGCTTCCCAAGAGTGGCCAGTTGTGGAAGAAACCTCAGATAGCCCGTGGGAGGGGAGAATTGCTACACAGAATTAGGGGGATCTAGAAAAGCACCCAATTGTGCTGACTTTGGGGTTCCCCAGATACATGGCACTTAAACAAAGCCCAGCCCCAGAAAACAGAAAGGCAGAGTCCATACCTAGCTAAGTCGGTGGCGTTAAGGGGGAAAAGGGAGCAAGGACCACCAAAAAGCAAGAGAAATATAAGACCTGAATGCAAATGCATGCAAATGAGACATTTCTTCTTTTTAATAAGCAGATTAATTAACTTTCTGCCCCAGTCATGGCTTGGGGTATTTTAGAGTCACCTGTCAATAGGGAATAGGTTAAAAATGTCCCCAGCTTGCTGTCTTGATCACCCACCTACAAGCAAGGCTTGCAGCTTCCACTCCACAGCACAGCCCAGCACAGTCCCTTCACTTGCCAGGATGGGATTAGGCCAGGCATTACTCTAAGGCTGCTCAGAACATGTGTCTGGAGACCCCAAGGCAGGCCAGCATGCAGGGTTTCAGGTTTCATTACAAATCCAAAAGCTGGGCCAAATTTGCTGCAAGGTTTGTCAAAACATACACCCTCCTAAAGAAGAGATTTCAAACAAATTCAGTGTGATTTATGTTTCAGTATGGTGGCCATTGCAAAAGCCAACGGTTCCTTGTGCATAAATTCCCCCAGTAAAGCGTTCCTAGAGTTCAGAGCCTGCCTGGGTTTGTGTTTGCCTCTTCATCTCAGTATGAGGCTCAAAGGCACTCCTGAGTGGTTGCATACAGCCCAATAGCAACCAAACCCCATCCAGAGGGAGAACTGTGCTCCCAGTGAGCCATGCTTCGCTCTGGGTTGTTCTTGCAAAGCATTCCCATGTATTACTGCAAATATTTTCCGTTCATACCTAACACTCCCCATGCAACTTCCCCAGCCTTGCTCCTCTTCTATGGATTTGCAGCTTTGTACCTTCGAGAGCCTTCAAACTGGTCCCCTGCTCACAGATTTACAGTCCTCTCCTTGCTTGCAATCCAGCCTTCCTCCAATTAGAATGTTTAGCATAGAAAACAGACACCTACCATATCCTATGCTCTTGAATGCAGGGAGAAAAAATGTCCAGGTTCTCTATATTCATGCTACCCAGGAACTTGGGGCTGGACACTTCACTTCTCGTTCGTTCATTCGTTCATTCTCTCTCATTCATTCATTTGTCCTTTATTAACTATTTACTTGCTATCTTTTATCTTTGCAAGGAAACAATCTTTCCTTCATGTGTGAACATTTATATTTCCATCCCTTCTTTCCCTACAAATAGCCATTCACCATTCTACTCAGTTAAATTACCTCCTTCTGCATTAACTGTTTACTATTATGGTATTGGGGGGGGGATGCATATGGTAGTCAGAGGACAGCTTTGTGAAGCCAGATCTCTCATCCACATTTACATGGACTATAGGCATCAGAAGCACATAGCTCAAGGTTTCTGAGGCCAGTGCCTTGACCTACTGAGTCTATTCACTGGCCACCTAGATTAACCCTTTCGAATTCATTGTTAGCTATTCTACTAACTTTCACAGTGGATAGGGATAGATCCAGAATCTATTTCCGTTATGGCCTCTGCTGTGGGAACAGTGATAGAGCATAGTTTATAAGATCGCTGCTAAGGATCCATAAGCACAATACTATCAGAACCTTCTCCTATGTGCTCAAGCACAGTTATAATCATGGAGTACCTGCTTCCAGCTTTGGTGTTAAAGAACACAGACAATCAGAAGCTGGAAGAGCAGAAAGCCCAACCTATGTAGTGACTGTCAGGGAGACACCTCAGAGAAGAACTGGCCAACATCGGGAGCATCATTTCAAGATGAAGTGCATGCTGTGATGGCAAGAAGATGAAATGAGAGGTAAGAGGGGTGTGATAGCGCACACCTTTAATCCTAGCACTTGGGAGGCAGAGGCAGGTGGAGCTCTTATTCTGATGCCAGCCTGGTCTACAGAGGGAGTTCCAGGGCCGAACAAAGAGAGAATTTTTTTTTTTTAAATCTTCCACCGGGCGGTGGTGGCGCACGCCTTTAATCCCAGCACTGGGGAGGCAGAGGCAGGTGGATCTCTGTGAGTTCGAGACCAGCCTGGTCTACAGAGCTAGTTCCAGGATAGGCTCCAAAGCCACAGAGAAACCCTGTCTCGAAAAACCAAAAAAAAAAAAAAAAAGAAAAAAAGAAAAAAAAATCTTCCTTTGGGTGAGCTCTGTCCTTTCTGTATTCTTTCCTCTAAAGACTTCCATATGAAAAGTGACACTAGCCAGTTACTAGAATTTACTCCAATGCGATTCTGTGTTGAAGACTCAGAACTCAGATAATGAGCAGTATATTCTCAGTTATTGTTACAGTAAATCTGTAGGGCTGATTTGATTGCTATCCCCATCTTAGAGAAGAGAAAACTAAGCCTGCAGGAAACTACAAAAGTTCTGCAAGAACATGTGGTAGGTACAAATTAGAGACAAGATTCACATACCCTTTGCCTGATTGGTCTTCAGCATTTCCTCATCCTGAGAGTAGTCAATAGCCACTGGGGAACTTAAAGGGTAAGGGCGAATGAAATGGTGAGAGAAGCAGAGGGATAAGGAGACCCTGGGTGTCGACTTTATTCTTCATCCTGTACACTCTCAGTTCTCCACGCCCCCTCTTCCTATCCTAGATCCTTCTCTTGAAGCCAGGTTTAGCCATTCCCAACCCCTGCTACGTGCTGACTCGAAAACATCACCTTTCTGCTTGCCTTTGTCCTGTCCTTTCCTTGCCTGCCTCTTGAGTAACCACCTTTGAGTCTGGCCCACAAGTGAAGGAGATCAAGTGCCCACCAACCCTATAGTGCAAATAGGAAAATTCAAGAGGTGGTGTCTCCATACCAACCAAACATGAGCAAGTACAAGGCCAGGCGACTGTTGTACAGCCCTCAACAATGCTTATTGACATATTCCTTTACATTTTGAGCATTGACTAAGTTCTAAACATCCTCCCCCAGATATTCTAGGTGCACTAAGCAGCCACCTGACTCTTTCAGCTCAGAACCTAAGCTGCAATGAGTAGCTTACTTTTAGTGCACAGGATATTTGCTTTGCCTTCCACTGACATGGTTCCCTGCAGCCTCCAAAGTGAAGGATTTCACCAGGTCCAGTTCTCATCGTCATCTTTCTTCGGAAAACTAGCATCTCTGGCAGCTGTTGGTCTCATTCCTGGCTTCATGGCAGCTGCCTTCCATCCCCCCAGGGTCTTTACCATCCTGGGTCCCAGCTTCTTCTTTGACTGGTCTCTTTCCAGTGTTCATTGACATACTTGGCAGATCCTTCCACCCAGTGCTGCTCTCTTCAGAAAGCCAGTTTTCTCACCCCACTTCAGGGCTCCCTCTTTGCCTTTGCCATTCCTTACCAGTGCCTGGGCCTTATGCTGTTAGTCTGCCCTGTACTCAACACACATTCGGCTAACTGTACATGCAAGGTGCAGTGGAGATGTGAGGGAAGGGGGAGACCCATAAACTCAATCTCTGCTTTCTAGTAACTAAGCAGGGTGCCAGCAGCAAGCCTAGGGCATCATGGGGCTTTTATTGTTCAAGTCTGGGGTCTTCAGAGTGGAAAAGCAGGCAGGAATACAGTTTTCGAGGCGAAACATTGGAGTTTCACCAGCCAGCCTTTAATCACAGAACCCTACATTTAGCTGTGTGATGGTGGCACTTAACTGCTCTGTGCTTCAATATTTTTGTCTGTAAAATGGCAACATCCTATATAACAATCCTATATAACATTTGCCCAAGATGGTATAAACTAATGAATGTAAGTCTGGCATTCACGACATGGTTGTAATCGTTAATATTTTATTAGAAGAGTTTACAAGAATGAGCTAATCACAGAAACAAAGGGAACTTAACACCATGGAGCTAGAACAGGAGCTCAGAGAACAGGCTGGAGTGGGAACTGGTCATCAGCAATAGAGATGGACCAGAAAACACTGAGGGCATCATACGACATGCATCTTCAAGTTTATAAATGAGAACGAGCAGCAATCCATCTGACTACATGAATCAAGGAGGGCTTCACAATGAAGGTGACACTTGTGGTCCTCCTTGAGGATCTTTTAGAGGGGACAAAGCAGAAAGGCTGAGAAGTATCACAGCCAACAGAAGAGACGCTGTACAAACAAACAGGCTTGACATCAAAGATGACAGGCAACCAGGAAGAAGAGGAAATAAATGGTAGGAAGTGAATCTAATCCTAAGTGATCACGAATTAGAGAGGGGAATAGGAGAGTAGAGGGGAAGAGGTGGAAATGTAAGGAGAGTACTCAGGCATAAAACTCCCAAAATGCAAATTATAAAAATAATACTTTAATGATTAAAAAAGAAATGAAGCCAATGTTAGAATAGCATCCATGGTAAGCACATTGTGACTTAAGTGCTGGTTAACCCATGTATGTCAGTATTCACCAACAGAAGAAGTGCAGTACTACATGCTAAAAGGAGGCTTGTTAAATTGGCTTCCACGGTGTGGTCCAGGCAGTCCAACAATGGCTATCTCTCCAGGAAGGTAGAAAACTTGGTAGTTGTTCATTCTGTAAGGCTATGTGCCTCAGAAGTCCCAAACTATAGCTAAAGGCCTCGAGTATTTTCGGAGAGCTACTTGCCAGAAGCCCAAAGAAGCTGATTCTCCAATCAACAAAGGTGTGAGAAGCAGCAACAATGTATTAGCAAGAGCGAAGGTCAAGATGATGCTGGGATGGGGGGCTTTCCTTCTTCCAGCTACCAGAGGTGCTACTCACATTTAGGGTGGGTATTTCTCATAGCAATTGAGACAATTAAGTCAATCCTGTTTCCCAAAACATGCCAAAGGCCAACTAGATGTATGCAATCCCTCAAGTTGACCATTAAACTATCACAGTCCAGAATGTCAAAGCAACTGTTTTTCTCAAGCAATTTGATTTATCGATGGAGAGTAGATTAATTCAGACAGACTCCAGAACCGAGCTGTTTGTGGGATGTTGATTTCATCCACCAATAGAATCCCCAGCATGCATGAAACTTCTCTGTGGTAATGAATCTTAATACTCAGCTCCACACATTTGCAGTCACTATGGAAACCCTTCTGGAGGATGTGTCTACAAAGCTGCTTCCAAAAAGATTAGCAGAAAAGGAAAGATCCACCCCAAAGCGGATGGGACCCATGGGTTGGATTCCTGGACTGAATCAGAGGAGACAAGGCCCTGAGCACAGCATTCATTGTGCTCTGCTTCCTACCTGCAGGTGCAATATGATCAGCCAACTTACATTCTAGCTACCATGATTTCTCTGCCATGAAGGAATATATCCTTTTATTTTATAATCCAAACAAACCAATCTTCATTAAGTTGATTCTTGGGGGTTTGAGGCTGGTTTTGCTTATTTATTGTGTTGCTTTTTTATTTCTTTCTTTTTACAAGTATTTCATCAAGAAAAGAAACTAAAGTCCTCTCTCAGCGCATGAAACAGAGACTTCAAGGGCTCCCTCATTGCTTTTGGATGATGCCTGTTAAAAGGCTCTTTGGCGCTATAGATTTGAGAGGTAATTTTTGCAACAGCTTCGCTGGTTGCTATGCAGCCCTGGGAAATACACAGTCGACCTGGAACTTTAGGAGGGTGTTGCTGGGTCACAGTCAAAGAGCTTGGAACTCTCTCAGCCCTGAAGTTGAAGAAGTGTTTGGATATCATTTTCTTTGACGATCCCTACTGCTCTCTAATGTCTCCTTCACTAAAAGGAAAATCTAACAAATACTCATAATGACTAAGAAAGCCCATAATCAGCAAAGATAGCTAAGTTCTGAAGAACTGGTAGTCAAATCCAAGCCTGGATCATTCAACAGAGAGGTAACCTTCTGCCAGCTGAACATCTGTAAAGTGCCTCTTCTTTCTAACTTGAAAGAGTTTGCTAGCTGGGTCTCCTTTCTCTGACTCCATGACATCTGTCCCTCCTCTACCTTCCAGCCATGTCAGTGCTGCCCTGATCCCATCCACTTCCCACAGCACTTCTGATACTTCATGTTGGGATATAACAAACTCTCTCCTTTCGACCCTAAAACTGTCTATCTGTTCTTGGATTCTTGAATGGCTAGATTTTCTACAGTCTTAAGATGTTCTTAGCTAAGGGTATTTCTCCTTTGGAAAGGCCATCCCTGGCCAACTATCTGAATAACCTACTTCTATTCCATCACACCCTGTCTACATTGCTGTTCGTTGTATTCACATCTGTCCTTGCTCTTGTGCACCGCCAGGTGGCCTGCCGGTCACACATGGGCCCACTAAGTGCTCTTAATGTTCCACATGAGGCTAGGCATGTGTGGGGGTGCTCAGTGTATTTTTGTACATTAAATGGTTGAAAGTTTACCAGAATGAAATGTAGGAATTGTCCTAACAAATTACAACACTAATCTGGGGCACAGGCTGGATTGTGTAAAATCCATAGCAGGGATGTGTAAAATCTCTTTTTAAATTATTTACTTATTTGTGAAGAATAGATTTGTTGAGTACTTGTTACAAGTCAGATGTGATGTTATTTATTGAGCAAAAAAAAAAAAAAAAAAAGAGTGACGGCAAATTTGATAACTTGAAGGTTTGTCTGGGCTAAGGAGAACTCAGAGGATGAGGCTGCCTATTGCCAAGACTGAGGATCTTAGTTCAACCCCCCACCTCTGCACGGTGGAAGGAGAGGATCCATTTCTGTAAATGGTCCTCTAATCTCCACATGAACATCGTGCCATAAGCACACCCATACACAAAATGTAATAAGTAACTAAATACATAAATAAGTTTTAAAGAGTTAGTTAAAGCTTAGGAACCCATGTAAAGGGAAGGATAGAACTGATTCTGCAAAGTTGTCATCTGTCCTCCATACATGTGCTTTGGTGTATGGACCTGTCCACATACATCAAACACACACACACACACACACACACACACACACACACACAAACACATGCAAAGTTAAATTAAAATTTTTCAAAAAGATCTCTGTTCAGGATCCCTTTTTCTAGAACACTGTTTGCCATGGGGAATCCTTTAGAATTCTAAAAGATCCAATACTGTGGTTAAGACTGCTGTAATCTCCTTCTGACCTATAGAGGACCATATGGCCAGTGCAAATCTTCTCCATTCTTAGTCTAGCATCGTCCCTTCCTTGCTGTATTAATTAGGTTAAGTCACATCCCTGCTGTTACCTTTAGTCAATCTCTTTGTAAAATACAGAGAGCAGTGTTCATTACTTAAAAAAAATATTCATTTTTATATACCAACTACAGTCCCTCCTTCCTCCCCTCCTCCCATCTGTCAGATGTCACCAACTCCACATTTGACGAGGGGCTAATATCTAAAATACATAAAGAACTCAAGAAACTAATTTAAAAATGGGGTACAGGTCTAAAGAATGAATTCTTAACAGAAGAATCTCAAATGGCCCAAAGACATCTAAGGAATTACTCAGCATCCTACTTACCTCCCCAAACTCATCCCCATCCACTCCTCAGAAAGGATAAGGCCTTATCCATGGGCAGCCAACAAAGCCTGGCACATTCAGTTGAGGCAAGACCAAGCCCTTCCCCACTACATAAAGGCTGAGCAATGTATCCATACATAGGGAATGGGCTCCAAAAAGCCAGCTCATGCACCAGGAAAAGATCCTGGTCACATTACCGGGGATCCCACAAACAGACCAGGCTACCCAACTGTCATTCACATGCAGAGAGCCTTGTTTGGTCCCCTGCCTGCTCATTTGAAATCTCCTGAAACTGAAAATCTTCTATAAAGCAGAGGACACTATCGATAAGACAAAAACTGTAGCCTACAGAATGGGGAAAGATTGTCATCAACCCCACATCTGACAGAGGATTAATCTCTAAAATATATAAAGAACTCAAGAAACTATGCACAAAAATACTAAATAATCCAATTTAAAAATGGGGTACAGATCTAAACAGAGAATTCTTAATGGAAAAATCTCAAATGGCCAAAGACATTTAGGGAATTGTTCAACATCATTATCATCAGGGAAATGCAAATCGAAACTACTCTGAGATACCATCTTACACCTGTAAGAATGACTAAGATCAAAAATACTGATGACAGCCTGTGTTGGAGAGGATGTGGAGTAAGGGAAACACTCCTCCACCGCTAGTAGAAGTGCAAATTTGTACAGCCACTGTGGAAATCAGTATGGTGGTTTCTCAGAAAATTAGGAATCAATCTACCTCTAGACCCAGCAATACAGCTCTTGGGCATATACCCAAAGAAGGTTCAATCATGCCACCAGAACACTTTCTCAACTACATTCATAACAGCAATATTCATAATAATCAGAACCTGGAAACAACCTAGATGTCCCTCAATGGATAAAGTTAATGTGGTATATTTATACAATGGATTATTCCTCAGCTGTAAAAAAAAAATGACATCATTAAATTTGCAGGCAAATGGATGGAACTAGAAAAAAAATCATCCTGAATGAGGTAACCCAGACCCAGAAAGATAAACACAGTATGTACTCACTCATAAGTGGATACTAGATGTAAATCAAAGGATAACTAGACAACAATCCACAGCTCCAGAAAAATGAGGTAACAAGGAGGACACTAGGAGCAGTGTTCATTTAATACAGAAAACAGATAATCAGATAATTGTTTCTGGTTCATAGTGATTAGTAGTTGTTGTGAAGTGTCAGATGCTTTTCTACGCACTTTATAAATATTAACTCACAGAATCCTATAAAAATCCCATATGAAAATAAAAGAGATTCACCTTCTTATTTAGCTTCTTTAGGATATCAAAATATAGACTCACTGACCTTTATTTGTGGATAGCTATCCTCCTGGGTAGGGGAAGTAGACAAGATTGCCAGGCAAAAAATCGGGATTTTAAGGGTGGGGTGGGAGGGGGGTAAGGGGAGATGGGGAGAAAAAAATGAGAAGGGTAGGATGGGGAGAACTTGGGGCAACGGGATGATTGGGATACAGGAAGGTTGGATAGGGGAGCAGGGAAGCATATATCTTAATTAAGGGAGCCATCTTAGGGTTGGGAAGAGACTTGGACCTAGAGGGGCTTTCAGGTGCCTAAGGCGAGGTCCCCAGTTAGTTCCTGGGGCAGCTGAGGATAGGGAACCTGAAATGATCCTATCCTGTAGCCATACTGATGAATATTTTGCATATCACCATAGAACCTTCATCTGGCGATGGATGGCGATAGAGACAGAGACCCACACTGGAACACTTGACTGAGCTCCCAAAGTCCCAATGAGGAACAGAAGGAGGGAGAAGATGAGCAAGGAAGTCAGGACCAAGAGGGGTGCACCCACCCACGGAGACAGTGGGGCTGATCTATTGGGAGCTCACCAATGCCAGCTGGATTGTGACTGGAAAAGCAGGGGATAAACCCGGACTCTCTGAATATGGTGGACAATGAGGGCTGCTGAGAAGCCAAGGACAATGGCACTGGATTTTGATCCTACTCCTTGTTCTGGTTTTGTGGGGGCCTAGCCAGTTTGGATGTTCACCTTCCTAGACCAGGATGGAGGGGGGAGGACTTTGGACTTTCCACAGGGCAGGGAACCCTGACTGCTCTTCAGACTCGAGAGGGAGGGAGAGAGAAGTGGGGGGAGGGTGGGAGGAGTGGGAGGCAGGGAGGAGGCGGAAATTTTTTTTTCTCAATAAAAAAAAAAAGAAAAGAAAAGAGAGAGTTATTGTTTTTATTTTCAAGATTAGGAAACATCACCATGGACAGGTTAGGGGACCTGCTGAAGTTGCACAGGTAATTGTGGGTACAGGCTGGTTCCTTTCTATTTCATGCTGTCGATCAAGACAGCCCACATCAGGTGTCTGTGTCCACATCCAATTGTGAGCTGCTAGGGAACAGGCCTGTTCAAGTACATGATTAACAGATGTACAACACATCTTATTCATAAGGGAAGAAAGTGTGTAGCAGGAGAATAAAGACAGGGTTTTTTTTTTTCCCAAGACTCTTGCTTATAAGTAAAAGAAATATTGCCCTAAATGTTCCAAACAAAAAGAAGTAAAGAGATTTACTAACGTAATTGGAAAAGTCATAAGCACATGGATTCAGGTATAGGAGGATCTAGGGTTCCAAACTATGTTCTAGAATCTTTGATCCTGTGGCTGTATCATGAATTTTGTCGTTTTGGTAACCATGGGCTCAGCTAGGATTGCAAATTCCTGAGTTAGTAATTATTATTTTTTTTTTTTTTGAAGAAAACCCTTTACTGTTTGCCTACTAGTTGCTATACAAATGTGAAGTCTGAGACTTTAAATGAAATTACATCTAGGGAGCCTCCCAACAGCTCTGTCGAGTTAGGTGTGGATGAAGGGTTAGCACGCACAAGCCACGGTCCCGGTGCTCACATAGATAAGATCTATGACAGTAGGCCATGTGCATGCAATTAAATGCTGTAGATCCTCTTCCCGCAGACTGCTACCCCTTTCACGTACACACACAGCCATGCATGCCCTCGTATGGAATACAGGAGATGGCAAGTATTGAGTAAATGGTCACATTTCTGACCATTACCAGTTTCATTCTAACACATAAACCTGAGCATTATATTGTGTGATTTGCTTCCCTTGTGCTGTTTTACCTGGCCTCACTTTAAAAACGAAGAATCAAACAACAAAAAAATACTGTATGCTCTTCTTTATTTCTATTTTTATTAATAAAATTTATTAAATTTATTTTACATCCTGACCTCAATTTCCCTTTCCTCCTCTCCTCCCATTCCCTCCGCATACCTCCCCTCTGTCCACCCAGTCCCCTCCTCCTTGGTTTCTGTTCAGAAAGGGGCAGGAGAGCATGGAAAATCAAGTTGCAGTAGGACTGAGTTCCTCTCTTTGTCTTAAGGCTTGACAAGGCACCCTAGTATGAGAATAGATATCCAAGAAACAGTATTAGGGACAGCCCTTGCTCCTCCTGCAAGGGGTCCTGAAAGTAGACAAGGCTGCAAAATTGTCACTCATATTGTAGAGGGCCTGAGTTAGTAACATGAAGGTACTCTGGCTGTCGGTACAGACTCTGTGAGTTCTTACTAGTCCAGGTTAGTTGTTTCTGTGGATTAATTTGTGATGTCCTTGACTCCCAGCAATACAAATCTTGGTCAAATATTTAAAGAATCCACAATAATACCACAAGGACATTTGCTTAACTATGTCCAAAGCAACATTATTTTCCTCCCTCTCTTCAGCAGGATTTCCCAAGGAGGGCCCAATGCTTGGCTGCATCTGTTTCCATTCGTTACTGGATAAAGACTCTCTAATGACAATTGGAATAATCACCAATATAGGAGTAAAGCAGAATATTGTTAGGCATCATTTTCTGACATATTTCCTCTCCAATCATGTTTGGTTCTACCCTAGGTCTCTGGCTGTCCAGCTCTGTGTCCTGGCCCTCCAGCTGTGTCGGGGGGCAGGGAGCTCATTCTCATGGGCTGGGTCTGAGGCTGGGGCCAGCCTCTCTATTGGAAGTCCTGCCCAGTCACAAGAGATGGCCTGGCCTCATTTTTAGCAGCTCCAATTGCCTTCATTTGCCACAGTCACATGCTTCTTGGCTCCCTCACACTGTTAGAGAGCTACACAGAAAGACTTGGGGATTTGCTTCTAACTGCAGGCTCCTGAAGACATTTGATGTGCACAGGAATAATAACGCTCTGCTCAGTTTCCCAAATCCCACCAAGAACCAACTTGAAATTGGACAACTTTAGAACGAAGGAGCCCTTGTGTTGATGCCTGTTGGGAACTGAGTTTATTATTTGGACTGACACCTGAAGTGTGTGTGTGTGTGTGTGTGTGTTTCTTTCGTAACAGTCCTATCTTAGTCCAAGATCAAACAATGTATTTTGAAAAATAACTGTACATAATGGTACACTTCCCAGAACTGGCCAGGTTGGCGCCTGCCACCGCCTTTGAAGAGCTGCGAGGCTGAGGTAGGGAAGATGCCACCTGTTCCTGAAAACGGCATTTACTGTCACGACTGTGTGCTGGGGACAAGCCATTTATCCACGGCTTTCATCTGGCCACTTCTTGCTTTTGACAAATTTTGTTTCCTGAGTGGACTGTCCTTAACATAGGCATCGTTTTTAAGTGGTGTGGGAATGACTGCCACAAACAAACCGTAACTGTCTTAACTGTCCCTTTCTCTAGATGTTCCCATTGTTTCCATTTTTTCCCCCAAATCGCGTACCCTGGAGTGAATATTCTTAGGTTGTTTTGTGCATCTACAGGCATCTATAAAAAAGTCCTGAAAAGCAATATCATTTTCAAGCAATGGGTAGGCAAATGCAAGGTGTTTGATACGTGGTACTCAATGGCCTTGCAAATAGTCTGCCTCACTACTTCCTACCAGCTTTTCATCTGTATTTCAGCTTCACATTGGCAAACATAATACATACTTCTGAAGGAAACTGGCACAACGCTTAGAGGTACAAAAAAAATTACTAAATGGGCCTGGATTTCTCTGCTGCCTGAGTTGAGCAGAAAGACCCCACAGTTCATTTCCTGTATGTGGGAAACCCTCCCGTCAAGTCGCCCAGCTGTGAGGTGGCTGAAGGAAGTACCTGGATGGATGTGCAGTGCTGTAGTCTGTCTTCTGTGTTTTCACAATCACCAGTTATAGGACAAGTATCTGGCGTTCATGGGACATACATACTACTTTTTTTCTTGCTTCCTTTTTTTGCTTGTTTGTTTTGTTTTGCTTTTTTGTTTTTTGAGACAGGGTTTACCTCTTTAGCCCTGCCTGATTTGAAACTCACTCTGTAGACCTGACTGGCCTCAAACTCCCAGAGATCCATGATCCACCTGCTACTGCTTACCGAGTACTGGGATTAAAGGCATGCGCCACCAGCACCTGGTGGTGTTTCCCTTTCTTTCTTTTCT
>NW_004949103.1:10156359-10179611 GCF_000317375.1 Microtus ochrogaster
TCTCTTTCTTTCTTCTCTCTCTCTCTCTCTCTCTCTCTCTCTCTCTCTCTCTCTCTCTCTCTTTAATCCTCCCTTCCTTCCTTTCTTCTGATGTAGGTTTTCCTTGATTCTCTGATCCAGAACATAACATTTTTTGATTCTTTAACTGGACAAGAAATCTTTAGCCTTTTATGTAGAAACAAACACCCACACAGTGCCTCCTGCTTTTAGCACCACATGGCAAACTAGGTTGAGATGAATTTATTGATATCTAGCAAACAATTCAACATGTGTGGCATGCTGGGAGATATGTTATCAGATACAAGCTCATTTCCAAATAGATCAATATTTACATCCACAGTAGCTTGCATGCTCAGTTCAATTCCTCAAACTTTTGTTGTCATCCTGGTGTGTCAGGTACTGGGCAAGCGCTGGTGATTGTGATGATGGATGTGTATGAGTACATTTTCATGTGTGTGCAGCTGTACATAGACACATACGCAGGTGCAGGTGGAAGTCAGGGCTCAACATCAGCTATTTTCCTTGGCTGCTCTCTACATTTTAAAATAAGTGTGTGTGTGTGTGTGTGTGTGTGTGTGTGTGTGTGTGTGTGTGTTGGGGCATGCACATATGTGAGTACAGGCTCCAGTGGAATCCAGAAGAGTAGAATGAATCTCCTGGAGTTGGAGTTACAGTTGCATATGGATGCTGGGTACCAGATTCAGGTCCTCTGCAAGAGCAGGGAGTGTTCTTAACATCTGAGCTGTCTCTCCCAGCCTCTCCGCCTTATGTTGAGGGAATGGTCTCACGACAGGTTTGCTTACTCAGCTGCTCGGCCTGCCCAGCCAGCTTCAGAGATGCTCTTGTGTCTGCCTTCTAGCACAGGGCACTGTCCTACGCTTTTTATATGGGTGCTGGGAATATGGACGGCTGTTGTCGAGGGAGGCTTCTAGTTCATTTCCTGACCATCCTGACTCAAAAGAATCACACAGAAACTATATTATTTGAAATACTCTTGGGCCAGTAGAGTCCAGCATCTCTCTCTGGTGGGGCTACATGGTTTCTCCCTGACTCTGCCTACTGTCTCTCTATATCTGTTCCAGCCTGGTTTTACTCTGTTAAGCTATTGGCCAAAAGCAGCTTTATTCATTAATGGTGGATGCCATACAGAACTTTACCTGGTAAGCCACAGCAATGTGGCCATACATAGATTAATGGAGATCGTTTAGTATGGGATATAAGAGCTAGCTAAAAATATGCTTAAGCTATTGCCCAAACAGTATTGCAAATAATATATTTTCTGTATTATTATTATTATTTCGGGTCTGGACAGCTAGGAATGAATGCACAGCCCCTGCCGACATGTGGTTTTCATGCTTGTGTGCCAAGCACTGATGAAACTATCTTTCTAGTCTGTGATAATTCACTTTATGTGTCAGTTAGAGTGTACCACATACATAGATGGTTGGTCAAACATTACTCTGGATATGCCCATGAAGATTGCTCTGAAGATTAGTGTTTGAACAGAAAGGCAGAATGAAATAGATGGTGGGGATTAATGCTACATTGCCTGGGGAACCTATAATGGCCTCCTTGAGCCTATTGTCAAGCCGACAATGTTTAGACCCACCCACCACCCTATCATTGCACTTAGGTCCCAACGGGCCTACAAAGATGAGGCACAAATGACAGCTCACAGAGGGATGAGTTATATTTCTGAAGAACTACTTGAATTTTCTGATTTACAAAATCAGAGAAATCAAGGAAGCATATTTAGGATGTACAGAAATGGGGCGGAATAATATGGAAGAAACATAAATTTATCGATGTAGGCTTGTCAAGCAAGGTTCTACACTTCATGCTGCAGATCAGGAATTAGAACGGTTTTGCTCACTTACTTGTTTGAAACATGTAGCAAACATTGGTGCACCAGAAGCAAGATAGAACTACCAGACCTACCCTGAAGTAGTTATGCACTGGCTAGTTCTTACTATCAACTTGATACAACTATGTCACCTGGGAGGAGGGAACTCAGGTAAGAATTGCCTCCATCAGATTGGCTTGTGGGAATTTCTGTGGGGCAGTATCTTGATTGAGAATTGATGTAGGCAGAACTAGTCCACTGTGAGTAGGACCATTCCTATCACTGTGCTCCTGTTATACTTAAGAGTGTTCTATGAACATAGCCATTAAATAACATTTCTCTGTTCTTCTTGCTAGAGTTCCTGCCTTAAGTTCCTGCTGTCATTCTGTCAAGGATGGACTGTAATCTACTAACTAAAATAAACTCTTTCTCCATCTAAGTAGCTCACGGTGAGAATGTTTTATCAGAGCCACAGAAAGCCAACTAGAAGAGTGATACTGTTTGGGTCCTAGGCTGACCCCTACAGGTGAGTCAGCAGCACAAATCCTTTGAATTTGAGAGCAAGGCCTTTGTCATCTATGGATAGTTAGTCTCTTTTGAGGAGCAGTTCTTGGCCTTCTACTGGGTCTTCACACAAGTCAGACCATGAATTTCTAAATTACCATGCAAGCTGAGCTACCCATCATTAATCAAATGTTTGACCTATCAAAGATAACTGAAGGCATGCACAGCAACACTCAGTCATTAAAAGTAGTTGTACATACATGTTGAATCTCAATAGACTCCAACGCTTAAAAAAATTGTTGGTGGGGAGAATAGAAGCCACTGTGTTAAGCGAACAAACTAAGCACATAAAGACAAACATTCCAAATTCTCTTTCATCTGTGAAAGCAAAAATAAATCAGTCTCAGAATTTGAGAAAGTAGACAGAATTCATAAAGATTAGGAAGGGGAAAGCAGAAAAGAAGATAGAACAATGTTTAAAGATATGCAAATAGAAAGGAGTAGTAAGTTCTATGGTTCTGCTGCTTAGCACAGGACCATAGTTTAGGAATAACCTTATCTATTTATGATTAACTAGATGAAGGAAAACTCAGTCTCCAGACATGTTACTAAAGAAATCTTAAGGAAGCTAATTACTTAGATTTTTTTCATCATTTTACATTGCCATCCATGTATCAGAATTTATGTTCCTCATAAAATGTGGCATTATCATGTATAAATTTAAAAGAAAAAATTAACCAGAGAAATCTAAATGCCCAATGGTCCTCATTTTTGCTATGCTGTCTTTTTTCCTCCTAGATTTGCCCTATGTTCTCATGATGAACCCCTACAATCAGTTGACAAGAAGAAAGAAAGAAAGAGTGTGTTTTAAAATAGATCTACAGGTTATACGGGTGTCAATAAATATGGGCAGCCTTTTTGATTCATCCCTGAAAGATAGTGGTAGAGGGAGATCCTTCCAATGGGTAGAATTTCAATCGGTGCATCTGACTTTTATTTTGCCTACAAGAAGAAATGGCTAACCATGTGATTATATGTTAATTCATGGGCTGCAGCAAATTATTTGGCTAGGATGACCAGGAATTTGGGGAGAATATGTCAAGAAAACAGTTAACAAGGAAATTTGGAGACGAAATCTGTAGACTGTCTTCTCCAAATAGACAAAAACAATGATTATATTTTTTTCTTGTGGTCATGTTCATCAAAAGATGACATCATGAGGAAAGAGTGGATAACCCAATCTCTGAATATCAAGGATTTTCCTTCCCCAGGCAAACCTGTCATTCCTCAATAAGATTATGAAAAAAATTGTTATGGAGTCAGAGACAGAGCTTATTCCTGGTCTGAGCACCATGGTTGTCCACTCAACAGAGTCAACTTGGCTGAGAATACTGTTGATTATTTAATCTCCCAGCAGCAGAAACCAACAATGAGTCTTCAGAAGGGTACCATTATCTTGAGGTTGGCTCAACTATTTGGTTTAAGGCTAATTAAACTGGACCATCCCCACCATGGAGGAAGCAGTGTTTTTTTGCTTATTTTAATTTCTTTGCATTTGAATTTTCTTTACAGAATGCAATGCTGTTGTCAAAATTATCATGGTATCCCACACAACATTTTTTTCTTTATCATTATGGAACACACACACATCACAGACTAAGAATCTGTTCCTGTCTACCCATGCACATGGAATTCTTGGTTCTTGCTCTGTTTCCTACTATCTAGAAACAGATGGCCTGACAGAATGGTTCACTGGACTCTAACAATTCAGATACAGTACCAGTTGGGAGACAATATTTTGCAAGGATGGAATAAGGTTCTCAAGAAATCTCTATATACTCCAAATCTACATACTATACAGTGAATCCCAGGAGGCAGAAATAACAGATCTAAGAATTGTAAAACCCCGCCGGGCGATGGTTGCGCACGCCTTTAATCCCAGCACTCGGGAGGCAGAGGCAGGCGAATCTCTGTGAGTTCGAGACCAGCCTGGTCTACAGAGCTAGTTCCAGGACAGGCTCCAAAGCCACAGAGAAACCCTGTCTCGAAAAACAAAAAACAAAAAAACAAAAAAAAAGAAAAACAACAACAACAAAAAAAAAAGAATTGTAAAACCTGGAAGTATCAGCATTCATTTTACCCCTAGTGACCCATGAGCAAAATATGTGGTTTTAGCTCCCTACGAGAAATACTTCTCCTGGGAGACACAGTGGTTCCATTGAGCTGGAAGTTAAAGCTTCCACCTGCTGCTTTGGCTCCTTATGCTTTTGAATATGCAGTTAAGGGAGAGATTCTGTGTGAACTGGAGGGACTGATCCTAAAGACCAAGGACAAATTGGGTTGTTATTCCCCAGAAACAAGGATAAGTGTCTAGGATACGAGAGATTCCCTAGATGAGCAGTAACCGTGATCAGTAATTAAATCAAGGCAGGATTACTGATAGGCAGGAGGCTTCCAGAGAAAACAACCAGGTTATTTCATCACACACACACAGACACAAATAGCTAAGGTACTTACTGAAGGCAAGAAAAATGTAGATCTGATACTGGGAGAAGGTAGCACCAAGTACCAGATTCAACCATAAAACTAGAGAGTTAAGACTAATTTTCACGAGTACCACCACATTGTTTTATAATTTGTTTACATGTGTGCTTATCTGTATTAAGCTGGCATTTGTGTTTTCTTTCTCACCCCATCTTCTCATTGTGTTATATAATATGTTTTGTTATTAAGTCATAGGATTTAAGTATGGCTAATTTTGTGCTACAGTATTTATTAAGTTATATGATACAAATAAAAAGAATTTAATGCCACTCAAGAATTTCATTTCCTTTTTTAGGGAAGGAAGTAGTGCATGTTCTACTTAGGTTCCAGTTGCTGAGATTAAAAACTTACAAATGCCTACTTGGAGAAGAAAGAGGTTGATTACCTCTTTTACTTTTACATTCTCTCACTGAGGTAAGCAAGGATGGGAACTCAAGAGAGGATTTGGATGCAGGAACCCTACCTAGGCTTGCTTGATTTCTTATACTACCCAAGACCACCTGACCTACGACAGAAACACTCACAATGGCTGGATCCTGCCATATTAGTCATTAACCAAAAACAATACCTGCACAGACAATCTTTCTATTAAGGTTCCCTCTTTCCAAATGATTTGAGTTTTGTTTCGAGTTGACAAACCAATACCACCACCTAACCAGCAGAGAATTTTTAGTTACACTCAAAAACGCTTGACAAAATGTTGATCATGTTATTACTTTTATCTGGAGATTCAATATGGTTTGAAAGGTCACAAACCTATGATGAATTTCAAGGGATAGGAATGTAACTGATGAACATTAGTTTAATATGATAAATGACTGGGCTATGCTGATCCCAGATATTTGATCAAATATTCTGGATGGGATTGTGAAGGTGTTTCTGGTTGGTATTCATTTGAGTGGTAGACTGGCCAGAGCAGATTGTACCTTCTGATGTCAGTGTGATTCATCCAATTAGTTAGTTGAAAGGCTAAACGTTGACTTTCACTCACGTGTGGGAAGCTTTCTTTTATGAATGTGATCTCAAATTGAATATTGGCTCTTCCCAGGGTGATAAGCCCCACAGGTTTAGAACTGAAGCATCAGACTTCTGGGTATTCAAGCTTTTAGCTACATGTTGGACAAACCACCAGTGTATTCTATTCTAGATAGAGAGGTAGATATGCTATAGATAGAGAGATGATAGATTATATAGATAGATAGATGATAGGTAGATAGATAGATAGATAGATAGATAGATAGATAGATAGATAGATAGATAGATAGATAGATAATTACAGAAACAGAGAAGTCTCATCATCTGCTGACCGCAAGATGGGCACGTAGGATATCCGATGAAGAACGAGGGGAGCTAGTGGGCAAGACTGACTCTGAAGATCTATCACCAGGCTTGAGAGATAGGAGAGATGCTGGTTTCAATTACTGGGCCTAAAGAGCCTTAAACCAAGAACTGTGATGTTTAAGGGCAGAAGATGAATATTCTAATCTACCCCCAATAGAGAGCAAATCCACTGCCTTTTGCTGTTTGGTTTATCTGGGTTCTTATAGAATTGCATGATACCTGCCCTCATAACTAAGGGTTATGATCTATTGATTCAAATGCTAATGTCTCCTGAAAATTACTCATTCTAGAGAAAATATTTTAGCAGATGGCTGGGCATCCTTTAGCCTAGTCAAGGTGACATAAAATCAACTATCAAAAGGACAAGCCCTTCAGATGGGACATTAGGACTTACCAGCTTTCATAAACACTTCAGTTGATTCTCTCTCCCTCCCTCTCTCACATATATAATTATAATAATACAGGGATATGTCTAGTAAGAGAGACATACAATACACAATTAAACATTGAATTATAATATGATATGAAGGAGAATAAATCAAATAGATTCAAATAAGTACTAATTCAATACTGTCAGATCATAGAAGGCTTGAGAAAAAATGGGTGGGTTCCAATGAGGTAAGACTTTGAAGAATGAGCAGTTTAGAAAATTGATAGAAGGAAACCTGGATAACATTCCAGCCAGAGAAAATGGAATATGAAAAGTCATAAAAACACATTAGCATTGGAGTAGGGGCAGAAACTCCAAGTTCCCAAAGAATCATCAATGCCTAAGAAGTCAGAGAGAGGCTGTATCTCAGTGTTACAGTACTCATCTGGCACACACAAAGTCCTAAAGATCAGCCCATGATATTAGAAGAAATAAGGTGACAAAGCCAAGTAGGTAAGACTACATACATATTTCTAGTATGAACAGGAATGGTATGGAAATTTAATTATTAATATCTATATTATTTTGATAGCAATATTAGTTTGCTTGATGAACATCATGGAGAAATGCAACTTAGGTAGGAAAGAGTTTATTTGGTCTACACTTTTAGAACATAGTATTTCATTGAGGGAAATCACTAAATGAACTCAATGCAGTAAGCTGGAACAGAAACCATGGAGGAACACTGCTTACTGCTTTGTTCTCTGCTTCATGCTCAGCTAGCATATTCTTATTTAGTGCAGTTCTATCTGCCTAGGATGGTACCACCCCCAGTGGACTTGCTCTTCTTATAACATGTATCAGGCAGGACAATCTCTAACATGCCCACAGGTCAATGTTAAGGAGGCAGTTCTTTAACTGAGGTCCCTTCTTCTCATTGACTCTACATTGAATTAAGTTGACAAGAGAAACTAACTAGATCAATACCTTTCGTTGAAAATATTTTAAAATGATGAATTATTGGTAGATTATTCAATGTAATGATTCAGGCAACACTCAAGAACTCATCGTTGAGAGGAAAAAAGACAAAGCTCTTAAGGAGTTCAGTAGTAGTCCATGTGCCTATCAGGTGACTATCAGTGGGAAGTGGAGCAGTCAGAACAAAAGTTTAGGGCTTCAGGGGTACAGGGATTTATGCTATTCCCTAGGAAGGCTTTTTGTGGTAGTCAGTAGACTCTGTGGGTCATTTCAGGTTGAAAGTGTTACTCTTTTATCGACTGGCTCCTTCCTGAGAGAGTTACAGAAACACAAGACATGTAATATAGAAAGAAATCAAGCAAGACCCCTCAAAAACTCATTTATGTAGAAAACCCTTAAAGATGTATCCACCATATACTTTATGTGTGCTTTTATGAAACCACAGAAGCAATCTCTATTTTAAATTGTAAAGCTTTTTAATTATAATTATAATTACAGAAGACCTCAAAGGTTGTTTTGAATTTTTGCAAGAATAAAGAAGTGATTAAAATTAGTCATTTTGGGGTTTGGTGAAATGACTCAGTGTGTAAAGGCATTTGCTGCAAAGTTGAACAACCTGAATTTGGTCCTTGGAACCCATGTGGTGAGACAAAGCCAACTCCAATTTTCTGACTTCCCCTTGCCTGCTGTGGCAGCCACCCCCAAAAGAAATAAATGCAATATGATTTTAGATAATAAAATGTAATATTTCTCTCGTTCATTGCCTTCATCCAAGCCTTCCTACATATCTGTTCTTGTTCTCTTTCAAGTTCATAACATCATTTTCATGAACTGTTATTATATTTATTATAAATGTATATGAATATACATATATTCCTAAATATTACCTGTTCAGTCTATATAATGTCACTAGTATGTATGTTTTCAAGTCTGAGCATTTGGTATTGTATAGCTGATGGGCGTGCTCCTCCCTGGGGACTATTTTTCCTTCTCTCAGCAGTGTTTAATTTCTTATAGTTCTTTGTGTAGGATGCAGTCCTCATGAGCTTTTCCCCATTTGGTTTAATATGTCTATTGCTGTTGTCTTTGTTCAGCTCATGTTTAGACAGTCATGTTGATGAGAAATTTAGGGTATAACTTCTGACATTACTAGGAGACATTGTTTTACAGAAAACACAGAAAAAAGAGATCTTCTGACTCTTATAATCTTTCCATGACTTTTTCTACAAATGCTTCTAGAGTCCTAGGTATGAGACCTATTTTGTAGATATAGCCATTGGGACTGGATTCCACAACTCTGCATTTTTTTTGGGGGGGTGCTATTTTCTGTAGTGGCTTCTGTTACAAATTTTCTTGGTGGAGTGTGAAGACTTCACTTATCAATGGGTATAAGGACAAATGTTTAGATTGTTGTTAGGAGTCATTCTTGTTTAGTGAAGTAGTTGTAGATTCTCTTCCAATATCCTTGACTTCACTAGCTGAGCAGTTAGCTGGTTTTCCAGTATCAAACAAACATGGCTTCATTCTTGTCTAGTAGGTATTAAATCCAATTAGAGAATAGTTTTAATAAGTTTTTAATTATTCATTTTAGTCCTGAAAAATTGTTAATGTGTTAACCTATTTCTTTCTAGGACCTGTTTATGCATACCTATGCTATTTTGAAATAGGAAGGCAATAAAGTACATATTGTTTTACATCTGCTTTGTTCAACATTATTATCTACTTGCTTATTTCATCAGTCTTTGAAAACTTAAAAATTTAAATAACCATACCGTAATAGAGTGCATGTGATACTCTGAATGAATTAACCATCTCTTTAGAGTTGAAGTTTTAGTAAATTTCCAGGTCCTTGCTCTTTTGACTAGTATTGTGATGAACATTGCAAGTCTTCCACTTTGTCTCTCATCGTTCCATTAGCTATATCTTCTCTGGTTCCTATGAGAAAGACAAGAAAATAGAATTTGTGATGGCACAACCTTGTCAGAGAAAGTGCCTGAGGGGGAAAAAAGGAGTGGCAGGGGGGCCCTAGCAGAGCTGTCTAATATCTGATAGGTACAGTCCCTGCCAAGGTAGAAAAGGCCTTAGTTCAAAGTGTGCTTCTATGAAAATTCTAGAAATCAAATAGTATGTCCTTTCAAAAGGAAGCAGTTTGTCAGTGGCGTTGTTTCTTTCACAGTAGTCTCCTTCCCAGCTTCCCTCATCTGTCAACCACTGGCCGGAGCAGCTCAGTATATAATATCCTTGTATTGAAGGAGTGGTGGACATCAGAACATCAGAGAGCTACGTGAGCTAATAAGGCTCTTCCATTCAGAGACAGGAGAGACTTGCTTTCATGGCTGCCATGGAAAAGAACCTATCTATGAAGAGAGGTATGTCCCAAAGGTTACAAGCAATCTTCTACATTTTAAAAAGCATTACTAATAATTTTTTTCAATTTGACAGCTATCTATAATTACGAGTGCATCTTTTTAAACTCAAGAATAAAATGTCATATACCCTGTTAATTGACTTAATGCAGGAAACTGTCAGCTGTATCTTAGTGGAAACCACTGATACACACATATGCATGCAGAGAGAAGTATTTCTGTCACCACAGTAGCTCATCTTTACTCAAGAGCAGCCATCTCGCCTCCTTTTCTAGGTCTATTTATATAATGGAATCTTCTCTCAGTAACTTAAATTGATCCTTAAAACAAACGTTGTCAAGGATGTAGGGAAAGGGAGACCCTCACTCCCTGTCGGTGGCATTACAAACTGGTCCAGCCATCATGGAAATAAGCGCAGAGGGTTCTCAGAAAGCTAAAAGTAGATCTACTATACGACCCAGTGATACCACTCTTTGGCATATGCTCCAGGGACTTGACGTCCAACTAGAGAGAACCTTGTTCTGTCATGTTTATTGCCACTCTTTTCACAATAGCTCAAAAAATGGAAACAGCCTAATATTGCTCAACTGTGGAATAGATAATGAAAATGTTGTATATACACACAATTCTATCCAGCTACAAAGAAGAATGAAATCGGGAAATGTGCAGGTAAATGGTTGGGACTGGAAAATATTACATCTAGTTGAGGGAAACTAGGAACAGAAAGACAAGCACCATGCGTTCTCATTTATCTGTCGACCTGAGCTCTGAAACTTTAGATGTGAATATAGAACGTGCAGTAAACTCAAAAACCAGGAAGGTAAAAGGGATCAGGGGGAAGGAGCTTTAGAGAGGGAAATGGTTGGATACAGATGACAAAAGGGGGGAATTTGAAAGGGGAGGGATTTAATTAGGGAAGGGGAAAGGAGGTCAATGCACTATGACAGGGAGGGAAAGAATAATAACACTAGGATGTTTGAGAAAAGCCATAAGAAAACAAAATACACACATATATGGCATAAATTCATCTATGATACACACACACACACACACACACACACACACACACACACACATCTACCATATAATTCCTACATCTAATGCTCAAGGAAAATCTCAGAAGAAAGGGCAGAAATACTGGAATAAGAAGACCAGGCTCCCCTCTGTCAGATAGTGTCTTCTGGACACGACACGAAGATGCATCATTAAAGTATCAACACTGTGATTGCCTAAGCAAGATCTACATATAACAATACCAGTCAACATGACAATGTAGAAGGGGGGAATTTCACAAGGCCCCACAATGTAGAAGGTGAAGAACTACAGGCAGTAATGGCTGCTAAGAGAGGGAGAACCAAATTACCTGATGGGTTCTGATCCAAAGTAGCCAGCCCTAAACGTATGTAATACATAGATCAAAACTAACTAGATTCAGTAGATTATGTGTATGCACATACATATGCACATGTATGTGTATATGCACATATGTAACAGTAATAAGTAGGAAAGAAAAGATCATGAATTGGAGAAGAAGCAGGGAAGATGTGGGAGGAGTTGGAGGATAGAAATGGAGGGATAAAAATTATATAAATATAACATGCATGGAATTTAAAAGAATTAAACAGGAGTTATCCTTAATCTAACAGAATCTTGATGAAAAATGTTTAATTCACAGGTCAGTTCAACAGTTTGCATGATTTACTCATATAGAATCTCCTGCTTCACCATGTCTTTAGCTTTGTGGCCTGTCTCTTCCCTTCAGAGAGGCGCTTGATGGCAGGGTTCCTGAAATCATTTTGCATTTGTCTACCAAGCATCCTCATCCTCTTCTATCCCCTCTGCTCTAGAGTCTGTTCTATAGAATACTATCAAGATAATCTAATTCAAGCTCAGTCCTGAGCTGCCTCATCTGTGCCCAGAAACCTTTCAAGGTCAATGACATAAATGATCAACTTTCTTGTAGACTTTCTATAAGAGAGCACTAAAAAAGATTCCAGAAACATCCCTACTTATGGAATAAATTGGCTTCCCAAGGTTGCCATGGCAAAATGCCACAGACTCTGTGGCTTAAAATCAACAATATTCATTATCTCAGTTTGGGAGCTCTGGGGTTCCAGATCACAGCTGTGACTAAACCGGTGATTCTCGGGCTCTGAGGTCCTCTTCTTGTCTCTCCCCCAGCCTGTAAGGCCCAGTGTGATGTGATTTTCATTATAGTCCCCCCCCAATACATACATCAGTTTTCACATGACTAGTGTTTAATGATGGACATTAAAAAGAAATCCCATACTAGCTCACAATTGAGTATAATAAAGGGTTATTTATTTAGGGTTAGACTCACAGATCACAGGCTTCTTCTCAAATGAGGAATAGCAACTGAATCCACCAGCCAGAAGAAAGAGGGAGTGTGTGCTTTACAAGGGCATTTAAAGTGTAAGAGGCCATGCCCAAGTGGGCGGTAACTTAAAAGATACTGACTGAAGGATTTGCTACAGCAAGTGTTCTCTGAAAAATATTTTATTCTCCTCCCTTCTCTCTCTCTCTCTCTCTCTCTCTCTCTCTCTCTCTCTCTTTCTCTCTGTGTGTGTGTGTGTGTGTATGTTTGTGTGTGTACATTTGTGGAATGCACAAGAAGTCAGGGAAAGGGTATCAGATGCCCTGGGGCCAGAGTTGTGGGTATTGGGAATCAAACTCTGGTCCCCTGAAAGAGTGCTCTTAGCTGCTGAACCATTTCTCCAGCTCTTTATGTTGTGTTCTTACAAGACTAATTTAGGAGCCTATCCTGCTTAAGGATAATCACATTTAAATTTAATGAATTACATAAGCAGTGAATTAACTTTCAAGCAAAGTTACATTCTTGGTTTAAGTCTTCACCCTTGCTTTTGTGTAGGAAAGTAACTCAACTCATAACAATGGCATGCTGCAGAAATTCCATCCATGGTGAAATCGGACGACTACTAACATATGTTTTAAGTAAAGACAAATGAATTCCACTTGAAGGATTGTATTTTCTTCTAACATTATTTTCTTTATATCATTTTAGTGTTGAAGTGGTCTTTGCTTTAGTGACAGAGGCACAGTAACAAACAACAACGAATAATAAATATTCTCCAAAGTAGAAGGAATACAACTTTGGCAACTATTTGAAATTGTACTTAAAGGAAATGGATTACAAAACCCTTTGATCATGTGCTTTTATTAGAGAAACAAATTGAGTAAAGAATGTATTTTTTTTAAAAAATTAGGTTTGAACTCTGAATAGTTCCAAAAATGGAATTTTAAAAATTATAAAACACAAAACATCATTTTATTGATTTATTTACTCACATAATTTTAGTTTTTTGTTTGTTTTGAGATAGGGCCTCATGTATCGCAGGCTGGGATCAAACTTACTATGTAGCTGAAGATGACCATGAACTCCTGATCCTCTGTCCCTGCCTTCTAAGTGCTGGGATTATAGTTTAATGCCACCACATGCCAGGTTTTATGAGGTGCTGGACCTCAAATCCAGGATATCCTGTATGCTTAGCAAGCACTCTACCAACTGAACTACAACCTCAGCCATTATTTATGACACAAATTGGACAAGTTTGCATTCCCACCAGCAATGGATGAGGGAACCCCTTCCTCCACAACCTCTCCAGCAAAGGCTATCATTGGAGTTTTTTATTTTAGCCATTCTGACAGGTGTAAGATGATATCTCAAAGTTGTTTTGATTTGCATTTCCCTGATCGCTAAGGAGGTTGAGCATGACCTTAAGTGTCTTTTGGCCATTTGAACTTCCTCTGCTGAGAATTCTCTGTTCATTTCAGTGCCCCATTTTTTAATTGGGTTAATTAGCATTTTAAAGTCTAGTTTCCTGAGTTCTCTATATATTTTGGAGATCAGACCTTTGTCTGTTACGGGGTTGGTAAAGATCTTCTCCCAGTCCGTAGGTTGCCTTTTAGTCTTGGTGACAGTGTCCTTTGCTTTACAGAAGCTTCTCAGTTTTAGTAGGTCCCATTTATTCAATGTTGCCCTTAAAGTCTGTGCTGTTGGGGTTACACATAGGAAGCGATCTCCTGTGCCCATCTGTTGTAGGGTATTTCCCACTTTCTCTTCTATTAGGTTCAATGTATTCTGACTGATAGTGAGGTCTTTAATCCATTTGGACTTGAGTTTTATGCATGGTGATAGATATGGGTCTATTTTCATTCTTCTACAGGTTGACATCCAGTTATGCCAGCACCATTTGTTGAAGATGCTTTCTTTCTTCCATTGTATACTTTTGGCTCCTTTATCAAAGATGAGGTGTTCATAGGTTTGTGGGTTAAAATTCGGGTCTTCTATACGATTCCATTGGTCGACTTCTCTGTTTTTATGCCAGTACCACACTGTTTTCATCACAGTAGCTCTGTAATAGAGTTTGAAGTCAGGGATGGTAATGCCTCCAGACAATCCTTTATTGTATAGGATAGTTTTGGCTATCCTGGGTTTTTTGTTTTTCCATATAAAGTTGATTATTGTCCTCTCAAGGTTTGTGAAGAATTTTGATGGGACCTTGATGGGGATTGCATTGAATCTATAAATTGCCTTTGGTAGGATTGCCATTTTTACTATGTTGATCCTCCCAATCCAAGAGCAAGGGAGGTCCTTCCATTTTCTGGTATACTCCTCAATTTCTTTCTTCAAAGCCTTAAAGTTCTTGTCAAATAGATCTTTCACTTCTTTGGTTAGAGTTACCCCAAGATATTTTATGCTGTTTGAGGCTATCGTGAAAGGTGAAGCTTCTCTGATTTCCCTCTCTGCTTCTATATCTTTTGTGTATAAGAGGGCGACTGATTTTTTGGAGTTGATCTTGTATCCTGTCAATTTTACTAAAATTATCAATTAACATATAGTGGTAATGGGTTCTTAAAGGCTTTACTATTTTAGTAAATCATAGTTTAATACAGGGGTAACGAAATTTAAAAACCAGAATTAGGACTTTAGCTCGGTGGTAGAAAACTTGCCTACTAAGTACAAGACCCTGGGTTCACTGCTCAACTCAAAAAAAAAAATCAGGATCTAACTTCAATTTATTTCAAAACTTATAGTTGAGAGGACTGGGTGTTTTCCAGAAGGAATCTACCATGTTTAAGGCGGATTTTTCTATATGAATTATGACAATCGATACAACCCTCCTTAGAGGTCCCTAGTGGCCAGCCTGGTGTATGTAATTCCTCACTGAGGTTCTCTTCTCAGGTCATTCTAAGTTACGTGGAGATAAAAGCGAAAAGTGGCCATCACAGTAAGACCCCTTTCTTTGTTCAAGTCAGAGATTCTGCCCCAGAATTCACTAAAGGGAGACTTTAGCATATTCCCACTCCCCCGTTTTTGTTGCTCTCATTATAAATACTTTATTCTAATTCTTTGAGGCCCTACTATGTGTAAGAAAGGAAGTGTTAACTGCCAGTCATTGCTAAAACAAATGTTATTTTTTTGCTAACTTATTATGCTTCATTACTGGTTATTAAATATCTTTCTAATATGCCCTTCAAGTGTGCAATGACTCCAAACTTACTTGCCAACAGCCCAGAATACTGAGGCAAATCCTATAGCTCAATGGTTTACTTAATCTTACTTTTCAGTTGTCAAATAATTTGTACACTTAGAGGAAGCAGAAGGCAGGTGTGTCTGCTACAGACTAAGGGGGGGGGTCACTCTTATCCCCATTTTGAATAACAACCCTAGATTCAGTAATCGCAAATGTATTTTCTTTGAGGGATGCATCCCGTTGCCCAAGTTGCATTGTTCATCTCATTGGTGAGGAGCCGAATGTGTTTCTCTCCCAGGGATGTTCTCTAGATGTGGGCTTTTGTAATGGTTCATGCTAAATGTCAGCTTGCCTGGGGCTGGGATATCTGATCAAGCATCACTCTTGCTGTGTACATGAAGGTGTTTGGGGAAACACTACCCCATAGTGAGAGGTCAGGATGTGGAATGCCTCACAGTGGTCCAGTATTGAATGCTTGGGTTCCAGTCTGTGATTTTCCTGAGATACAGTGGAAACTCGGGGAGGGGTGTCCTGAGACATCTTTAGTTGATTCAGACATGGCTTTGAAGGGTATTTTAGGGGGACTCTATCACCCATTTTCCTCTTTTCAGTATGTCAGAGCTCTGAGGTGAACAGCTATTCTTCTCCTGTTCCCTCTCATGATCAGCTATACCGTCCCATGTCCAGAAGCATTAAACATAACCAACCCTGCACAGAGCCATCTACAACTATGCACTCAAATTAAGTTTTTTTCCTTAAAAGTTGATTGTCTTGGGTAATTTGTCACAGAAACAGAAAGCTGACTGACCCTCCTTCCCTAAGGTTAATGGGCCTCCTGCAATCAGTTATAAGGCTGATTGGAGCAAAAAGATCACCCCTCCCTCAAGTAAGAGAGAATTCTCCCACAGACTATCTTGGAAGTCACCTGACAATAAAACCTGACAACATCCAATCCCTCTGTTGGTTTTCTCTGAGTCTCCAGATAACAGCGTTTTGTGACAAGTCTTGAGTCAGACAGTTGTCCAGTCTGTCCTGAAGTCACTGTGCTCACTAGTCATCTGCCTCCTGCTCCACATGGCCGGTCAAGGAGAGGGGTCGGCAGAGCAGGCAGGTGGTTTGCAAGGCTGATTAGAATTATGTCGCAATACTGACACACACTCTCAGTGACCTCCCATGCTGCTACGTGAGAAGGTAATGCACATTTCAGCGTACAACCAAACGGCTGAAATAGGAGCTGACACATTCAAATATAAACCCTTCTGCATTTCAGAAATACATAGCGCATACACACACAGTGTGTGTGTGTGTGTGTGTGTGTATTTGTCATAAAAATGAGTAGCAATGTTTAACAGGAAAATTCTCATTTTAATTTTTTTTCTCTTAAAAGTAAAACTTGGGATTGTCATCCACTTTTACTTTAATATCTGAATGGGTCACCCCTCCCCCCTCCCCCAGTGGGCAGTATTCACTTTGCTTTTGCAATGTTTATTATAGCCATATATATCCTAAGACAAGTTAAATATTGCAACACCCCTTTTATTAACATTGTAAATGACCACAATATTGTTGCAGGATTCCACAGTGTGTCAAGCTTCAGTGGTCAGCACGATCAGTGACCCAGATTTAACTTGGCTTCCTCTTGAGAGAATGAAGCTCTCCTGAGTCTCTGATGCTGACTGAAGCTCTCGTTCTTCTACCATTGAGGCCTTCACACTGCTTCCTTAGTTTCAACTCCTACCACCACATTCAAATCTAAGGAATACACCCAATTTATTTTTGCTATATATCAGTTTTGCTGCAATGATGATTCTAGTTCTAAAATCATGCATTTTTAGGCTGGGAACTGGTGGCACACACCTTTAGTCCCAGCAATCAGGAGAGAGAGTCAGGCAGATCTCTGTGAGTTAAAAACCAGCCTGGTCTACAGAGCGCGTTCCAGGGCAGGCACCAAAGTTACACAGAAACCCTGTGTCAAAAAACAAAAACACCACAAACGTTTTAGGCAGGTGAGATGGTTCTGCAGGCAAAGGTACCTACCACCAAACCGACAACCTTCTTATCTACTGCAACCTAAATTAATGGCTCTTTAAAAGAAAATTAAGGTAATCATACAAATGAAGCATTATTGTAGTTCTAGGTTGTAAATTTTGGTGAATCAGAGGTTCCCTGTTTTGGAAGTTATAGGGAGAAATCAAGGAGTAGGACATTATATGATTCTCTAGGTTTATACTGTCACAGGGTGGCCCAACAGGTAGTGATGCACCCATCCCCATATGTGAAATGTGGCCATTGGGGATTAAACAATTAAAATTAACAAATAGGATCCTTGAACATATATAAAAAGAGACCCTATCTATCAATGTGGGCATTCACTACAAGAGGACTAGTTCTCATTTGATGGTGTTTGTGTGTGCTTGAGCTATAACAAAGTTTGCATTATCAACTCCTCTAGTCAGGAAGTGAGCACTCTTGCGACTCAGATTGGTTAAGTCACTTGCCCGAGGTCACACAGCAGGATGCTAAGCCACATCTGGAACTCCCTTGTGTTATTCTACCATCTTTTTAAAAAATATTTATTTATTATTATGTATACAATAGTCTGTCTGTATGTATGTCTGCAGGCCAGAAGATTTAACAGTGTGCTACAGGTCACTTTCAGCAATGACAGTCACCGTGGCAGACAGTGGTGTGCACGTCCAATCACTGTAGTGGAGTGGCTGTCTCTAAACCGGTGTTCACTTGGTTAGCTCTCTTAACTGTGAACATCAGGCCTTAGACTTTTAAGCATCTTAGAATCTCTTTGGTTGTCATCTTTTATTAATACTTTGCTCACCAAAACAGTGGCAGAAGATATTTGAACTTCAGTCTTATTAATTGTAAGATGTCCCACAGCATCCAGCCTGCCCATCAGGTAGGTTTTCTATAATCTGGTCCATGCCAATCTCTTCTAATCTGTTTGGAGGCTGGCATCTCCTGTTTCCATGAAGTGCTGATAAAATACCCAAATCTCCCATGCCTGAATCATACACAGATCAGGGAGTTCTCTGGCTGCCCTGTCATATGAGAGTTCTGCCTGGACACCTACTGATTAATTCACAGGGCATATTCGGTTAAAGCATTCTTCTGTTGCTACTGGAATAATCTCAGAGGTCTATCTATAGGAATCCAGCTAGAACCATCATTTTGTTAAAGTCACTCCTACATTTCCTTAATCAGAGACAGTCAATTTTCCATCTTGAAGCATTATTTTCCTACTGTAAAGGACATGGCATGGAGTGGGGTGGGGTGGGGCCATAAGTGGAGGGCTTGCCCGGCCCCATCACTTCTGTCTTTGTCTGGTGGCTGATTCAGGGATGACGGGCACCAGAGTAGGAATTGTAAATGGTACCTCAGAGTACCCTTGCCTAAAACCCTCAAGTGTTTTTCTTTATTTAGAGTAAAAACAGTTTCTTTCCCTGGCTCAAGGAGGCCACGTGGATGTGGGAAACCCCCGTAAAGACCTCAGTGTCTTTTTTCCCTTACGATGGTCCCACTTTCATTTGATATCAGCCCTCCCAATCTTGGTTTGTTTGTCCCTCTCTGAACTCTTTCCTCAGGGCTCCCTAGTCTAGCTTCTGGGTGGATAAAACACAGTCAACTAAATTAAAAGACAAGTGGAATGTTGGTAAAAATTCTTCCAAAGTAACTGACAAATGATAGATACCCTTACATTGTAGTTTTCACACCGAAAACATCCAGTAGATACCGAACACATAAACAGACGTTTGGCACAGCACAGCCAATGAGAGCATGAAAAGACGTTCAACAGCAGTAACCAAGGACGTGGAAGTCAACGTGGAATTTTCTTCCTTACTATATTCAATAGCATGAAGATTTGATATTGACCAGAAAGAGAGAGAAAGCTGCTGCTATTGCTGAAGAAAAACTTTCAAGAAGGGGCTGGTAAGATGGCTCAGTAGGTAGAGGCGTTTGCCACCAACCTGAGCGCCTAGCTTATCTTGGAACCCACATGGTGGAAGGAGAGAACCAACTCCTGTAAGCTGTCCTTTGGTTTTTGCAAGTGAACCATGGCATGTGTATAGAAACATATATAAAATAAATCAATAAATTAATTCCAATGGTTAAGATGTTGTGAAAGGTAATTTGTTTAATCTAAAAGTTTTTATGTGAGAGCAGGAGACATGTAGTTGTTGGGGGCTTCATAGGATGTGTGAGGACCCCCTCCTTGATTTCCACTACCACACACACAGAATAACTTCTGATGCACATTCGCACAAGTTCCCCAGCTCGGCATCTGTAATAATTGGCCCCTCTCTGAATGCAGTGAGATTAAGTGCCTTTCATGCTAATTGCTCTTCTGTCTATTTTTCCATTTGGAACGTGCACTCTCAGGCCCCTTGCTGGGTTCTCTACTATAAGAGTGTTTACTGAATAAGATGTGAAGCTGAAGAAAAACCCAGAGGCCACTAAACCACCCTTCATTACACAAGGACTTCGGAACTCCTTTATCATCTCATAAGCAGAGGTTCTAACATCATCCCCATCTTTTCTCAGCAGGGGCCCCGCCCCGAGGAGTCTGCACTCACTCACTCCGTCATAAACTGATCCAAGGGCAAAATGATTGCATTTGGTTTCAAAAGTACAACGCGTCACTCTGTAACTTGATTAGCAAATGTTTATTGGCCACCTCCATTTACTAGGTACTGCTCTAGCCATCCGTCCTCAATTCTTTCATGGCTTCTTCCTTGTGATATTCTGTACAACTTTAGTGGGATCTAGAGAGAAACCAAGGCCAGCCACCAAAGCCCACAAAATGGACCAGTATTCTCTTTGCTAGAGGAAAATTCTGTCATGACACTTATACAGGACTGGAGATGTGGCTAAGCAGTTAAAAACATGTACTGTTCTTACAGAGGACCTGAGATCTGGTTCTCAACACCCATTTTGGACAGCTCACAACCATCTGTAACTCCAGCTCCAGGAAGGATCCAGCACCCTCTACTGGCCTCTAAGGGCAGTGCATACCCTTGCACAGATACATGCACACAAGTAATTAAAAAATAAAATAAAATCTTTTAATACATATGCATTAAGTTTTAAGAATTTTACCAGAAGTCCATATTTATTGGTTTTTAACTCACTCTTGCTAAAATATTATATACATATATACATATGATGTATATATTTTATATGAACAGCTTAGACATAATATTTGGGAAGTATACATTTGAGACTTATTTATTGAAAAATACAGATTTTTCCAATTATTTTATTTTTTCTATTTTCTAACTTTCATTTTCTTTTTAGGAACATTTGGAGTCTTTTGAGAGAAGAGCTCATATACCTCAGGTTAGCCCCAAATTCCTGATTCTCCTGCCTCCACTTCCCTCTAATGGTAGGTTAGTGTCCATGTGTCCCCATACCAAGTCTTTATTTTCTACCATCTACTATTCAACAAACAACCTCAGAGAGGAAAACAATCCCCACTATGGTAGTTAGACTTTTCCCAGTTTCCCTTTGGTATCATCTCTGTCAGTTCGAATCTTATGAGTTAGGCATCTAGTCTTCCAGGAGGTTTTCTACCCTAACAATCATTTCTTTGGCTGGAAATGCTGATAGTGAGCACTCACCAATATGATAGACTTTCAGATTGGACTAGAGAGACCTGAGTAAGAAAATCCCTTAGCACTTTCTTTCACACTTAGTAAGTACCCTCAATGCCAGTCCATTTCATGTCTTTCTTCTCTACATTTGTGCACAAATGGCTAACAGCAATTAGCCACTAGCGGGTCTATAGAAGCTATAACTGTGCACCCAGGAATTGCCAGGGTGAGTCCCAGTTTCTAATATTCCACCCTGTTGCCAAACCGCAGATGCTGATTTTGATTTAGGATTCATGATTTTCTACAGGCTCCTGCTCCTTTTGCCATTTGATCATAATAGCCAACATTTTTTTAGCACCTGCTATGTGTTATTCAATGTTCTGAAATAAAAAACAGCTCTAAGACACCAACTAACAGTCATGTGCAGTTTCAGACTTACCATAGGGCCAAAGCTTCATGCCCTGAACTACGCCATTATCTGTCTTCTGGTGAACAGATCGACTTGGTTAAATAGAATGACAGAAGTACATCTTAACCAAAACATGTTTTTCAACACCAGTAATATTTAGGATTCACTGTAAAAATGAAGGAAAGGTGCTAAGTACATTTTATCAATTGAATGGAAGTTGATAAAATTGTACTAAAATAGAGGAGTATAGATAATTCATATTAATGCATACTTAGGCAAAAATTTTTAATAAAATATTAGTAAATAAAATCTAACCGTACATTAAATGAATATATGCTCCAACCATATGTGTTTGTTTGAGGAATATAAAGCTACTGAAATATGAGGAGTTGGATTCACATAACTGATTACAGGAATAGATCCAAAAAGAAAAACAATTATTATCTGAAATTATGATATGTGTATATTTATATATGTGAAAAGAAATAGATTAAAATTAAATTCATAGATATTGGCTCCACCTATTTAAAAATGAGCAATAAAATATTGAAAACAAAGCCAGAGACTTTCATACTGAAGTCAAAACTAAAAAGAATTATGCTCACCATTTTCAAACCAACAAAATAATTAAGTTAGTATTATTTATTAACATTGTTTCAGAATGAAGAATTAAGAAAGATAAAGCAACCCCAAATATAAGAATGGCTGGAGGGAATAAAATTTAGCTATAAACTAAGTTATTAGGGAGATGGCTCAGAGAGGGAGAAGACATAAATATATATATATATTTGGTTTTTCGAGACAGGGTTTCTCTGTGGCTTTGGAGCCTGTCCTGGAACTATCTCTGTAGACCAGGTTGGTCTCGAACTCACAGAGATCCGCCTGCCTCTGCCTCCCAAGTGCTGGGATTAAAGGCGTGTGTCACCACCGCCCGGCTGAGGGAGAAGACTTATGGTATAAACAAAAGGATCTGAGTTCAAATCTCCAGTATGAGTAGAAAAGCACATGTGGTCATACCATGCTGACCCTCTTGAACCCTGCCTTAGGAGGAGAAAGTGCATGTACACTAATAAAAAAGCTTGTTTTTATTAATTGCTTGCTTTAATTAATTTGGTCATGATGATTTGGTAGTGGTTTTTTCTCCTCCCATCTTTGGGATTAACAGTCTCTGTACCCCAGAGGTAGGGTTCAAGAACTTCAGCATTGGATGTGAGAAAGACAAGACTCATATAGTTGAAAAGTAGGGGACTTTCCAAACGGGGGATTTTGTGGGCAAAATAAGTGTGATTATAGGAGCAGAACATAAGCATAACAAGTTAGTCATACACAGGTTCCTGAAACAAAGACATGGTTGCAAGGTGGCATAACAAGATAGTCATAATAACAGGTACTCATAACAAGGTAGGTATAAAATCTTTTAAAACAAAAGAAGGGTTGCAAGATGATTATAAAAAAACTTTTGAAACAAAAAATGATTATAATTCCTGGAACAGATAGAGCAGAACCATCCGTAATTAAGTTTGCAGGTAGGCATAGCCCAATCCTTGGAAAACAGGGGTTTAATAATAAACATGAATGAACCTAGTTTATATATAGAGAGATATAGATATATTTACTATCCATTTACTAAAACTTTTAGTATTTACTGTTGTGTTAAGAGCGGCGGGCTACTTTACCGGCACCCGGCCGCTTGCACGGCTAGCTTTACCGGAAATAATTACACGGAAACTGTATTCTTTTAAACACTGCCTGGCCCATTAGTTCCAGCCTCTTTTTTT
>NW_004949103.1:10181126-10189441 GCF_000317375.1 Microtus ochrogaster
AAAAAAAAAAAAAAAAAAAGCCAGATAGAACATAAAAATGTAAGAAAGACATCATTTACTTGATTTAAAAAGGCAATATCTATGTGTAAATTTAACCATTAGTGTATTGGTTGCTTTTCTGTTGTGGTGATAAACACCATGGCTAAGAGCAATTTATGGAAGAAAGAGGTTTAAGGCAACAGAGGACCAAGAGTTCATCATGGCAGGAAGCATGGAGACAAACTGCATGTACAGCTACTGAAGCACGATGCTGAGAGCTCCCATATCCAGCCACACACAAAACATAGAGAGTGAACTGGAGTTGGAGCAAGGCAGTGGCATTCTTCCTCCTGCAAGAGTTCACCACCAACTGGGTACCAAGTGCTTAATCATCTGAGCCTATAAAGGATGCTTCTCATTTAAACCACAACAGTTTCCTTTCCTTTTATTCCTTCTTCTTTTCTTTATCCGCCCTCACCCTCTTTCATTCTTTTACAACAAGGTTTCACTCTTTAGCCCGGGTTGATGTTGAACCTCATGGCATTTCTCCTGCTTCTGCCTCCAAGTGCTGGATTAGATAGCCATAAGCCACTATGTCTGGCAACAATTAGTTTTCTAATAAGAACACTTTGGCTAGACCCCAAAGCACAGTTAAACAAAAGAAAGTCAAGATACGATTTAAACTCATTAAGCTATAGAGATGCAAATTTTTTCTGCATTCACCTTGATATGTGATGTGAATTCTGTGCTATTTTAAAATAAAGGTGCGTGAATGCGGCATAGACCTTCTCATATTCACAAGCAGCAAAGGATGAAGAATACGCCATGAATTAAAAGAAAATGGTTACCCCTGGGGAACGGGTTTTGTGACTTCTTTTCATGGATTCAACTTTGGAACTAAGCAAATGATTTATATGATTTTAAAACAAAATTAAGCTTCAAAGGGGCAATTACTACTAACAAAAAAAAAAAGGAAAAACAGGTGAACTTCATTGTGTCTTGTGTCAGAGTCACAAAAGGAGAAAGAAACAGAAGCGTTTGCAGTGTAACTGTTTCACTCCTGGTGTGAGATACCCCAGGACCAAAGAGCCATTCTCCCAGGCAGCGGGGAACTTCTAAAAGGAAGTGCTCAGTTCATGATGACAGGGTTGCTATTCTGAGACACGGTAAGCACTGAGAAATCATGTAATTGAACAATGATGTGAGCTTCACCTATCCTATGAAAAAGGACTCCTCAGAAATAAATGACCTATTTTTTTCAATAAGCAAATTTAGGGGGAAAATGAGGAGTTTATAGATTACAATAAAATTGAAATATTACCAAACAGTTCTAACACACGGATTAGTAGCTTGCCACTTGGGTTGTGTTGGGTTAATTTATAATTTACATTTGTAGAGAAGACAGGCTCTCTGTTTCCTGCTTAAACTGCTAAACAACATTTCAGCGCTGGACCAGAGTTCCCTGCTGAGGGCTCCCCAGGGAGGCTAATTCCCAGAGGGCTCCCTCGGATGGTTTTGCAGTCCCCCTTTCCTGCCCTGGTTGGCTCCTTCCTCTACATTTGGCCCTGTAACGTCTCTAACACTGTGGCAACTGCACCACTGTATTCATCAGACAGGGCCCCTCTCCACATCTCCTATGAGATGTGCCGTTCAGGACTGGTCCTCTAAAGGATCGCATCCTCCATCCCTGACCATCTCAGTTGAGTTCTTTGCTTGATAGATCAGTCTTTTGCAAACCGCACTGGATTAAAATCACCTGAAGATTCGGAAGTAAGTTCAGCGAGTACATACATAGATAGACAGACCGACAGGCAGACAGACAGTAGCACCAGATAGGTATGTGATTGGGCTATGTGATCTCAACTCAGCCTTCAACATCCAAGGCAGCAGCCAGGAATAAATCAGGGGCAGTGGCTTTGTACTGAGGTGATATGGGGGATCGATTGCCTTAGAAGATCACAATAAATAAACTTCTGACCAGTTTATTTGTGTCACCATTTTTAACATTTATTTTGGTGTGTGTGTGCACGCGTGCGTGGGTGAATATGGGCTCTTGTGGAGGTCAGAGGACAGCTTGCAGGAACTGGTTCCCTCCTTCCACCACATGGATTCCAGGAATCAAAGTCAGGTGCTCAGGCTTTGAGGGATCCCCTTTACTGGCTGGAGCACCCGATAGGCCCCTATTCGAGGTACTTCTTTACTTTTCTAGAGGTCTAGAGGTCTGTGAAGTTTTTGTTTTTTAAACAGATATCTCCAAGACTGTTCCCAGAATACTTGTTTAATCATAGACAAACAATAATAGTTTGAAGAAGTCATTGGATGTCAGGCGTTGACTTAATTTGATTGGCTGTTGACGCTAACTTGATTGACATCCCATTAGTGCAAGAACAGGAAACAAATATTATCTGCATAGGCCCCACAATAGTGTATTTCTATTCTTTACTCCTCCAACATTTGGGATTCAAACTGTTTCCATGGTTACAAAGACGACTTGCTGAGTCAGAGGGCAGAATAAACACGGTGTGGGGCAATGGCTTTTGTCTGGGGCCACAGGGGCTGGGATGGTATCTGTAAACTCTACCTTAGGCTGAGAAACCTATTCACGCTAAGGTGCTGTGAACCGCATGGGCCTCCCAATCCTATTTATATCTCCATTGTCACAGAAATGTCTTCAGTTTGTCATTGCTCAAAAGATAAGAGTCTTCATCATATAAAGCCCTGACTACCTTTAGCAGTATAACGTCTCCTCCCCAGACAGCAGATCCCTGGCTTAGCAGGCTCTCCCTCGCTCTCTCCTTTGACTAACAAACTGCATTTCTCCTCAGAGCCACCCACTTATCACTTCCCTACTTAGTCTTGATTGTCCCTATCAGAATTTATATTCCAACCCAAGTCCTCGCTGGCATTTATACAATTACATTGATTGTTTATCTGCCTTTCTCCCTCACTGGGCTGTAAGGTCTTTAATGGCAAAACTATGGTATGTGGTGTTTATTTTTCTAATCCCTGGGACCCAAAGCACAATAAACACATGCATACGAGCACGTGCATGTGCACACAAACACACATACACATACATTCGAAATACATGAAACTGCCCATGAAGGAGTCTTGCTCTGAAAGTGTGTGCTACAGGGGCTGGAGAGATTGCTCAGTGTATAAAATGCAAGTACGAGGACTGGAGTTTGGCTCCCCAGGACCCTACTGTGGAAAAGGGAAAGGTCCATGGAAGTGACTGACAGTTTGAAATCCCAGACTGAGGAGAAGAAAAGATTAGGATTCCTGGACCAATGTATATTGTTAGACTAACTGAATCTGTGAGCTGAAGACCCTTTCTGAATGAGCAAAATGGAACCTGAGCAAAGAAGACTACCGACACATCCAGGTGCACCCTTACAGGTGTACTGGCATGCTTATCTATGTATGTGAATGTTACTGGCATGTACACACGAACAGGCATGAATGGAAAAAATTCCATTCATGCATAAAAATGCAAAAAGCGTAACTCGAAGCTGAACTTTGCAGATCTGCCTTATTGTTGAAAGAAAAGCAAGTCAGAGATGGGAAAACCAGAGAAACGGAAGCAGTAAGACATCATCATCATCAGATTGATTCTAAGGACAGCTGGACTGGTTTCTTCAATGTGACAAAGGTAAGAAAGACAGGGATAAGATAGGGACTCTGAGAATAAGACAGGCAAACAGGAACAATAAGCAAATGCAATGTGCAAACCAATTATGCAGGCATTTTAAAATGAATTGGGAGATCTTACTATGCAGAGGGCATTAGATGATATTGTTATTAATGTTTACTGGGGATAAAAGTGGTGTTTTGGTTACAGCTTAATAAAATGGCCTTATTAAAGGGCAAACAATGTGGCACATTTTATTTAAGCTACTGCAGCAACATTTTAAAGATAGAAAATTTTGCAGCTCAAGAACAAATAAGGCATGGTTGGATGTGTGGTGCAAGAAAACTAAAGCCATTGCTTTTTGTCCCTCTTAGCTAGCACAAAGTTCCGAGAATTTCCTCATTGGTAGGGATGGACTTAGTTATTCATGGGAGCATCTTTCAGGCATGCATGATTTTATGCTATTGAGGCACTCCAGGAGGATCCTTCCTGAGCCAAGGGATAAAAGTTGAACCCAGGAGAGCCAATTGTGTGATCAGAAAGTAGAACTCCAAGTTTCACCCTCAGACCTCCAGGAAGTAGGAAGGATGGTCTTTGCCAATGACCAAGGATTTAGTCTTTCATGTCTCTTTATGAGCTGCAATAAAATGTCAAAGATCTGGAGAAGCAGCTCAGGTGCTGGCGTGGTTGCCTAGCACGCACAAAGCCCTGGATTGTCTTTAGTACTGCATATACAGAGTGTGATGGTACATGCATGGAATTCTAAGTTTGGAGGATAGATGCAGGGAAATTAAGAGTTAGTGGATGACCATGCTATATAGTGAGTTAGAGGCCAGCCTGGGCTACATGAGAACCTTTTTTATATATTAAATATATATAGAATATATTAAATATTTATAACATATAGAATACATATTCATTATATATCTAATATAGGTATTTAAATACATGTTATACATAAACAAATAAATAAACATACAAAATAGCAGCTGTAAGTCACTTTCCCCAGTTCTGTGGGACTTATTCAATCTATGGGAAGGGACAAGTACAGCATAGGAACACCTGAATTTGTTGACAGCAAGAAAGACATGCAGGAACTTCTCTGTGTCTATCATCTGGAGGGCGAGAAATCTTGTAAGACTTGGGCTTTGACTTTTTGAGTCTGAGCTTACTTGAGGCATTTGAGGTCAGGATGGAATTGGATTGTAGGATTTCCAGATGGTGTCAGAAAAGTGGGTAAGTATTGTTGTTGGAAAGCAATATGTGGTAATTACAGCTAAAGATGGACAATTGTTGAATAAGGTTGGAGTTCATTAAACTATCTTATTTTGTTAGGGTCTTTCTCAACGCTCCCATCAGAAAGCATTAAGATTGTGAAATACTCTTTCAGATCAATTTGTCCATTCAGAGAAAATACTTGCAACCTCTAGGCATTTTTATGAGATGTAGTGATCCTGAATTCCAAAACTAAATGTGCACATGCTGTTATAATTTGAGTATTTTCACAAGCATTTGGGGGGCACTTATATGTCTTCTTTGCCAACAGTCATCCTAGGGTATTTTATGAAGGGAAGTAAAAACAGTTGTCCACAAAAGGACTTATATAAGAAGGTTTATGCCATCTTTATTCATAATAACAAAAATATAAAAATAAGCCAACCAAATATCCACCCACATGAAAATAAATAGGGAATTTGTTGTGTGATGGAATATTTCCTAGCAATAAAAAAAGAACAAACTACCATTACATGGAGCAACATAAAGCAGTCTCAAAAACACCATGTTGAATGAAAGAAGCCAGACACAAAGAAAACATGCTTTATGATGTTGGCAAGATTGATCTGTATGTATAGATATAAAAATAATGGTTGCTATGGGAAGAAGAATAGGATGGCAGGAGAAAATGTTCCAGGCAGGCAGAAATGTATTAACTTGACTAGGTTATTTACACAGCAATGCATTTGTTAAAATTCACATTCTTGGACTAGAGAGATGGCTCGGTTGCTGACAGTACTAGCTGTACAACAGGGAAACCAGACTCTGGACCAGCAGCCATGTTACAAGCCCGGTATCTGGCAAACCTGAGTAACTCCATCTCTGTCAGGAGCAGACACCTGCTTGTCACTTGTTCATGCACAGGCCCCTGCACTCACACACATGTAGACGCACAATCTCTCACACATACAAATAAATTAAATACACCTTAAAACAATAAAAAAATGCCACACCCTCCAACACTATGTTTAAGAGTTGTGTATTTCACTTTGTCTAATTGTACTTGGGAGATGGTAACTCAGAGGACTGCACTATTAGAGGTGAAGTCTGCGACATCCACTGGGCTGTCACTTTCAGGCAGAGAGGCATGCGTTCCCCACGTCTGTCCAGGTATGAGCCTGTCACTCTTGCCAGTGTAACACCCTTCACTGAGGTATCTATGCTCAGCAGCGGACGTCCTCTGAAATCTGTGCTCTTCTTTGCTGCAGTCGCATCCACAATTCTCAGGATGACACCATGGAAACGGCACTGGCTTTCTGTTTGGGCACCAGTGACCTTGCCACTGACACCCTCCTCGGATACAGAAGCGGGAATATTAGCTGTAAGTGGGCTGCTCTGGATGGTAAAAAACACAAGGGAGGGGCGTACATCACTTCTCAGCTCAAAAAAACTTATCCTAGCGAGTTCAAGGTTTTCTGTTCTCCCAACTCACCTGCTGGGTTTCTCTGAGAAATTAGCTGAACGCAGAGAAAGAAGGGATAACTGGAAAGCAATGCTTTGTACATTTTGAATTTGCTGTTGATTTTGATGCATAAGTACTGGTATATGGTAAATTAATGGGACCTGTTTATCCTTTGATAAAATGTGCTACTCTTTCCCCAACCAGAGGATTGTGGTCCTTATTTTGCTAGTAAGAAAATAAGCTTGCAGGTACTAAGGGGCTTGGGAAGGGCTGGTGAGTGGCAGATAGTGGTGTGCAGGCTGGACCCCTCTGTCCTCACCATATGAATGCCTCCAGTCTCTCTTCACACTGTAGCATCATCTCATCTGCCTTCAGTAGCAGCTGCCAACAGCTCCTGCTGGATGGCAGCGGCCGAACACTCCCCTCACCCCTTGAGGTGGGTACTTCTGAGATATCACATCTGCCCAGCCAGATAAAGTTTGTGCTGTGGCCTGATATAGCTAGCTTGTCATCTGCTGCCCTTCATCAGATGCCTTTCTTTCTTCCGCTTACGCATTCTGTCTTCCACCAGCACGTCCTTCACATGTCGAGTAAACTCTTGGACATCAAGTGATGTGGTATGCTGTGAATACCATTGGTTAATAAAGGAACTGCTTTGTGCCTATAGCAGAGCTATAGGGGAACAGAGCTAGGTGTGTGAGGGGGACTAGACTGAATGCTGGGAGAAAGGAGGAGGAGTCAGGGAGAAGCCGTGGAGCTACCACCTGAAACAGATGCTGGGAACTTTAGTCAGTAAGGCCACAGCCACATGGTGATACACAGATTACTAGAAATGGGTTAAATTAAGAAGTAAGTGTTAGTCAATAAGAAGCTAGAGCTAATGGGTCAAGCAGCAATTTAAATAATACAGTTTCTGAGTGCTTTTGGAGGGGGCTGAGCAGCCGGGAACCAACAAGTGGCCTCCTCCAACAGTCAAGTCATCGAGTAAGCTTGATTATGAGAAATTCAAACTAAGACAAGATGAAGGCTTCAGGTGTTTAACATTGCAACCTATTCTCCTACCATTCTATTTATTATAGGTTAAACTGACTGAATTTGTGATGATTGACCACTTCTTAATCTATTTTAATTTATCAAAATGTCCCCTGAATCATAGCAGATATATGTGTGCATGGAAAGCCACACAAGTAAGTACGTGAAAACTGCATAAATGCACAGGATATATGTATCTGTACATGATGTGAAACATCATATACTTTTATAATATGAAGGGGCTGACTGACTGCTTGATCTTCTCAAAAGCAAAGTCTTTGTTTAGCCACTCATAAAGTCCCTCCAGTAACTGTATCACCCACTTGTTAAAAATATCCAGGTTCTCTAGAGTAAAAGAGATCTTCTATAATCTTCTTGCTTCCACCCTTTCTTCTGGCTCATTCTCTGTTCCCTTTGTTGTTTCAATATTGCTTAATCACTTAGCACTAACTAATAAAGAATGCTTGCCTTCCCCCACTGGCAAAGGCTCTTTTATCATTTTCTCCTACAAAAGGTTAACACCATTCCTAGGAGACAGGCCAACCCTACTCCAATAGGATCTAAATTTGATTGCATCCATATAAACCCTATTTTCAAATAAAGTCACCTTCATAGGCATAAGGGTTTAGGTTTTGAACATAGCTGTCTTGAGTAGAGAAAATTCATTCTACAAAAGAAATGGGACCAAGTCAATGAGATGACTCAGTGAGTAGGAACAATTGCTGGACAAGCCTGAGAACCCGAACCTGGAACCTAGTACCAATGTGAAAAGCTAGGCCTATGTGTGTCTATCACCCCAGCATTGGGGGAAAAGAACAGGCAGCTCCTGAGAGGGCTAGGCAATGGGTGCTACTTGTTCATTGAGAGGCTCTGTCCTGAAAGTAATAAGGCTGAGAATGAAGAGAGAGAGATGGAAAACATCATCGGTATGCACTGTACATATATCACACACATATAAAATACTCACACACACACACACACACACACACACACACA
>NW_004949103.1:10189541-10196594 GCF_000317375.1 Microtus ochrogaster
AGAGAGAGAGAGAGAGAGAGAGAGAGAGAGAGAGAGAGAGAGAGAGAGAATATCAAATAAGTGCATGGTAGAGATTTTACCAGGTGACTGATTCTTGGAAGATACCATCCAGCCTGTAGGCTTGGGCAAACTGCAAGACTCCTGAACACTGTGGGGTTAGTGACGCTGCAACCTCTATAAGAAGGAATCCAGGAAAGGAAAAGATCAGATATCAAGGATAGATGAATATTCTGTTTCTGACATACCTTGAGAGGGCTCAGAACCCTCGGTTGTCAAAGTGGAATTTGACAAATGGGATTGGAGGTCTGGAGGTAGAGTTTGGGCATAAACACAGAGAAGGAAAATGGCCTAAGAAGGCAGTGTGTCTCAGTACATCTGAGGAACATAGAGTGAACAGCACAAACTTCGTGTTCTCAGGCTTCCCCTGGCTAGATGGATGTAAGAGTGACTTAGCTTCATATTGGGAAATGTTTTCACTTATAGACTATTCTAGCAGGTTAAAAAAAACCCCAATCCAAAGACTCCAGATTTGAGGATCTTGGGCGTGAGAATCATGCACAAGTGGAAAATTCCACATATGACTTCATGCAGATGGCCTTCCCTCCATGCAGGTATGCTTAGAATGTTGTATAAAATCGCCTTATGGCTGTGCGTGTCAGATGTCCACAAAACATAAGTGAACTTCCTATCCTGATAAAATATGTACATTATAGACGTTTACATGCATTTGAGTATTTCAAGACCGAAAAACAATCCAGACTCTGGAAATTCTTCTGGTTGTAAGTATTTTGGATGAGGGTCCCTCAACCTGAGTATGCACTCAACTTCAGTTCTTATGATAATTCTGGGAATAGAAAAAGGAACTTCTTGGCTCCCTTGCTTACAAAGGAGAAAGCAGCAGGGAAGCCCAGAGCTCCAAGTTACAACGATGTTCATTTTGTGATTCCGACACCTCTCAGAATATCCTTGGTTAAGGCTCCCCTTTGTCATATTTATTTTCTTTCCACTGGTGCCTCTCACTCAACAGATGAGCACTTGCCTCAGGTAGGTGAGCCATTTTTCTCAGTCCCAAAGATCCCACATCTTAGGAAGTAGACATCCATGAATATACATGAATATACATGCTATTGTTTTTCCAGAGGAAAGGGAGAACATATCTCTGAACTTGTTACACCTAGATTAAAAATAATTTTTAGGGTTTTTCTTTTTCTTTTTTTTTTGTTTTGTTTTGTTTTTCTTTATAGCTTTGGAGCCTGTCCTGGAACTAGCTCTTGTAGATCAGACTGGCCTCAGACTCACAGAGAACTGCCTGCCTCTGCCTCCCCAAGTACTGGGATTAAAGGCGTGCACCACCACCACCCGGCTTTAGGGATTTTAAATATATATGTATGAGTGTTTCACATGTTTTCATGCCTGGTGCCTGCATCAGATGCCCTGGCACTAGAATTACAAGAGGTTGCTAGCCCTTGAGTATTCTAGGAGCTGATCCCAGATCCACTGGAAGAGTGAGAACTGCTCCTAACCACTGAGCCATCTCCTCAGCCCGATTTGCCTAGATTTTTAAGTCCTGTGTGGAAGCAAGAAAATGGCTGCCAATGCCCATTCAGTTCTTACATACGAAAGCATAATTTCAGATATCACCTATACAATGCTGACCAAAAGAAAATAAATTAGAATGTTTGACATTTCTCCAAGCTTTTAAGGGGGAGGAAAGCATTAGCCTTACATTTATAAGCCCTAAATATTATTAATTATAACAATAAACATGACATTGGAATTGTTTAATCAATTTCTAGGATTAGATATGTTTAATTTAGTGCATTGTTAGCACAATAGCTACTCCATAGATATTGGTAAAAGTGTTATTTGCATTTATTTATTGACTGTGTGTATGTGTTTGCTCATACATGTGTCGGGACACATATATGGACATCAGAGGACAACGGTTAAGAGGTAGTCATTTGCTTTCACCAGGTAAGTTCCAGGGATCAAATTCCAGTTGTTAGGCTTTGCATCAAGTACGTTTACCTGCTTAACCATCTTACTAGACGAAGAATACTTCCTTAAGAAAAGTGGCCTAAGAAATTTTGAAGTTGAATGAATTTGCTCATTGGAGAATCTGTCATGTCTTTTGATGTATGAGCGTATCAAGTACTCAACCCTTAACAAGAGATATTACATGCATGAATATTCACTAAACTCACTTAAACACAAACAAAATGAGCATTTTCCTGATATTGAGACTCAATAGAATCAAAGATTCTTGAGTTTCCCTCTATATCTGGTTTCTGTTTTCAACCATAATACCAACCGTATTGTTCTTTCATAAATGGTTAAGTTTCATTTACTACAGTGTAAACTATATGTAGCCAATACGTCTTTATTGTGACTTAACTGTGCATCAGGACTCTGTTCTAGGAGCCAGGTTTCTGGAGATGGGGAGGACAACAAATTAGCCCACATAGGAACACCCCCTTCTAAAACAGAGCCTTCATCTCCCTCTTCTTATTGGACATTCAAGCACTGTAATTCTTTTCTTTTATCATTGTGCACCTGCCTTGTTTCCAGTGCAGTTGTGACTAGGGAATACACTTCCCTCCTTTATGCATCGTTCAAGGACAAGAGACATAAAGCAGTTGTTACTACAAAGTCTCAGAAATGCTAAGCTTTGACTACCCAGGAACTAGAAAGGGATAGATGAGTGAGTCCCCTGCCATCTCTACCCTGTGGCCTGTCGTCCTCTGCTTCCTCTGCTTCTTCCTCTTTCATTCTGCTGGTGATCTCACTTTCTGTTTTCATCCTCTGCCAGTTTTTGGTTCCCTCTGAATCTAACCGCTAGCACTGAATCCACACTTGCTACCAAACAATCCAGCCAAGCCACCCTTAGGGAAAGAACTACCCCAACTAACCAAAACCACATCCTACATCTAACATAAAAGCAGGGTTGTGAATCTTTCTCAAGTCAGAATGAGTAGAAGAACTTTGTGATAGAAAATATGTGCATGTCATGGGAGGGAATAGTGGTGTACACAGGAATGCTGTAGCCATTAGGCTAAAACCTAGAATATGAGAGCCATGCATTAGTGTGAGGTTTGATACAACAGAAGAGTCTGCTACAATGAAACATCCATTTCCAGATCAAACTGGTAGTCACTAAGCGAGGCTGCCACCCCCTCCCGTGCCCTTAACACAGCCCCTTCTCACTACATACACCATCTGAATAGTCTTGTTGCTGGCACCCAGATGCTACTTTCTCTACTTTGTGGTTTATGACAAGTCTGCAACAAAAGCCACAGGGACCTGGGCTCTGTGACATCTGTCTGTAATTTCTCCTGTCTTCTTAGGAAGTTAAGACTGGGAGTTGTCAGTCGAACTGAAGCAGGGTAACGCTTAAGAGGGATGCTCTGAAGACAGGCATCTGTCAGAGCGTTTAGCCAGCCTGGCTGTCAGCATGGAGAACAAGTGTCCCATCCATGGAATCCTGCCAAACCCACCTCTGTCCCCGTGGCGTCTTCTCCCAGTGGTACCAATGCTTGCTTAGTGCCAGACTATTACACAGTTGTTTCACAGATGGCTGGGTACTTTTCTAGTTGTCCTTTATCTATGGTTAAAAGCCGGTAAGTCCCACCCTTGCCTTGAAGCCTTCTCCACAATGCCTGATGCATCATCTAGGAGACTTTGGAGCTATGCGACAGCGTACATTGGAGTCAGAAGAACTTGAATTCAGAATGCATGTCCTATACTCATCACAGGATCCCAGACAACACTGAACATCCGTTTTGTACCTGTGGGGACAATAATCATGTCCAGACAAAATAATTTGCGATATAATGGAATCATTGGAAATGAGCCAAGTGCCTCCCAGGGGCTGGTCATATAAATCACAGCACAGCTACAGCTACAGCATGGCCACTTTCTGTTTCTAATGCATCTTTTGCAGCGGAGGGAGCTCTGCTATGCTACTCTCTATCCCTTCCCTGCCTTTTCCCTTATCTTCCACAGGAAGGAAGGATGATTGTTGCCACTGAAGAGGTTGGGAATGAGAAATCGGACCTAGTCAATCCTCACTTTTATTTTAGGAATGGGTAACCCACGGGGGTCCTTATGTCCTAAGGGGTCAGGATCTGCCTGTCCACTGCTGCCTGGGGCTTGGAAAGAAAATTTGTCCAATTTCAGGGTTAGATGTTAAGAAATCTACAAATCTCTAACTTAATCAGAGACCAAGGTCACATTTATATCTCATATAATTCAAAGCTAATGTAAGAAAGAGTATTAATCTAGGGTCCTCTTCACACCCTGAAATACTGCAATGGAATAGTTACATTCATGTTGAAAATAATTTGGTAAATATTTTTGGCACACAATAATAAAAGGATATCTATAGGATAGGGAATAAATCACAAAATAGAAAATTGGTTCACATTCTGTTCTTGTTTAAAATTATGGATATTCACTATGCTTTAAATGGAAATACATCTGCATGGCTGCATGAACTTAATAATGGTTCTATTGGAGAGATAAGATAATTAATATTTTTAAATATTCTTTTAATAATGTTCTAAAATAAAAATTTATTTCTATTTTATTGTTAAAAATACCAAAATTTATTTATTTATCAATGCTAAAAATTACTTTCACAAATCTCAAAAAGAATGGGTTGGGTGTGTAGGTCAGTGGTACAATAGATACCTAGTACCTGTAAGGTCCTGGGTCAATCACAGCATTAAAATAATTGTCAAAACTACAAATGTACATAATTCCCTTTTCATGAGTTTGGTACTTAGACTGTTTATTCAAGTCAGAAGTAATTATCAGTTTGGCTAGAGACCATCTGGTGGCACTGGTTTTAAATGAAAAACTGTCTAGAAACTGTGAGTTCCTCTGAATTTTGGGATACTAAAGATGAAATAAACAAGTGACTTCAAAATGTTTTATGCTCAGTATGCCTTAAATGAAAAGAGACAAGTTGGCCAGTGGCGCATGCCTTTAATCTTAGCCCTTGGGAAGCAGAGGCAGGTGGATCTCAATGAGTTCAAGGTCAGCCTAGTTTACAAATGGAGCTCCAGGACAGCCAGGATTACAGCACAGAGAAACCCTGTCTCACCTCGCACCCCCCTACACACACCAAAAAGAAAAAAAAGAAAAGGAGGACTTAGTGACTAACACACAGATGACATGGCAGTGTAGAATCTTCCAGATGGAAAGGACCTAAGGATTGCTAGGGCTAGTGACCCATCATCAAGCCAGACACACGATCAGGCATGGCTGCTTCTTTGTTATTGGTCGTTATCAATTGCATCCTCTACTCCAGTGTGTGAGCCCTAACACATTTGCCAGCAAAGATGACACCCTGTGCGTATGTCTTCTCTCTCTCAGCCATCCATTTCACACAAGAAGAGAAGAGATGTGTAGAGGTCAGTGATGTACAGGGTAACCTAGCCTAGGACAGAGCCTGACTCTCCATCTTGAGCTGAGCCCAGAACACTTACTGAGTCTTACCCTTGAGAAATCACTGCCCCTGTGTGACTTCTTATGACAAGGCCAGAGAGGACAGCCACATGCCTTTACCGGGTTTACTGTCTGCTAGTGTTCCTCTGATGTGTGACAGAAGAAAACACAATCACAAAGTACAAGAAGAAAATAACTAAATAACTGATTCATAAGGAAGGAAAAGAATGACCGGATCTGTGAGTAGAAAGACTGAGAAACATTGGATTCAACTTGATACGCCAATAAAACAAGCATTGCAAATGCCAACTTAGATGTAATGGATGTACCTTACTGACTGAGGAAAATTAGCCAATGAAAAAGAAAGTCTGTATTGTCTTCAAATAATTTCTAAGCAAAACATTTACATACAGTCATTTGGCAAAAATTATATTCAGACATCAACTTCTCCCACCCTGTCCCCTATTTGAGATAGTATCTTTCTATGTAGCTATGGCTGGCCTGGAACTTACTACATAGACCAGGCTAAATTGGAATTGTGGTCTGTCTCTGTTTTGGGAGTACCAGGAATACAGGCACTCACCACCATGACCAGTCCCTTGGGTCCTTTCTTTACTTGCTATTTTGTGATAGGATGTCACTAAGTTGCCCAGACTGACCTTGAGCTCACTTTGTACCCAGGCAGGCCTTGAGCTTGCTGTCCTCCAGCCTCAGGCTCCAGGGTAGCTGGTATTTTAAGTAGCCTTTTTTATTGATGGTTTAGAATTACTCTTTCTGAATTCCAAAGGGAGAGCTGAAACAGATTCAGCTGAAAAACCCTTTAGTACAGGCTAAATCAGGAGCTGAATTAGGAGCTCCAATAGCAATGTGCCGAACAAAGGAAATTGTCTTGAAACAAAACAAAGACTTTTGCCTTGTTTTGGGTTTGGGTTTCACTGTGTAGCCCTGGATGGCCTGGAACTTGCTATGTAGGCTAGGCTGGCCTCAAACTCACAGCGGTCAGTCTGCCTACCTTAGATATTAATTTTAGTCTTATTAAACACATAAATTCATGTTATACACATGCATAAACTTATTAGAGATGCTGTCTGATTTAAGGCAAAATTGCTTCTCAGCAAACCCACAATATGTTGAATTACATTTAACACACATACCCAACAACCTAGCTGGTCAGCACAGAATGCAATGGGAGCTAAGCTCTTTCGTCTTTGAAGTTGTGGCTGCCTGGGGATTGTAGCTTGAGGATAAAGAAAGTGTCATTGCTGCATGTAGCTTGCCAAGGACAAGATCCTAATTCAAAAATGAACATTCAATTGTCACCAAATGTGGATGGCTTTTTATCAAAAGTCGCAAAAACCTGTGACGATCCCTTCTATCAGGGGCCATCTTCCAGTCACCTCACGTCACGTCGGTCATTACCACAGTCTTTGTCTGAGTCCGAACTCCTTCCTCTCCATGATCTCACTTGGTCTCCCTCAAATCCTATGGAGTAGATCATTGTCTTCACATTTTATAAACAACAACCACAAACTTTTTTTTTTTGGCTTTTTATTTTTTTTATTTTATTTTTTAAAATTAATTTATTTATTAAAGATTTCTGTCTCT
>NW_004949103.1:10197752-10200049 GCF_000317375.1 Microtus ochrogaster
TTTCCTGGCTAGGCGATCATCTCGGTGGTTTGTATGTATTATCTGGCTTATGGACCCTTTAGTGTGCACAAACCATCCAGTTCCTTGGCCTTGTAGCATGTGCAGGGTCTGAGGGCAAAGTCATCTGGTTGAAGAGAAAGCTGAATATATGACATAGCATAGTAGGCAGGGTGGACACGCACATGGTGCCTGCCCACTAATATTATACTTCAGAATTGTATGGGATGGGAAAAGGAGCCATGGCTCAATGGCTAAAAGTACATACAACCCTTGCAGAGGCCAGGAATTCGATTCTCACCACCACTATTGGGCAGCTCACAATCAACTATAACGCCAGTTCCAAGGGATCCAATACTTTCTTCTGACTCCTGTGGGCACTTATACTCATATGAACATCCCCCTCCCACCCGCCACACACACACTTTACATACACAGACATATCTACATAACTAAAAATAAAAGAAATCGTTGTGAAATTGTACAGAAGCACTAAAATTTGGAAACAGATAACAAGATCTCTCTGCGCTCCAGGAATGGAAAGCCACATGGACTTTGGGCACATGGCAGGTATTTTGCATCACAGCTTAAAGAACAGAGAAGAAGGTGAAATTCAGATTGTTTCTGAAAACAATGTAGGTAAAGCCTCCTTGTGATTCAGTGAACTTAGGACAATCCCTTTAAAGTTACCAGGAAGGGCAGAAGACATAAATGTCTGCTCCATTGCCTATCTGTACAGTGGGGCTGTTGTAGCTCTCACATGGACAAACTTCTTCAAGTAGGGAAGTCCAGATCTCAGAGACCACCTAGTAAGCTGGGGAAGAAGCAGTTAGGGAGTTGCCTAAGCACCTGAGATCTCCATCACTCACTTAGATCCAAGCAGGAGAACTTAAAATGTTTATCTCATGTAATGGATCAAGTGAGCCTGGCTCATAAAGAGCACTGTTAGATGGTGTTTCTTCCCAGAAAAAGCCATGACTTTGCTTTGGTGTTGGCCTCAGGTGACTTCTGAAACTGGGAAGTTGTTCATCATGCATCATTTTATGGCACCATAATGTTATTATTTGCCAACACAAAAACACAGCTCTCACATCAAAGGGGATAATCCACTGTTTATTCTGGAAACTAATGTAAGTGACCAGGACCTAGGAACACAGACTAAGATTACCTCAATTCTTTGTTCTTACGAGGTAACAGCCCTATGAGGTTTTACAATAGTGGAACAAAGAAAAATCATATATTGGAATCCTTTTCAAATACATTAGTGAACAGATCAGGTAGGCATGCCACAGACAAGTGGGGAAATTTCATCTGTAGTTCTCAGATGCTTTTGGATGGCACTCTTACCCTCCTTTTGTTTAGTGGAAATAAGGGGTCTATTTTCTACCCAATGGTCACAAACAATATTAAGTCACATATGTAGGAAGGCAATGACTAGGGAGAGCGCTAAAGATGTCTGAAATCATTTGACTCAGGATTTGCAATGTTCGATCTCCACATTGCTGAAGTTCTGATCCATTGATCAGTCTTGCAGCAGGGTTCATTATCAGCAGCAGTTTTTTTCCAGGACCTTTCACTTGTACAGTAAAGGCAAGACTTGAAGCCATCTTTGTGGTTCTGATCCTTTAGAACTGAATGACAGGCTGTTGGATATCAACGTAGATGGTTGAAATTATATCCCGCCACCACTGAGTAGGTTCCTAAGCCAATATGATCATTGTCTTTATTTAAAAAAAAGTCTCTGGACACAGAAACATTGCTAAGGGGAATGCCTTGGAGGCTTGATAGCATTTCCACAAATAGTATACTTAGAAAAGAAAGGTAAAAGCAGAAAGGAGAATTGAAAATCAAAGAAATAGATGAGTATAAAGTTGCTCTTCAGGCTGAGGAGAGGGGGTGACTTAACTGCGGGAGGGGGAGGGAAATGGGAGGTGGTGGCGAGGAAGAGACAGAAATCTTTAATAAATAAATAAATTAAAAAACACCACCAAAATAAAACAAATATAAACAACAACAACAAAAAAGAAAATCAAAGAAATACAGGGTGTAGTGTTTGCAATCTGATAGGGTGGCTGCAACAGCATTGTCAAACATGGTGGCTTAAAAAGCTCTCTCTGGTGGTTCTGGTGTCCTAGTAGTCTAGGAAGAAATGGGTATGTCTGGATCCTGGGCTGTGAACCTAATTCTAGTGCCAGCCTTTCTCGGGCTCCTGGTGCTACACCTGGTGCTATGGTGTTCCTTGATCTGCAGGTGGATTGTTTTCACCCTGACCTTTGCCCCTAATTCTTTTTTTTTTTAAA
>NW_004949103.1:10200269-10223711 GCF_000317375.1 Microtus ochrogaster
TGGGAATTGAACTCAGGACCTCTGGAAGAGCAGCCAGTGCTCTTAAGCTCTGAGCCATCTCTCCAGCCCACCCCTAATTTTTTTTCTGTGTCAAAATTCCCGTTTTTAGAAAAACCCTAGGCATAGTGGAGGAGGGACCCATCCTCCTCTGGCATGACCTCAGAGTAAATAATTCCATCTGCAATGGCCCAATTATTGAGACTTTTTCTTTGGGTTAGGGCTTCAGCATAGATTTGGGGAATATAATTCAACCCACAGTGTTTGGTGTTGATGGAGAATGAAAAAATTGGGCTAGATGGGTAGATGAGTTAGATTTGGGTAACTTCAGCCTCGGACTCAGGCATGGGTTTGTCTCTAAGCACACTGACTGTTTCTTCACGGAACTGTGTTGTCTCTGGAGCTTGTGCAAAAGCCAAATTCTCAAATGCAACAGAGGTTCCTTGTAGGGCACCGTAAAATACAATTGTTTTCTTCCATAAAGTCATTTGGGAATAATCAGACTTACCAATAGACAAGAATTTCAAGATATATTTGCTAGTTTTCATCTATGCTACTTCTTCTTTGCTTTTATTGGTCAATACATTAGAGATACAGAAGAATGCATACAATTAGAAAATCCAGTAACTGATTTCTTATCCTTTATTAATGAGGAAAAACTTACTTTTGGAAGAATAAATAACTCAACACTTGCTTGAGTTACTTATCATTATTTAAAACATTTTCTGGGGCTGGGGCTGGGGTTGAAAGCTCGCTGCTAAAGGACATGTTAAGCTTATAGACACAGTTAAGGGTTCAGTCCCTAACACCAAGGTGTGCATAGACAGATGCATATAGATATGAATATTCTTGTTACTGAAGAATTCCTAGTAATACTCTACGATGGATAGCTGAAGCTTTAGAGGGATTGAAAATATACATAATGATGAGGTGGGAATGTAAAATCTTATTTATAAAACAGCTTCAAACGATAATTTCAATTTACAGATCAGTTCTACAGATTAATAATAAAAGAGTCATTTTTGAAAACAACATAAATCCCAAATAAAGAAATAAAATAGATTAGTATTATAATAGAAGATAATAACAGAAATGTCATCTCAGTATTAATAAACAATAAAACTAAAGGAATAAGATTTTGATATCTGGTCATATTTTTAAAGATTAAAAATTGCCTGATATTGGCAATTCACATGGAAAACACCATGTGGGAAGATTTGCCAATATGCTTTAAATCTTCAACATGTGTGCTCTTTGATCCAGTCATTCAAAACTTAAGAACGACTCTGAAGAAGTCAATAAGGATTATGTGATAATATGCTTAATACTAGGGGAAATAGAAACAAAATAATAGCTAATGTTTAGTGAATTCTGCTCTAGCTACTATAATAAGTGCTTTGCATGTATTAACCGGCTTAGTTCCTAAATACCTTGACATGAGTACTTCTATCATTATTTATTACTATTTGCCATGGATATTACCATTCTACAGCCTTGAAAACTGTTTCATAGAGAAGTCAAGCAATTTAACTAATTTCCTTGGAGATTATGAAAGGAAGTTCATTGTACCATTGTTGATAATAACAAAAATATGTCTATCACCTATCAGATTAGGTGGGTAATTAAATATGGGTACTTTTACAATCTCCTAGAAAGAATTAAACCTACAAGAAAAGAGGCATGGAAAAATAATCACAATTTTCTGTCAAATAGAGAAAAACAGCCACAAGCATTGTGTATGCGTCCTTGGGGATTAATTCCAGGATGTTCCCTAGATATCAAAATCCAAGGATGCCCAAGTCCCTTCTACAGAACACCATGACTTTTGCTTAAAACCCAAAGGCATCCTCCCATGTACTTGAAATCATCCCATCTCCTGATACATAACACAATGTAAATGCCACACAGAGGCTTCCAATGTATTATTTATGAAGGAATGGCAAGAAAAACATCTAGATACGCTCAGCATAGATCCACATTTTTTCATAGTTAGTTGCAGTAAGCTAAAGTCCTTTCCTTTCTGTGCATAACACTAAGAATTCTCTGTTCAAAGAAACAATCTTTTGTCACAAAACACAGGGAGGTTTTCTTCACTTGACATTGCGGAAACTGGCAAAAAGCATTATCAGTAAACAGTCTAGATACTGAAACACGCCTTTAAAATGCCAACAATTCAACATTTAATAATTTTATTGTTTTTCTTCAAAAGATCATGGATTTCCATCTTTCCTTGATATACCACCTGTAAAGATTTGAACCTTAAGCACTTTATTTTTTTAAATAAAAATTTTCATTTATTTTAATACTGACCACAGTTTCCCCTCCCTTTTTTCCTCCCAGTTCCTCCCAAAGCATGGCACATGAAGTTGAGGCAGGACTGAGCTCCTCCCCTTGCGTCAAGGCTGGACTAGGTAATCCAGCATGGGGGACAGGTTCTCAAGAGACAGTTAATTGCCAGAGAAGGTACTTTATTTTTAACATAATTTTCCTTTATTCTTGAGAATTTATACATGTATACAATGAAAAATTTATACATGTATACAATGAAATATCACAGCGTCCCCATTTCTCTCCTCCAACTCTCCCTGCCACCCCCAACATATTCCCCAAATTTAGTGTCTTTTATCCTATTTTAATAACCCCACTAAGTCCAATTAGTACTGCCCATATGAGTGTGGGCATGGTGCATCCACTAGAGTATGGGTAACCTCCCTGGGGGTATACCTTCAAAAAGAATGAGTCCCCACCTTCAGCAGCCATTAACTGTCAATAGCTCCATGGATAAGGGTGGGGCCAGAGAGCGGCCATAAATGCTGTGGAATTCATACAGGTGAGAGCCATGTCATGTCCAGAACCCCTCCTCATCGCAGGCTCTGACCTTTATTTCTTTTTCGCCTTCTGAAGTGTTCCCTGAGCACATAGCATAGTGGTTAGTATGCCCCTTGTCTAGCCTTCATTGTCACTTCCCCTTGTTTCTTTCTTCCTCCCTCCTCTTCTCCCTGCCTCCTTTTCTCTATCCCCCTCCCTCCTTGTCTTCTCTCCTTTCCCTTTTTTTTTTTTTAAGTCTGTTGCTGAGGCTCTTAAATGTGGCTGTATAAAATAGGGCCCAGGTATTCAAACACCCCTCCAGCACACTGAGACACTGCTATCAGGCTGCTAACTTGTATTTCAAACTCCCCTGAAGTTCTCTGGTGTCTGAATTCCACAGGCAGATTATTCTAATTGCCTCTCTCCCGCTCTCTGGATGGCTGGGTCACCTCCACCCACTGCTTCTCCTCCCGCTTACATCAAGCTCTGGCCTTTCAAAATTGCTGCTTCTAATGTGCTACCAAAATAGGGAATCAGAAAACGAAGCTTGTAACAATAGCTTCTGAAAGAAGAGCTAAGCTTCCTAAGTGGTTTTCTTGTGAGTAGATCTTGGGGACAAATGCATTTATTTGGTGTGTGTGTGGTGGGGAGAGGGATACGAATTGGGAGCAAGCCTGCTGGATAGGCAAGACCCAGTCAGCTAATTAGCAGTTTTTTGAGTTTTTGTTTCTCTTCCTTCCCCTTCCTTCCTTCCTTCCTTCCTTCCTTCCTTCCTTCCTTCCTTCCTTCCTTCCTTTCTCCCTCCTTCCCTTTCTTCCTTCCTTTCTTTCTTCACCTGTCCAGGTATGAGTTCTAAAGACAGTTGCATCCTACCAATATATATTTTGAATACACTTCATTTCTTGAACACTTACTATAGGCCAGACACTACAAGTTTTATTCAACATGGGGTTTGGGCTGCCATAGTGCATTCAGTAGAATACATGACACCTCATCTCCCACTCAAAAGTGTGAAATGAACAGCCTGAATCCTGCTTGTCACTGAGCACATCTCCCTGTAAGGCTGGGACAAAAGGGCAGGGCAGTCTTTGCTGATTCTCAGAACACAAATGTATCTTGTTAGTCTGCTGTCAGGAGCAAGATAGTATCAGGAAGGCTGTGTGTCTGAAGACACCAGAATAATTCCCTTCTAATAAGTTTCCATTTTACAGAGAAGCTGAGATGCCGCCAGGAGTGGCGCTCCTACGGGGTGGGCTCCAAGCTTTGGAACATGGGATTAGATGTGTGTGTATATCTGAGAAAGGCCAAAGCCAGGTGAGCCCTGCCCATATGGGCACCTGGGACTTAAAACAGCCTGGGACAGTGGGGACACTGGCAGCCTAGTGTAGGTTTCGATTACTTTTTAATATGCCCAGAAATGTGTTGCTAATGGGCCTTCTCTCCCTATCCCCAATCTTCCTTGTAAGTGGGAAAGAAGGGTTTTCTCAAAAAAATTCTCCATTCTTCCAGTACCCATTCCAGAACAGAACCCAGAAGGGAATTTCCTAAGGTGCCTGAAACTCCGGCAGAAACTACGTTATGAGTTTAATAGTCAAATACATATCAATTCTTTGGATAATACCAAACTCAGACTCCACTCTTCCCTGTGTTGGTGACTTCTTTCATAACCAGAGGACAGCCTTGCCATACCCATCGTCCTTTGTACTGAAAAATGTTCTACTTTTTACTGATTCCAAACTATATTTAAACTCTAAATTCTTTTCTCTACCCCCCAGGGATCGCCATGCTGGCTCCTCCGAATAACAGCTAATGAAATAAAGAGAAGTCGTGTGATTTTTTTTCCAACAAAGAAATACCATTTCAGCTTGCAAACTAATTCCATTTGTGATTTAGAGGGCCTGGGCACCTTCCTCGAGAACCTCCCTGGGGAAAGGATGGATGGCCATCGCAATATTGCATGAAAATTAGTATCAGGCCACAAATTATTGGACCCCATTAGGAATTTCTTTTAGGTAAATTAAGGTTATATATCACAATCTTCCAAGAGCCTTGGATGTTTTGAATCTTCCAAATTAAGAGAGCATTTAAGATTTCCTGTAATCTAATACTGGAAATGATTAAAATACAGGGCCTGGCTCTTGCAAACCTGGCTTCTCTTGAGCAGTAGCCTCATTTTAAAAAAGAGAGAAAAAGAAAAGAAACTAGAGGAGGATTTTAAAACTGAAAACCTTTTGGTAAAGCCCTGTAGTATTGTGGTTAGCATGTAATTCACACTGAGTATGCTAAGCATTTTGGTCATCAGAAAATGTAGGAGATGGGTACTGTCTGGTATTTGTGTTTGTGTGTGTGTGTGCACAATATGTGTAAATATGTCTACTCCTGCATGTGTGCATGAGCTTGCATGCATGTGTATTCACCAACATATATGTTTGTGTATGTATTGCAATTACAATACCTGGTTATTGTGTGTGTGTGTGTGTGTGTATGTGTGTGTGTGTGTGCTTGAATGTGCATTTCAAGGCCTACAAGGCAGTTTCTATTTCTTCAAGGCACACATATCAGTATTTATGTTCTGTATCTTTATTTATTCAGTAATCAGATTTAAGCTGAATTTTATTGTGTTTTCTACATCCTTTAAGCAGCAAGTCGATATTAAACCCTAGTTCTAGCATACAGCATTGTTCATGCAGTATTACAGAAATGTATACATCACTGTCCAGCACTACCACTTTTATATTTTACATTGTATTGTAAGTTTATGCACATTTTAGCAATGTCTGAGTGGAAAGACTGCATTCTCCTGCAAATGCCTACCTTGGGGAGGGTCTTACATTCTCCTCAACAACTTCCCTTCAGAGTCATCCCATCTCTGTCCCGCTATATCTCCCAGCATGCCCCAGCTCACATGACCGTAGGTTGAGAGTCCAAGCTTCATATTCTAAATAAGAGAGGCTTTGTGACGCTGCCCCTCAAGTGATTATGCACAAGGAGGAGAGAGGTAGTAGAGTGGCTCTCACCCTGTCCTTTGCCCCCTGCTCACCGTCTAACTACCCCAAAATCCCATCTCTCATGTCAACCTTTCCCAGACCTCGTCGATAATGTCACCTAAGAGCTTTGGGCTGGCAAGAAGAGACCGGGTTCCCTTCTAGAACTGCTACTGTCAGTCCAGGCCAAACTAACTGGGGTGTTGCTAGCAGCTGTATGAGAGCTCAGCTCTACAGATGTTACCTAGTTCTTCCAAGCCTGTGATGCTGATACAGTTGTTCCCTGGTATCTGCAGAGGACTGGTGCGGGACCTCCGTGCACAGCGAATTCTGCCAATACCTCAGTCTTCTGGATAGTACAAACTGAGTGAGTGCGGCAACATTTCCCTGACCCTAGTGCTAGTGGGTGGAGCTGGGTGCATCCTGGAGCTTCACTGGCCAGTCAGTCTAGCCAAAACCACAGACTCCACCCACGTTCAGTGAGAGCCCTTGTCTCAAAGAGTAAGATGGCAGTTTATGGGAGAATATTTCCAAGTGTTAGAAAACAAGCTTGCACGTTTAAACCTCACCTCATAGCCTGAGTCAGGCCACACCTCCTTGCAGCTCTCTCTAGTACAGAGGATTCAGAGGTTGTCTGTGCTATGACTTGACAGCTCTCAATTTATGGTACCTGGCTCCTCCAGGCTCTTTGTCACCTTTGCTATGTAGAACTAAATCGCTTGATTTAAAACTTACCACCACCTCTAAAGGGTTATAAAGAGTCAGGCCTTTCATTCGTTCAGGGTGATGGCTCCAAACACTCCTTGGGGGCATTTTTTCAGGGAGGTGTCCTGAAGGATGCTCCCAAAGAGGCTTCTCTGCCCCCTGCTACCATTGACTGACTCTCTCTGTCTCTGTCTCTCTCTGTCTCTCTCTCTCTCTTTCTCTCAATCTTATCCTCAGTCATAATGAGTTTCCTTTCCAGATTTTAAAAAAAATTGTCTCTTTCTCTTTAACCCCTCCCATAATGATTAGCTTTCCATGTATTGTACTGTCTCTGTCTAATGCTTCCCTTCCAACTTTGAGGCTTGATCATGGCTTTGAGGCCATTCATTCTAATGAACCTTTTTCATGGAAGTAATTACAAACTGCATGCCAGATTCCTTTGTGGAATTAACCACCATTATAACATGACCATCAGCCTCTGGCCTCCACAAGTGTACACAAGGGTGAGCACACTAACAAACACATGTGCCTATACGTGACCATATACACACAGATCTCTCCCCCCCCACACACATACATAGTATTTGTGTAGAACTTGTTCATATCTTCAAGATAAATCAAACCACCTCTTGATTATTATAATACCTAATGCAATGTCAGTGCTCCATAAAAGCAAGGAAATGCCAGTTTGTGTTTAGTATAGACACAGCTCATTTCTTATTCTTTCCCCAAATGCATTTAATCCAAAGTAAATCAGATTTGCAGATACTAACCACAGGAACACAGATGGAAGACTGCCCCACTGTTCGTGCCTTGTCAGAGTAAGAAGCAGGGGTTCAGAGAAGTTAAGTGATCTGAGCAATAGTGGAACCGAGATTTGAACACCATCCCTGGTGTTGCCAGTCCAGAGTGTCCAGGATGGGTTAACTACTAGCTTCAGGTTCTTTGTTGGATGGGTTTCTCCATGTCCTTCCAACTGCACTCATTTATGGTGGTCTCCATCTCTCTCTAGTTTACATGTCGAGTTTCCAAGAGGAAGCCCAAACCCTACCATTGTTTGGCAATCAGAGATCCATATTGGGTTTCGGCAGCAGATCTCACAGTGGCTGTCACTGCAATCTCAAACTTTAGAAGTTAGTACAAGCCATAAACTAAATGGGGCCTTCAAAGAAATTATTCTCCATTCCCAATGGCAAAACTGCTAGTAAGATTCTATTTTTGTTACTTTCAATGTTTTTTCTTAAAGTTTACTAGTACTTTATTTACATGGGGTGGCATCTGTGCAGGCCACAACATGCAAAGGGGGTCGGAAGATGGCTTTGTGGAGACAGTTGTCCCCTCCCACCTGTGCTGGGTTCCAGGGGTGCCCCTCAGCTTGTCAGGATTGCACAGCAAACAGTAATGCCTGAAGAGTCCTCTCACAGGACCCTTGGTTCTTAATTTATAGAAAAGTACTTAAAATGTAGACTGCTTTCTAGAAATGCTACTTTTCTAAAAAGTCGATTTTGCAGATTTGTGTAGGGTATCTGTATATTGCTAAAATGAGACTTTTACACATTGCTGGCTTAGGTATGGATCATTTCCCTAAAGACTAATATGTTGAAGGCTTGGTCTCCAGTGGATTTTAAAAACAAAATCAGAGAAAATTTAAGAAGGGAGATGTCGTTGGTAGAAGCAGGACTTCGGGACTGGAGAGGCCCCTGGAACCTCAGCCTCCATTCTCCATTCCCTAGTCACCCGGAAGTGACTTTCTTTGTTTTTCCACAGCCCAGCTAACCAAGTGGGGGCCAAAATATCTGAAATCACGAATGTAATGCACCTTCCTTCTTTTTAAGAAGTAATTTATGGTCACAATTACACAAGGCTAACACAGAGATTGATTAAAATCAACATCTGGAAATAAGTGGCTTTGTCTTTGGGTGGTCAGGACTTAAAACCCTTTGGTTGTTTCTGTCATTGGAAATATCTAACACAATTCTCTATTGATTCTTTGGGAATTTAATATCATATACCCCAATCCCACTCACCTCCCGGTCCTTTCATACCTGCCCTGCTGCAGTGTCTCCTCCAAAAGAAACTCTCCCGAAGTGAATTAAAAATAAAACAGAGAAAGAAAAAGTATGTTGTGTCTCTGTCTTTCCCATCGCTCTAACACCTCTTCATTTGTCCTAGTGGCATTGGGAGCTCCAGTGTGTGGTACAGTACACTCTTGTCCAATAGGCCCTACCCACAAATGGTCATTGCAATGTGTCGCTGGTCTGATTCAAAGCCTCTGACCTCTGGTACATCACTGGACCCTCACCCAAACTCCTCTTGGAAATCCTGTTGTTGCCCTGAGTCCTGGAGATCTTTCGTCTATCACTCTGCAAGATCAGTCCCTTCATGGTCATAGATGGGGTAAATGGAAGGATGGGCCAACCCAAGGCTCAAGATGTGGGTCTGGGTGCCAGCTGAGTTGGTCAGTTTAGGCCCCCGGGACTGCCCCCTCCTCAGGTGAGATGTAAAGTCAGCTCTCCTCGATCCGTGGCATTGGGGCCAGCTCTCCCACACCTATGGGGGACACCTCTCCTGAGTGAAGGGAGGGCAGCTCTCCCACACCTGTGGGGACACCTCTCCTGAGTGAAGGGAGGGCAGCTCTTGTAGCTCTCCCATGAGGGCCAGGGTTAGTTCTCATGCTGCAGTGCCTAGCGAGAGCCAAGGCCAGTGAAGAACAGGACCAGCTTACCATGGCCCTTGGATTTCAACACATGCAGTTCCTATGACCCCCTGTGGTAACCAGGCCATGGAAATCAACACAGATCTCAGTTGCAGCAGGAACACAGACCCAGACGTGGCCAAGACATTACATGGCCTGGGTGGCAGGTGGCAGCACAAGTCACCCAGTTCAGTATGGCCCTGGTAATGGGTGGCATGGCCCTAGAACACCAACATGGCCATGTGGCTTGTGGTGGTAACATGGGCCACAGACATCCCCAGCTGTGCTAGGACTATGGAACCAGACATGGTCCTCTGTAGCAGACCAGGCCTGGATGTCACCACGGCACCTTGTAGAAGTATAGGCCACTCAGATTTGTATGGCCCCAGATGCAGCATGACCCTCAGATCCCCACCTGACTTCAGATGAAGCCCAGATCCAGAGTGTTTGCATGGCCTTTGGTGGTAAAAGGAGTCACAGAAATCAACACAGACCCTCACTGCCATAGTACTGCAAACCCAGACATGGTTCTCCACAGCAGCCCAGCTCCGGACATCACCATGGCCTTGGGTGGCAGCCCAGGCCACTCAGATCAGCACGGCACTGGCAGCAGCATGGCTCACAGACACCAGCATGGAATCTGGTGACTGACCAGACTTCAGGCTTTCACCTGACTTTCAGTAGTTCACTGAAGTCATGAACATCAATTAGTACAGACCCTGACTGCTGTAGGACTATGGACCCAGACATGGCGCTTGGCAGAGGCTCAGGTGACAGCACAGGCCAATCAGATCAGCATGGCTCTGGCAGCAGCACAGCCCTCAAACACCAACACGGGGATAGGTGGCAGCCCCGACCCAGGACATCCTTGTGATCTTTGGTAACAACATGAATCATGAATGTCAAGACAGACCCAGCTGTAGTAGCACTGTGGATCCAGACATGGCTCTTGGCAGCAGCCTGGGCTTGGGCATCACCCTGGCTCTGAGTAAGAAGCAGGGCACTCACATCAGCCCGCTCCTCACTGTCTTCCCTTCTTCAGTTCTGCCTCTTTCCACAGCACAGAAACTGTTCTGTTTCTCTTTCTCTCCCAGTTCTCCACTACATATTTGCTCATCATAATGGGACCTCCCACCCAGCACCTTGTGGCTCTAGGTGAGCTTGTGAACGGCTTGAATCAACCTGCACTGTGAGGATCCAGTAGACCCACAGGTGCCTTTCACCCACCTGAGACAAGTGGCACCGTTGTATCTAGTATTTTTTTTTTTTTTAGTGAATTTCCATGGCTTCTGTGAAAACAGTAAAAAGCAATAAACTAAGGAACAAATGAAGAACAAGCCACATCTTAGCTCATGAAAAAAAAAAAAAAAACCCTTCTGCTCTCAACTGAGGGCAGAGCCAGGGTGGAGAGTGAAGGGAAGATTCCTCAGAGATGGATCTAAGTGGCACCGGTTCCCAGCAGGCTTAGAGGTGATTAAGACATTCTTTCTAGGGTTGTCCATGACTTCCCTCCAGGGTGGCCCTAAAAGAAAGCCATTGATTCTATACCTCCCTTTAATTATGCAATACAATTCCACAATCTTTTTTCACAGAGTTCTGAAAGCCAAAAAATTGAAAGTTGAACACTGGAATCTCTTTACAGAAGCTGCTGGACTGGAAGCCTTACCTTTTACCTCAGGTGGTATGCTAATTTGCTTTTGCAGAAGCAGCAAGGCTGGTTTGACATCAACAATGAGCGACTTGTCTAAAATACAGGTGATTATAATTTTCAAAATGTATGCAATTCCAGCGCTCGGCTTGAAATGCCTGGGTGTGCGGTGACCCACACCTAACTCGGGAACCCATGTTCCTTAAATCTCACAAGAGGTTTGTGAAGTTTCGCTACTCAGTTTTATCCCTGAATCGCTCTCCCTTCTTGATGGCTCAGCTAAAGTTCTCTCTCATAACCCAAAGCACTTTGGATTTCTCTAAAGAGTACACAGAGCAATCTTGGGACAAAGTGAGTAGGGACAGTCTCTGAAAAAGATTAAAAATTGTGAGACAAATTAAGAATAATTGCCAGATGAATACATGGTTTCCCCCTTTACCTAGAAAACAGCTATGGTGTTTGTCTGTTTATACCTTATGTGGCTTTCTCGTAAGAAAGCTCATATTTTTTTTTTTTTGCTCAAGTTCTGCTCATATTTTTTGGTGGCTAGAGCATACATGGGGGCTGATTGTATAGGAATACTGTTATAGATAGGTGCCCTAACCTTGGTAAGCATTCGAGCTGTGATCATATTCACTAAGATGCCAGGAAGCACATCAGGAAGAGAAATTGCTCAGGCATCCTGAGGGGGGCAAATGAGCCTCTTCTAGCAAATATTTATTTTCTTACTTTCAACACCGATAGTGTGAGAGAATGACACTGGTGAGGTTATCAATGGAGGAGAGGCTGTTCAAGGAGACGTAGGCAAATAATCACCTCGTAGCTTCGTCCTGTTAGATCACAAACGCATCTGGACTCTTTCAGTCCAGATGCAGCGCGCCTGGCTCCCCGGACACCTTGACAGCTGACTTCTTTGTAGTAAACAAAGAGACAGTTTAAAGTATGGAAGCAGCCAGGAGGACCATTCCTTCAGACAGGCGTTTACACACTGACCCCCACACCATGCACTCAGTGATTTGATTTCTTAGGATTTGTGCTCTGGAAGAACACTCTCTTAAAAGGCTAATGTGGAAAACAAATGGCTTCTGTCCACTGTTTTGCTTCAGGTTTGTTACTGTCCTTTTTCTTCTCTCCTTTCTTTCCTTCCAACCAGCCATCCTTCCTTCTTTTCTTTCTTCCCTCCTTCCTTCTCCTCCCCCTCCCTCCTGTCCTTCGTTCCTTACTTTTTTTTTGACATGGGTTTCATGTAGACCAGCATAGCCTTGAATGACTAATCACCCTCCTTCTAGTGTTGGCTTACAAGCATGTACTACCAGTTTAAATGCCTGGTTTATACAGTGATGAGGATGGAATCCAGGGCTTTGTACACCTAGGCAACTAAGGTGTGTTCCCACCCCTAAAATGATATCAAGAGGGACACAGAAGAAACCCTGGCACCAAGAGCTGGATGTTGCAAGGAGGGCTGCTTATTGGTTCCCGGCTGCGTAGCCCCCAAAATAATCACACAGAAACTGTATTAATTAAATCACCGCTTGACCCATTAGCTCTAGTTTCTTATTGTCTAACTCTTACAGATTAATTTAACCCATCTCCATTAATCTGTGTATTGCCACGTGGCAGTGCCTTACCATCAAAGTTTCAGTGTCTGTCTTCAGCGGGGCTACATGGTTTCTCTTACTCTGCCCTTCTTTCTCCCAGAATTCAGTTTAGTTTTCCCCACCTACCTAACTTCTGCCCTGCTGTTGGTCCAAAGCAGTTTCTTTATTCACTAATGGTAATCACAGCATACAGAGGGAAATCCCACATCAGCTGGAAATTGGGTGCTCTAAATTGCCTGCATAAACTCTAAGAGCAGTTTCACTTACATTCAAAAGAGAGATGATTGGACTTGCCCTGCTCATATGAGGAGTAAGTTTGGTCATGTAGGTACAGACTTGATGTCAGTTCATAGAGCTCAGCATAGTAGCTCACACTTGTAATGGCAACACTGGGGAAAGCTGAGGCAGGGGGATCCCTACATGTGTCATGATGTCTGCTCTACATGGTGGATGCAGGGCCAGAAGGGCTACAGAGAAAGACTCTGTCCTAAAAACAACACCAAAACAAAGTTCCAGATGTATTAAGAAGTCCACATCATAAGTTATAATTCTGCCATTCCCCATAACGTCTCAGTTTACCTACCCCTCCCCATCTCTTCCTGAGCTTTTCAGATTAAAGAAACAAGCTACAGTTTCAGGCTCACCTTTGCAGGTGAGCTGTGCTCTCTTTCCGCTACTCTGGCAGGAAGCCTCACAATTAAAAACTAAACTAAAATGTCACTCTTCAGGTTTTTATATTAACCAGCCCCCAATTTTTTTTTTTTTTATCTGCCTTTGCCTTTCAGAAAGCCTGCAGCTGACGGCAGGGAAGGCGGACGGCAGCAGCCTTTAGATGTCCTGGATTCTTGAATTTTCTGCCTCTTATTAAAATTCCATCTTACCCATCGCCTGATCCCACAGGCCCCTGCTGCAGCTTCTACAGAGCTAAGCCCGTTCAGGTTTGATTCATTTATTCATCAAACATTTAATCTCTTATATATCAGGCACTGCACCAGGGTCTGCACCAGCTGGGTGCATAAGGAATGTTTCTATTTATGGAGAGCTCAGTTTAAGAGTAGTAGATACACATACATGCACATGCACACACACAGTCACATGTACATGTATACATATACAAACACAAATGGGCATACATACAGACATATACACACACTTGAGCATACATATACATATATACACACATTCATACAACATGTTTATATACACATAGGCACACAAACACACATATTGCACACATATGCACACAATACAGGAATTCATATATATATACACACACATACATGGCACATATACACACATATACATATACACACATTCATACAAACACACACATACACTCATATGCACACATACATTTTATAAATCTGGTGAAAAAATTACCATGAGCAAGGCTTATCACAAAGCAGACAGGAGATGACAGGTAACCCCATAGGGTATGGGAGAAGCAACAAGAAAGAAAGTTCCTGAAAGGAGACACCCTGCTGCTTAGCTCAAAGGAGCAAGTTTCCAAAAGTCTCTTAGTTTTTCTGACATTGCTGCCCTCCATTGTATGCTCTTTCCCTCTGTCTCCTTCTCTGTCTCTGTCTCTCTTTCTCTCTCGGTCTCGGACTCTGCTTCTGTTTGTGTGCCTGCCTTTCTCTTTCTGTGTCTGTCTTCTCCTTCTCCTTCCCCTCTCTCTCTTCCTCCTCTTTCTCTGTCTCCTTCTCTCTGTGTGTGTCTCCTTTCTGTCTTTCTATTTCTCTTATTTCCTCTCTCTTTTTTCTCTGTTGCCTTTGTGTCTCTTTCTGCCTCACTCTCTGTTTCTGTCTCTCTATCTCTTTCTCTCTGTTTCCCCATCTCTGTCTCTCCGCTTGTCTGTCTCTCTCTCTTTCTCTCTGTTTCTCTAATGCTTACCTTCTTTTCTGCACTTACTTACTGTACTTCTACTGTCTTACAACATCTGGGCTGAATTTCATTGTCTCCAAAATTCCCATTGACATCTTAACACTTTCTGCCTCAGAGGAGGGCTGTTTTAAGGAGGAAAACTAAAAGCTGGTCTCATGGAAGTCCTGATCTAATACCACAGCTATGTTTAGAAGAAATTAGGATATAGACATGGAGAGATGATTGTGTGACCACATAGGGCAAAGGTGCCATCTCTACGTCAGGGACAAGGAACTTAAGCCTTTTATGTCTGGACCTGGGGTTCTTAGCTGCCTGGATGGTGAGTAAATTTTCTGTTGTCTAAGCCACCAGTTTCTGTATTCTGTCATGACATCTTTAGTAAACTAATGCAAAACTCAAATTTTACTTGTTGGATAAATGAATGGCGATGGCATTGCAAATGGAAACCAAACATTCCTTTCTTTGTGACTAAATCATAGAGCCCCGGGAGGCTGCCAGCTTATTAAATGGCTCACAGTGAAAGTTCAATAGAAACGAGTGGGTTTTCTAATTAGCGTTAACTCATCTCCAAAGAGCAGAATGGATGTTTTGTTTTGTTTGTAAAGGTAGAAAAGTTTTGTTCGACTTGACTCCCATGATTTGACTGTGACAATTAAGGAGTAAGAAGGCAAGAAAACGAACATTTCCTAATCACCTCTCAGTGGTCTCGGGGCTTTCCGAAGATTACTGAGTGTAATGCTTGTAATTTATGAAGCAGGCGAACAGGTGTTAACGTGTCTCTTTCGCAAATGGTAGAAGCAAGACTGGAAAAACCAGACGGCTTGTCTAGTGTCTTACATTTTACTGTATTTCATCTCTGAACATGAGCATTTGTACAGAACTTCCCTTTTCTGGAATATTTGGAGTCAGCTAGCTCTCTGACTCTCCTCACCAATTCTGTGAAGAGCTAAGTGATTTACTCGTCATCATGTATGCATGATTAGTTTACAGTTAACAATTTTGGTTCTGCTGTAGGAAAGAGAAGCTACATAGAGAAGCATAAAGCTTATGAGACACATCAGACATGATTGACAAGAATGCAGTTGGTCTTCCATAGTCTATGGAAATCAAAAACATGGAAAAAAAATACCAAACAGGTGTAGAGTTTTCTCTTGACATTGTTACCTAGACACTACAGTATAACAGCCATTTACATACATAGCATTTCTAGTCTTCTCTATAAGAAATTAGAGAGTGGGATTTGATAGTGAATGCCTATAATATCAGCACTCATGGGGCAGAGGAGGGAAAAAACCACAGGTTTGAGCAAGGGTCAATCAACTAAACACACAAACATACCAAAGGTTGGGGATACTTCTCAGTGTGGGAGTGCATGGCTAACACACGTAAGGCTCCATCTCCAGAACTGTGAAGTAAAGAAATTGTACAAGAGAATGTGCATAGTTTATATGCAAATGCTATAGCTCTTTACACAAGGGTCTGGATAATCTGTAGATTCAGATATCTTTGAGAATCCTGAAATAAATATCCCCATAGACACCAAAAGATGACAACATACCTGTATGATACATAGATAAAAGAAATGAAAATATATAAGGACGTTTAAATGGTAAGCAATGAAAACATCCATTCATCAGGCATGATTATACCTGCTGTGGGAGATGTTGTCTACACCCTGCATTGGTGAGATCCATTGTGGCTTTATGTATGTTCTACCAAAGGAGCTTAGATAAAACCATGACTTCCCAGCAGACACCTGCCTTGTCTAGGAATACTTGCTTCTCCCCCAATACAGCTTGAGAACCCCCACCTTCTCATCTCTCCAGTGGACGAAGAGCTTTCGGTCCAGTTGCCATCCTCCTGTCCTGTTCCTCGTTGATCCTCAGCTCTGGACGGCATGCCTGAAGTCCTACTGCCTTCCATATTAAGAGATTTAACCTGCACTACCTTTCCCGTGTATCTTAGCAAGCTTCTAACACTTAGAATTATGTCTCAATCTTGTCTAAGTTTCCCTGATATTGCACTCAAGGCCACAGTAACAGCAAGATAAATTTCACACACAACACCCAGCATGGTATATATATTTACCTCTATATCCTTCATAATAATAACCATGGCTCTGCCCCTACACATGCTAGAAGAAGTGTTTCTTCCTGAGAGAGAGAGAGACTCTCACTACTAAAAATGCCTCCTGGTAGAAGTTTGGATTACATACAATGTCTAATTGTGGATTTCTATTTACATCAAAGACGTCCAAATGAAATCACTTTTTAAGTCACAAGTATGGAGTGGAGTATGTTGGGAAGTGCTCACAGTGACGTAAGTCCTTGCTTCATCCCTTCAGACCCACAGTCCTGGATTTGACTCTCTCACTTAGAACATCAGTTACTTTACCTGAAAACCAGATGACTTCATAACCTCTGGCCTTTCTACTGGGACAGATAATAAGAAAGCTAGATCTAGACCTGGTCCAACAAGAGGATCCAGAACCAACTGGCTACTTGTACAGCCATATTGTCTCTGGCAATCATAGCCAGCAATGCCGTATTGTGCTTTCTAAATGTCCTTCCGAATACATTGAATCTTTGGGCAACGCTGTTTGAGAGTGGAATCTATTTGCTAAACTCTTGAGAAGATGGAAGTTGTTACATTGCATAGCCACATGCTCACACAACACAAATCAGTGTTGGACTATTCATCAAAACCTATTTCTGTCAGTAATTGTGCGACCTTGAGCCAACTGCTTTCAACATCCATGAAATAAGGAAAAAGGTTGTTCCTCTTTATAGGATGGCAATGGGACAGTCTCTCAGACCCCAAAACATTGTGCAGTGCCCAGAATATTCTTACCTAGAACAGCTGCTGCTACTAATTTTGCTACTATTAACACCTCAGTGCAGCTGCCAAGTTTCCACCACATCAAGTCTCTTTTCTCCTTTTACCGCTTCCCTAATTTTTCTTCCAGTGTGAATGTAGAATGATTCCACTCTCCTGTTCTCCCCAATAATTCACAACCTTAGGACTTTCCCTTAGGATGATAACTGAAAGAGTTTCTTAAAGAATTCACGACCCCATGCAAAGATGAATTCTAGAGTCAGTTAATAGCATTTTAATGCACCTGGACAGATGAACTTGTATAACAGCTATTATTTTTGTATACTCAGATCTGCTTTGTTATATAAGATCTGGCTTCAGTCTTAAGTCTCAGAAGAAAGATGAAATCCCTAGGGGAATCTGGTGTGAATCACTGCCTCTATTTCTGCAGAGCGCCTGTCTCTTGCTGAAGCTAGAAGTCAGGCCAGTGCTTCTGGGAGAAGCCAAATCACCACCCACCACCACTGCGGGAAGAGATGGGCAGGGCTCTTAGCAACAGCAGTGCCTGGTGGGGGAGGGTAGCAAAAGTCCTTGGGGAAAAAAACAAACCTCCCTAAGGATCCTTCCATTCTCAAAGGGGGACTTTTCTTTCTTCCACAAAACTGAGCCAGAGGAAGCATTTATGTGGGAGACTTTTAGGGAAAGGCCTGGATTCAACACCACACTTAGTTCTGTTTTTTTACAGGAGACTCAATCAAGGTAGGAAAAGATGGAGATCCCACACAAATGGAAAAGTCTGCTGTTGACACTGTAAACTAGGAGCTGCTTGGTCTGTACTTTTGGTAAATTTGTAATTATACAATGACAAACACATGCTTTTCCTCCAAAGTTGGAACGAACCTTACTTATATAAACTAACTGTGTCATTTGGAAAAAGGAAGTAAATGCAGAGAGGTCATGGGACTCACCTAGACCCACATGGCCAGGAACATGTGAGGGCCATGGCTCCCTCCGGTCTTAAGAGCCTCTGAATCCAGCTTCCTTGAGATAGCTGAATCTGCTCTCTGGAGTCATTGACAGGACTCTGTTTCCTTGGATGTTTGCCACAACTCTAGGGCCAGTTCTCAGGCCCACAAGGAGCCGGGCCAGGAAAAGAGCTGAAAGGACATGCCCCCAAGGTCTCCAGAAGGGTGCAGGAAAGATCCAGAATGAAATTCAGACAATCTATCCCCAACCACAGATTGAAGTCACATTACCAGAAGCCAGGACCATCTTCATTTCCAGTATTGTCCTCCTATGCAGCTCTGAGATCTGATTCTCTTGAGTATTTTTCAGCCTGGTCAGATTTTTCATGTGGGGAATTTCCCCAAGTCTGGTAGTGGTGCTCTCTTTAATTTTGCACACTGGGCTTGCTCACTTGCTTCCATGGGTTTGGATGCATCGTCAAGGTTTTGTGACTCTTAATGTCAAATTGAAGTCTTTTCCGAATTTCAGCTGGTGTTATTGCCACTGCTCGAGTCCCGTCATTTCTACCTTTTATTCAGGATAGAGTCAGAGCTCTTACCTTTAGGATCCAAGAGACTATGGGATCCAGAATAAAGATCTCAAGCTACAAGGCATGTGGAACTCAGTTTAGGATGGATTGTGTTCAGTCCTTCTGGCCCAGCAAGTTAATTAGGAGTGTGCACACATGTCTGCTTTCTTCACAAAGAGGAGGTACCCTCTATTCCTTAATTTTAAAACCGACAAATGTAAGTAACAGCACAGAAGACATAGGACTGGTGAATGTCGCTATCTGTACAATAATTGCTGGTGGGCAAGTCATCTAGAGCTGAGAGATGGTGCCCTCTTAGATTGGGAGCTTGCTAGCACTTCACAGTCTGCACCGTCCCTTCCATTCGATCACAGAGTACCGGGTGGGCTGTGCCAGAGGTCTTTGAATTTGCAACTCTTGACAGCAGTACCTCAACCCTGAAAATTATCCCCCTTGCTTCTTGACTCTCATTTTTGAGAATCACCCAATGGCTTGGGTTCCCTCCAGGCTTCTTCCCCCATGAAACCTTGACTTGCTCAGCCATTCACTGGATATGTTCTGCTGCAGGCACAACTGGGGAGTGATGTCACACCCCATCTCAGCCAGAGACAGGGGCTGAGACGGCATTACCTGTGTCATCTCCATAGGTAAAATGCCAGCATGTGAGCCAATAGGATCCACAAGCTGAGGCTCACCAAAAATATTTAGAAATTAACTAAGCAGAGGGACTGATAAACCAACATAGATTCATTGGCTTTCCTGCAAATAGCTCCAGACTGTATCTGATTTCGGAAAAGTACTTGCATGTAGGGGAACATGCAGTTGAATGCAGATGCTAATAATTCTCTGCTGCTTTGGTCAAGTCAGAGCATCTCTCTGAACCATTAATCCCATCACCTTTAAAGAGAATGTGAGTCAACTGTTCTGGCCCTGATTATCATGAAAACATAGAAATACACAATGACTTGCATATGAAGTGAAAGCACTTCTTTCACAACAGCCAAACAATAGACGGGGAAGTGCCCATCAGCAGGTGAATAGTGGAGCCGACTTCTGTGTAATTCATATGCTGGACTATTGCATGGCATTAAAAGGAGCACACCATCACCACATCAGGGATGCAAGTAGATACCGTGGGTCACAAGGCTTGGAAAATAAGCCAGATGTACATTTGATTCCATGTATATAAATATAACCTGGTCCATAGAGACAACAGGAATTCAGTGATTGATCAAACCAAGGCAAGGGATGAAGAAAGAGAGAAATTCTAAAGAGCCTTGGAGAGAAAACTTGGGGCATAGTGGACATTCCCCAGATGTCTGTGCCAGTGGTTTGATGGATCCATACCCCTATTAAAACTCATCAAACTGTAGTTTAAATGCATGTAGTTTACTGCAGTAAAAGTATTCCTTGATAGATTTGAAGAGAAAAACCTATATTAGGTGTTGGGATATGACTAAGTCAGAAAAATACTTCCTGTCCAAACATGAGAACCCAAGTTTATCTCCCTAGCACCCATCTGTACCATAGAAAGCTGAGTACATTGGTACATACTCCTAATTCCAGCCTGAAAGACAAAGTCAGGAGAACCCCTGGGACTTGCTAGCCAGTCAATTTCACTAAAGCAGTGAGATCCTAGCAGAAAGTTATTGAAGGAAATAGTAACAAACACCTCTGGTCTCTACATTCAAAGGCATGAGCACACACACACATGCTCTGCAAAGATAATCCTGACAGTGGTTTCAAAATACTTAATGGGAATGGACTCATTCCACCTCTGCCCTGTTTTCTGCAGCAATTCTTATTTTAAAAATGAATACTTAGTAAATTAAGGAAAAGTCCTATAGTGTCATTTTCCACAGAAATCAGTCAGTATTTCTCCATGTGACTTTGACCAAGCCTACAGTTATTTTTAATTTAGTAAGGTAGCATATGTGTGTATGATGAGCCCACATATTTGCAAGCATGTTATCAATGCAATGTAAACGAGTCAGTTGATGACCTACTACAAAAAAGAAAAAAGATGCCTTGTTTAGATGACATAAATCTCTCTCAGTATCTGGAAGACAGTTCCTACCCAAGCAACCATCTTTGTAGAATATAAGTTCTCACTGACATCAACTTTCAATTTCTGTTCCTCACATATGCGAGGACCTGAGTTGGTCCCCTTCTTTTGTGATATCTGGTAAACCTCCATTCCCTCTTAGATTTCAATCCTTCGCTGGCTGTTCAGTAAGCATGATTTTTCTAACAAGGACCAGGAGAGAATACTTCAGAGTAAGTGATAAATGGGGAGAGTGTAAGCGAACAACATGTTTTATCTTAATACCAAATACAAAGTTCTGTCTCCTGCAGTCCACTCTTGACCTCATTCAACAGTTTCATTCAGTTTCCCTATCATTATCTTAATAGGCATCTACCTACCATTTACCAAAACGCAGTAAGTAGGGTGATCATTTTTCTAAAGATAAAAATGACACCTCTATTCTTTCTCTCAAGCAGATGCTAGAGCAGACTTTTAAAAAACACCTTCAGGCTTTCTAGGATAGTTCTGAGCTCCAGCTTTGTCTATAACAGTTGGGGAGACAAGGAGTTAAAACATCAAGAAAAGAATTTGACCACTGAAGACCTAGATTTTTGATAGCTCGGTGCAAATGAAAACAGCCAGTTTTCTTTTTTTTTTTTAAGCATTAATTATCTGTGTAATTGCCTCAGTCCAGATAGAGACAGAAACTCAAGGAAGGCAGGGGTTTTTTTTTTCCCTTTCAATGCATCAGTGTCACAGACAGCAACATCTATTGTGTGCCCACCATATAAAGTCTCTGTACATTAAATATTGAGAGGCATACAGAAACTGAAAATAGATGCACACTACCTCTTAATAACCGGGTTACAGTCACATGACCATTGGGATAATTGACAGATGCCAGGCATCACACAGCAGAAAGGATGCAAGTCCATATAATATGAGATTTAGAAAAGGTGTGGCCTGCAAGCAAAAATGAACAAGTCAGAAGAAGGCTGGAGCTAATCCTGGTGGCTCTGACTTTTTAAGTATGGTAAGATTTCAATGAAGAAATAGTTAAGGCATAGTGCTTGTCAGCTAATAAATGGTTGATAGATAGCTGCTCCATGACAGATATTTTCTCTTAAGATGTTTGCCCAGTGATTATAATAAACTTTAAGTGAGGTGCCTTAACAAATCAAAATCATTCAGTCCACCGAGGTCTGATGTTTGGTTATTTGAGATATAGGAGAAGAGCATCCATATGGTGCAATCAGGTTGGATGTACAGATTTTCTTTATGCTTTTGTCTTTTAGACTGTCTTTTACAAAGGAGAAACAGGACAACACTGTGTTACCATTCATTTTCAACACTCTTCTGTGTCTCCTGTGAGAAATAGAGGCCAAGTTTCTCACATTCCAGAGACAGAAGCATAGAACATAAGCCAATTAGATAATGTAAGCAAAGAGGGGTTGATAAACAATGTGGCTTGTATAACACTTAACTCCTTCCATAATGAGGTTCATATTCTGGAAAGGAGAATTCCAGCATCCAGGCTACTATCCCCATGCTGCCTATGAATAAATACAATCACCCAGTGGTGCTACACAAGGTCTCAGATCGTAGGAAGTTTTTTTCTTCAAAATTATTCTCCAACATCCATGCGTTAGTTCACACAGGGATATGTCCATTGGGTTGAATGTCCTGTTGAACATGGAAAGGACCTTTCTTGCTACAGACAAACTTACTAAGGGAGACAAACATTAAGAGAGTATGTGCCTTAGGGTTATTGTTGCTGTGATAAAACACCACGACCAAAGGCAACTTGTAGAGGAAAGGGTTTTATTCACTTAGCTTGTTGTCGAGGTAAATCAGGGCGAAAACCTGGGTATAGGAACTGATGAAGTAGCCATGGAGGAGTGCTACTTAGAACTTGCTTCCAATGTCATGTTCAGTCTGTTTTCTTGTAGCATCCACGATCACCAGCCCAAGGGTGCTACCACACACATTGAGCTGGGCCTTCTCTTATCAATCATCAGTCAAGAAGATGTACCAAAGGTTTGCCCACAGACCAATCCGTTGGGCCCATTTTCTCAACTATGCTTCTCTCTACTAAAAGGACTCAGCTTGTGTCAAGATGACATAAAACTAGCCAATACAGTGCAGAACAAGCATGGATTTGAATAAAATGAGTTTGTCTAGATTCTGATATTTGCCTGGTTTATTCCAGTGTGGACATTATACAGTAAGCTCATCTGGCCTCCAAGCCTGAAAGAGACAAATGTGCACTTTTAGAGCACAGTTATCTTGGGGGATCTTTGCTGCTGTCTCATGAGTCTTCCCTTCTGCTTCCTTTCAAGGAAGTCACAGCAAAGATCCATGATCTGAGCATCATTATCTGCTCTTGGAAAGTCTTCACCATCCCCTCCATATGCTATGAATATGTTTTATTACCATTGGTTAAGAAGAAGTGCTTCAGCCTGTGGCAGGGCAGAACAGGACTAGGCAGGAAAACAAACTGAATGCAGGGAGAAAGAAGGCAGAGTCATAGAGAAAGCCATGTAGCTGCCAAAGGAGAAGGATGCCAGAAACTTACCAGTAGGTCAGTCTCATGATGATACACAAATTAATAGAAATGGATTGATTGAAGATGTAAGAGCTAGCTAATTATACACCTAAGCCCTTCGTCAATCAGTGTTGTAATTAATATAGCTTCTGTGTAATTATTTAGGTCTGGGCAGCAGTCTCCAATTACAATCTTTTTTTTTAA
>NW_004949103.1:10224011-10225187 GCF_000317375.1 Microtus ochrogaster
GCTTTTTCAGACCCAGGCCAGCTGGCCTTGGTGAGTTCCCGATAGAACATCCCCATTCTCTCCAATTACAATCTTTACTGTGGTTATCTCCACTGTTAAAATCGCATCTGATTTTCAGAGGAAGAGCGATTTTATTTATCCTTTCTTTTATTTATACTTCTGTAGTATATTATATATTATTATATTACAGAACCCTCATTTCTCAAAAATAAGGAAACAGAAATGTTGGCAGACGCTGCTTGCTCATTCCTGGCTGCCCAGACATGAAATAACCACAGAGAAGCTATATTATTTCAAACACTGCTGGCCAATAGCTTAAGCATCTTTCTAACTAGCTCTTATATCTTATATTAACCAATTGCCATTATTCTGTGTGTTGCTACATGTCTGTGGTTTACCAGGCAAAGTTTTGGCATCTGTCTCCTCCAGTGGCTACATGGCTTCTCACTGACTCCACCTTCTTTCTCCCAGCACTAAGTTTAGGTTTCCTATCTAGCTCTACTCTGCCCTATCACAGGCCAAAGAAACTTCTTTATTTATTAACCAATAAAAGAAACCCATATACAGAAAGATTTCCTACATCATTTCCTGTTTTCTGTCTCATTAAAAAGGAAGGTTTTAACTTTAACATAGTAAAATTACATATAGCCAAACAGGTACCAACCAAGAATTATTTACAATATTTATATTTACTTTATCTTTTATTATAACTAAGGAAAACTATAACTATCTTCAACTCTATCAAAGATTCCAGAAGGATATACTATTACCTAAATAAATAGGAAGGGCATTGTAAGAAACTTCCAAAACTCTAGAATTGACAGAGACATCTTGCTGCCTGGAGAGTCACCCAAAGTTCTTCTGTACTATTGGAGCATCCATATTTAGCCTACAGGCCCATAGTATCTGGCAGACTTACCCATGAAGCAGAAAGTTTCAAAGAGTTCTGCCTATATTGGCAGTTTGTCAGTCACTTTCTTCTGTGTCCTGCAAAATGTCTTGCAGACTCTTCCATAAAGCAGAAAGCCTGAAGGACTGTCTCACCTTTAGGCAAGTTCAGCAGTCATTTTTCTGTGCTTATTGCATGTCCAGTTCATATAGCATAACATCAAGCAGTCCAGGCAAGAGCAGTTTCTTGCCCAAATGGCTAACAAACTCCAAAGCAACCTCTTTGAT
>NW_004949103.1:10225405-10226048 GCF_000317375.1 Microtus ochrogaster
AATACATTTCTGTTATGGTGAGTCTTCACCACACAATGCAAACTCTGAATTTCCAAGTATCAGAAGATATGGCATTTGCAGTCATGGGTTTCCAGATGTGTCTAAAATTTACTTCAACAGTGCAGCTCTTCCAGGTAAAGCCACTTATGAAGAATCTTGTTTGTAAAGGAGCAGCAGAATCCACAGGTCAAATAATCCCTCATTGACCTGAAACCATAAGATAACTGTAATGAACAGAGTTAGCAAAGATTGGCATTAGTAGAAAAGGGAGGATGTGGAAAACAAGGAGGATATGGGAACTCGCCAAATCCTTGAGAACAAAGAAGTGCTTTGGATTTCTGATTTTGGCAAAAATATTTGCATATATATAATGCATATATCAGGTAAGGTATCCATACTACACATAAAACTAATTGATGCTTGACTATATATTATACACCAAGCCTTAAAATAAGTTCAGATAAATTGTCACCACCTCTGAATTTGATGCATCCTATCCCATGAGGTCAGATGTCTCACTTGTTATCATGTAGACTCTTTAAAGTTTTTCCAATTTTGGGTGTCCTCCATTTTATACAGTTGATGTAATAATGAACAATGGGTACCTGTTCCTCTGATTCTCTCTTGTGCATATCTGGGGTGT
>NW_004949103.1:10227868-10230189 GCF_000317375.1 Microtus ochrogaster
GCCAGAACCTGGAAACAACCTAGATGCCCTTCAATGGAAGAATGGATGAAGAAAGTATGGAATATATACATATTAGAGTACTACTCAGCAGTACTCTTGGACTTTTATTGATAACTGCTTGTCACCAAGTATAAATTTAGAGAAAAATTGCTTAGATTCATGTGTACACATAGGCATATATATGTCTGTGTTTATATGTGCATGTGTGTATGTATGTTTATAAATATTTTAAATATTTTAGAAGTGGTAAACTGGCTTCTCTTACATATACAGAGAAAAAAGAAAGTGAGGCAGAGCTTGAGGAGCAACAGAGTAAGAGGGCAATAAGAAAGGAATTTGAAGAAATTCAGAGTTCAGTGACTCCATGTGCTCCTTATTGAAGACTAGTACACAACTGAATTTTAATATTAATAGACAATAATTAATTGATAATGGAAGCATTTTCTGTGTTTTAGTTTGAAAAGACCACAATGAAGCAAGTATAATGGATTTTCCCCACCAATTTCATTAAATGCACATTTTAATTTAAAGTGCACTGATTGAGTTTGATGAGTTGTTTGAGTGCTCAGACCCACTATCATCCCTAGGAAGATACTGAACATTTCCCATTTTCTTGGAATTTTCCTTTATGTATCTTTCTGGCATCTGACTTGATGTTCTGCCTCCAAGTGAACGGATGCTATTATTTTGAGCCCTATGGATTGCTTCTTGGAATCTGATGAAAGCTGTAGACTGAGTTATCACTGAGATCTGAAACTGGGAGCATGTGCATGGATTTCAGTTCGGGGATCCCAAGCAAGCTGTTATTCTTTTATTAACTTATTGTAAATCTTTTTTGCATGCTGACCAGGAGCTCTGCGTTGGGTATTGGATCGAGAGTATGAAAGAAAAATTGGAATTGTTTTTGCTGCATTGCTTTCATGCCAAGGAGAAAGGCCACAAAGAATTTCAGTGATGATGTCGCAAGGGGAATAATTGAGCTGGGTGTGGTGATGGAGTCACCGGGAGGTAAATTTACAGAATCCTTGGGGCTCAAGAAGCCTTTCTGAAAAGATGGTTTGGTGAGTCTGAGGATAAAGGAAAGAGGGTTGCATGAGAGGTAGAGAAGAACCTTCTAGCAAAGACAACACTGTCTGTCTGCTGCTCTGATTGCATTTCCACTCCTGCATACCACTTTCTGAATGTTGATTTCATCCATTTGCAAAGTAGGCCAAGCACTAAGGAAAAATTGACATCCTTACAGAACATGGCTTTTAGGGCCTGCAAGAGAGCTTTTCTGGTTATCTCTTGAAGATACAAAATCGATTGGTTTAAATAGTAATTTTATTTTCTCTTATGATTTGTGTGGGTTGGAAATTCAGAGCACTTTGTCAGATAGTTCTTGTCCAAGGGACTTCATGAATTTGCAATTAGGCTTGGAAAAACCTGGAAGAGCGAGAGCTGGTCAGACATCTCTTTGTGAATGTGGTCTCAGGAACTCTCTATATGGTACTCATTGGGATACTGCTTTGGGCTTCCTTCTAGCCTGTATGTCTCAGGGCATTTGTATCACTTCTACAAAAGTTGGAAGCTTCAAGAATGAAGGTTTCAGGTGAGAAAGAAGTTAAACTGCCCTTTATAACCCAGGCTTCCATCATTGTTCACCAGTAAAATAATCAATCAATCTTTAAAGAGGTTTCAATGACAGGTGTATACACACACACACACACACACACACACACACACTTGGGAGAGTACCAAGACTTCAGAAGATTATATGGGATAGCAGCTATTATTGCAGTCCCCTTTGGAAAGCTAGGATAGTGGGTTTGGAGCATAGGTTAAAGGGTAGAGTAAGAGGACTGGGGAGGGCTCTAGGAAACAGAGAACTATAGAAAAGAGATAAGAGAACTCCTTCAGGTGTTTGGTGGAGAGATGACAAGCACTAGCTTAGATACATTCAGCCACACACCCACAAAAAGAAAATGTTAAGGAAAAATTCTTAATTGGACTAAACACTAAGAAGCATTTTCTCAGAAATTTCAAAGGTGGATGATTTAGCAGTGGCTGATAGCATTCTCTATGACAACAGTCATCTCTATTACCCAGTACCTTTGCCTTTAACATGCTGGATGATTTTCTCCTCCTCCTCCCCCTCCATCCAGGTCTGAAAAGCAGTCTGGATTCCTTGCCCTGTGGGAAGTCCAAGGTCCTCCCCCCTCCATCCAGGTCCAGGAAGGTGAGCATCCAAACAGGCTAGGCTCCCACAAAGCCAGTTCATGCAGTAGGATCGAAACCTAGTGCCATTGTCCTTGGTTTCTCATCAGCCCTCATTGTCCACC
>NW_004949103.1:10230889-10231954 GCF_000317375.1 Microtus ochrogaster
CCCCAATGGGCTGGTGTCTCAGAGGCTATTGGCTGAAGGAGTGGAAGGAGCTCCGGCAACAGGTGGTTATCTAACACTGTCTGGGGACAAAATGTAACCATTTTCTTTCTGAGATATTTTTGTTAAATTTAGAGAGAATTCTATGTAGACCTCCCATGAGGTCTCATGGACTTCATTCTGATCCTAGGTTTCAACCAAAGACTGGAATTGTTACTTTTGGCTTAAGAAGTCTATAACATATAAAAGATTAGTAGAAGCTAGAAGAAGTGCCTCAGGTAATAAGAGAATAATAGGATCAATAGATTTGTGATGAAATTAAAAATTATTAATTCAATCATTTGAATGACAGAAAGACAGAAGGTAAGCAGAAACAGATGCTTAATAGTCTATGACAGTGCCTAGATTTGCCCACATCAATGGGGAGTAATATGGGTGAAGAGAAAACATCATTAAGATAAGAATGAGAATTTAAAAGACTAAGAAATTCTATGCATGGGGATTGTAATGACTCCTCAAATGGGACAGGAATCCTGGTAGGAAAGATGGTAAAAGTTAGCTCATAATTAAATTTTCTATAATGAAAGGAGCTGTAATTTTCCTATAGCAGAAGTTAAGTCATATGTAGCCCATGGCAATATAAACTTATATGTAAAATGAGACACCAGATTTTGTGTTTTTTAAATTTTATTCATTTTACATACCCACCACAGTTCCTTCTCCCTCCCATCCTCCTCTCTCCCCTCTATGCCATCTTCTAGTCACTCCTCAGAAAGGATGAGGCCTCCCATGGGAGTCAGAAAACCCTGACAAGTTCAGTTGAAACCGGACCAAGGCCCTCCTCACTGCATCAAGGCTGAGCAAGGCATCCCAACAAATGAATGAGCTCCAAAAGGCCAGCTTATGCACCAGGGATAGATCCTGGTTCCAATTTCAGGGGTTCCACAAACATTCTAGGCTACATAATAGTCGCACACATACAGAGGGCCTAGTTTGGTCCCATGAAGGCTCCCTATCTGTCTGTCTAGAGACAGTGAGCTCCTACGAGTTTGGGTCAGTGAGACACCA
>NW_004949103.1:10234119-10252226 GCF_000317375.1 Microtus ochrogaster
AAAATAGACCCATATCTATCACCATGCACAAAACTCAAGTCCAAATGGATTAAAGACCTCAATATCAGTCAGAACACATTGAACCTGATAGAAGAGAAAGTGGGAAGTACCCTACAACAACAGATGGGCACAGGAGATCGCTTCCTATGTATAACCCCAGCAGCACAGACAAAAAGGGCAACATTGAATAAATGGGACCTACTAAAACTGAGAAGCTTTTGTAAAGCAAAGAGACACCAATTTTAAGGAGAACCTCAAATCTGGGCTCCATAAATGCATCAAGAGTAATTTATCTTCCTATCTTTTTAGCCACATTGACACCATATACAAGGTCTCCCAGTGTCTTCCAATGCCATCAAGACAAAACACAAATTCTTTATCATGCCTTACAAAGCCCTTTCTGCATTATCTCTGCAAATATTTCCATCTGGGGAAGTTTCTCCAAACTCTGTGTTAAATTAACTCTGAAAAAAATACTACTTGATTTGTATTCTTGAAGTATAATTACTTATATATAACTGAATTGATGCATTCTTCTCTAATAAGAAAATGCACTAAACTATATGTATGAAATGAATAAATTATGTGAACAGATATGATCTAGAACAATGAATTTCAACCTGTGAGTCATGACCCCTTTGGGCACTGAAAGATCCTTCCATAGGGGTCACCTAAGTCCATTGGAAAACACAAATATTTATATTACAATTCATATTAGTAGCAATATCACATGAAGTTGCAATGAAAAAAGATTTATGGCTGGGTCACTACAACATGAGGAACTGTATTGAAGGTTTGCAGATTCAGAAGGTTGAGAAGCACTGGTCTAGAAAGTCAAAGGAAACTGGTTTGGAAATAGACAAATCCACCTGTACAGCTGAAGATTTTAATAGATATCTAGTCTGTCAACAAACCAGAAAGGAAGTAAATTCCTAGAAGGGTTCCACAACATGCTCAGACAATGGGACATGATCAATATTCATACTACATGCCACCCAACAGCAGCTGAGTGTGCAGAGAACAAATACCAAATGTATCACTTCCTCTGTCATTGGGTTATTTCAACTGTACATGGTCCCAGATTTGAGACTAGAAAAATATAACCACACAAAGCAAAGAAAAGTGAAATTATGTAGAGTGTATTCTCCAGCAGTACTATAATCAAACTAGAAATCAGTAACAGGAATAAATGTAATAAATCCCAAGCTAACAATGCACTTCTAATAATCCATGAGGCAAAGAGTTCTCGGTGGACACATAAAACTATATGAGACTGAAGAAAAAGAAAAATCTAGCAGACAGAAGTATTTGAGACACAACCGAAGCTATGTTGAAAGGGAGACTACAGCATTAAATAGAAGAACTAACGAAAATAAGAGTAGAAACCACTGAATTCAGAAACAGACATAGTAGCTGGAGCTGTATCTCAGCTAGGATAATGCTTGCCCAGCATGCACAAGTTCTGTATTTAGTACCCAGCACTCCATGAGCCAAGCACAGAGGTGCACATGAATAACCTCAGCATTTGGGAGCTGGAGACAGGAGGACCAAAAATTTAGAATCATTCTGGGCTACACAGCATCATGAGATCTTGTCAAAAACAAACAACACCAGAAAAAATGAGGAAGATAAATAAATGAAACAGATAAATCATTCTTTGAACAGATCAATAAAATTAACAAAATCTTCAGCAGGACTTAAAAAGGAAAAGATCACAGATTACCAATCAGGAATAAAATAGTATCTATCACAGATTGATTCTATAGACAACAGGAGAATAGTTGATAATTGTATATGTGAACACCACACAACATGTATCAAGCAGAAAAATTCCATGAAAAACAACCCAGATCCATTGATACAGCATGAAATAGACAACAACCCTCATAACACACAAGGAATTTGAATGTGCAGTATAAAAGATACCTGAATGTCTAAATGGTCTCCCTGTAGGATGCTTCAAATGTTTAGAGAGGAGACAAATTTCCTTCAGGTATGGAAGAGGAAAATAATGATCAAATTATTATTTTCTTTTACAAAGTTAGTACCAAATGAAGGCGGTCTTAAACTAAAACTGCAGACCAACATTCTCCAATGGTATAGACATAAAAAAAACTAACCCAAACCAAAGGAAATAGCTCAGTGGTAGAAGTCTTGACTAGCATCCATGAGACACTGGGTTTGATGCCTAATAGAAGAAATAAAAAAAGGTGGAAAGAACTAACAAAGTACTAGAAATAGAATTAAACATGGAATATATAAAAAGAATTATATACTATAGCTAAGCATTGTTTATTCTGGTTATATGAGATTAACTGAAAAATATTTATTGTTATATGCTGAATTAAAAAGGCTAAAAAACCCACACGATTCTATCAATGATACAGAAAAGATTTGAGACAAAATTATCAGATTCATTTCTTGTAGCCCTCATGAATATAACAGTGGCGAAGAACTTCTCCATCTGAAAAAGGACATCTCAAAGAAACTAACATTTTTCCTAAGGGTGAAAGATGAAATGTTTCCTCTTAAACTCAAGACCAGGCAAGGATGTCTGGTCTTAACTGTTCTTATTCAACATACTGTTAGAACTTCTAGTTAGTGGCTATGCTGCCTAACACTGATCAAATTGCCAGGATCTAATCATGCAGGGCGTGTTCTGAGATTCTGTGGGATAGAGCAGGTTAACTGATGTGGGAAGAGCTACACCAATAACAGGTGTTGCCATATCATAGGCTGGTGTTCTGGGCTGAAAAGAAAATGTGGGCTGAGCATCAGCTGTCATCTTTTTTGGCTTCCTGACTGTAGTACAAGGTGACTAACTGCTTCAAGCTACCATGAGTTCTGATTGATCTTAGTAACAAAAACCCAGAGTCAGATACCAGGATAAATGCTTAAACATCAGAGAAGTGGAGGCCAGCCACTAGAGTCCTCAAACAGAGGAGGCAAGATCCTGTCTCCAGAAATCCTCAGACTGAATATTTTGAGCTGCAGTGTCCTCCCGCCTTATATTCCTCTCTCTGCCCAGGCAGGTCCCTTCCTGTCTCCACCTCCCTGGTGCTGAAATTAAAGATATGAACTACCAATGCCTGGCTCTGTTTCTCTTTTAGACTGAATCAATCTCGTGTAGCCCATGGTGCCCTTGAAATCTGCCTCTGCCTCCTGAGTGCTGGGATTAAAGATGAGTGCCACCACTGCCTGGCCTTTATGGCTAGCTAGAGACTAGCTCCACACTCTGATCCTCAGGCAAGCTTTATTTGTTACAGCACAAACAAAATGTCACCATATCCATGCCATGATAGACTGTGTCCCGGGACTGTACATCAAAATATATTCTCCTTCGTTAAGTTTCTTTCATCAATACTTTTTCGCATCAATGAGAAAAGTACTGCAAAGACATAAGAAAACAATGGAATCTCTTTCCTATGGCCTTCAGAAGTTGAGCTCTACTAACAGCTGCATGAGCTGGGAAGAGAATCCTGGACTCTGGAAAGAAAGACATAGCAGGAAACACACCAGTTATAGCATATGGATCTCCAAGCAGGACTCAGGCGAGCCATGTGTCCTGACACACAGGAACTGTGAGACATGCTAGGTCCTAAATATTGCTGCTAAAATTTCTTACACAGCAACCAATAAGAAGAACATATGAAAAAATTTAATTGGGAAACTTTCTGTACAGAATGATTACAAACCCTAGAAAAGTAAGCTTATATACATAGGAAAGTGTAGCTCATATTAGAGTAAGTGACTCACATGGACAAAACTCTGGGATCAAACCTTATAAGTAAGCAAATATGGAATAATATAGACAATATTTTTAGAATTTTCAAAAGTAACTAAAAAATAAGCAAAATTTGTTATAAAACATAATAGATAAAAGAAAATAAGATGAATGGAGAGATAGGTAGATGAGGTTATGTTCTCTGTTTACAGTGGTAACAATGAATTACATATCAGAAGTTAATATCAATAAGACAATAAGAAAAGATAACTCATACTTTGTAATTAAGCAATGCATTTCTAAAGAATCCAAGAGTCAACAAGTAAACAAAAGTGAGACTGGTGTTCTTAATCTGGATGATAATAGACTATATGTAAAAATTACAAGAGAAAATTTCAATGAGTTACATCTGAAATTATTACATAAGGAAGAGAAAAGTGAAAATCAGATATCCAGTTTTCAAACTTAAGGAGTTCAAACAGCTAGACCAAATAAAATACCGTGAAAGTTGAATAGAAAGATCACTCTTAAACAACAAACTAGAACATATGCTATTCTGTGCAATAAAACACTTAATTAAAAATTATCTCTGAAAACCCACTGTTTCTCTTTGTTTTATGTTTTGCCTTATTGGTTTATTTTTTGTCACTTTGATTTCATTTTTGTAGGTTTTTTTTTTTTTTAAAAGAGTGAGAAAAATAAAGTTGAGTGGATAGGGAGGTAAGAAGTTCTAGGAGGAGTTGGATAGGAAAAACACAATCAAAGTATATTACATATATAAATGTATTATATACAATATATATGTCAATGGTGGTACATGATTTTAGTTTCAGCACTCAGGAGACAGAGGCAGGTGGATCTCTAATTTTGAGTCAGTTTGGTCTATAGGGTGAATTCCAGGACAGCCAGGGCTACACAAAAAAAACGTGTTTCAGACCTCTTAAATAAATAAATATAAATATATATATATATATATACACACACAAATACATATATACACATATATTCTATCCCATATATATGTGTGTAATATATATACACTGTTGTAATAAGAGAAGCGGGGCTGCGTCCCCAGCACCCCGGCCACCTGCTAGCTTATGCCCAAAATAACAACACACAAACTGTATTCTTTTAAACACTGCCTGGCCTCTTATTGGCTAGCTCTTACATATCGATCTAACCCATTTCTAATATCCCTGTAACACCACGAGGTGTCTTACCAGGGAAGATCTTAACCTGCATCTGTGTCCAGTAGAAGAATCATGGTGACTCCTTGACTCAGCTTCTTTCTCCCAGCATTCTGTTCTGTTTACTCCTCCCACCTATGTTTTAACCTATGAGGCCAAGCAGCTTCTTTATTACTTAACCAATGAAATTAACACAAAACAGAAGACTCTCCCCATCATATACACATAAATATATACACAAATATATATACATATATATTCTATTCCATATATATGTGTGTGTGTGTATCTTTATGACAAAGAAATGATTACTGGAGACCAGCTAATATGAAAATGTAATAAATATTTTAATAGTATGTCAATAAAACTCAACAACATATCTAAAGTTGCTTTTAGAATTGATGAATTCCTTAAAAATATGACTTAACAATGTCAATGAAAGGCAGTTGAAATATCTGAATAGATTTATATTTTCTAAATTTCTATATGTATTTTGGTATTTATATATAATAAAAATTTTAATTTAAAAAGGAAAAAATTAAGTAATAGTAAAAGCCTGTCAATAAATTGATCAACTAAAAGAAGAAGTTACATGTACCCATCTTGGTAGTTAGAAAGTAATTGGCCCCCATAATCTCATAGAGAGTGACACTATTAGGAGGTGTGGCTTTGTTGTGGGGTTTGTTGCCTTTTTGGAGGAAGTGTGTCATTGTGGGGTAGGATTTGAGGTCTCTTTTGTTCAAGCTTCCCTCAGTGTGACTGCCAGTTGACTTCATGTTGCCTACAAGATACAGGTCTCTCAGCTATTCCTCTAGCACCATGTCTGCCTGCATGCTGCAATGCTCCCTGTAGGGGAGACCCCCTGCCATGATAAACATGAACTGAACCTCTGAAACTGTAAGTGAGCTGCCAGCCCAATTAAAAGTTTTCTATATAACAGTTGCCATGGTCATGGTATCTCTTCATAGCAATAATAATAATAATACAATAAAATGTCTAAATAAGACACCCAATTTATAGAGTAGAAATGATTCCTGTAGACCATCAGCATATGAAATAAAGAAATATTTTAACAGCATCATGTCAATAAAATGCAGCAACATATCTGAAGTAGACTCATGGCCTACCACCAGCTGGTGGCTCACATCTTTCTGCTCTGGCAGCTCCATGTCTTCTCTCTGACTCTGCCTTCCTTCTCCCAGCATTCAGTTTGGTTTTCTCTGCCTAGCTTTATTCTTCCCTATCACAGGCCAAAGCAGCTTCTTTTTTCATTAACCAATAAAGCAACACATATACAGAAGGACTTCTCACACCAGAAGTTGATTTTAGAAGTTATGAATTCCTTAAAATTATAACTTAACAATGCCAACAAAAGGCAGTCAAAATATATGAGTAGATTTATATTTTCTAAGTACCTGAATTGTTCTGAAAAATATTTCTCACATGGATATATCCAAGACCAGACAAATTCCATCAAATCAGATAAAGTACTGTGCTTTAGAGAATAAACTATATACATAAATCTACATAAACTTTTTCAAGCAAAAAGAAAACAAGGGGACTCTTCCCTTCTTTTCTCATGAAAACAGCATTACACAGACAAAAACCATAACAAGTACATCGTAGGAAACAAGTATGCATATGCACCAAACTCCCTCATGCAAACAGAGGTAAGTACACTTAGAAAATACTAGAAAATAAAATATACTATTATATTAAAATGAGAACACATCATGCCTCAGTTTAGCATAGTTAGTTTAGCACTTGAAAGTCAACATAAGTAATCTACCATATTCACAGAATAAAGAAAAATCATATGGTCAAATCAATACTTGCATAAAATTCATTCATAATATAACTCTTGGGAAACTAGAATCAGAAAACAAACTCCTCTGTTGAATCAAAGCTACTTAGAATCTTAAACTAACATCATACTTAGTAATGAAATACAGAGCCACTTCACCAAGAGATCAGAGGCAAGGCAAAGCTATCCACTCTTAGTATGTCTATCTAGCCTTGCACTCAGGCTTCAACCAATTCAGTAACTCAAGAAAAGGAAAAGCTATGTGACTAGGACATTGGAAGGAAAAATCTCCCATTTACAAGGAGTACAATGGCTGTGCAGAAAAGCCAGCTGACTTTTTGTGATAGCTAATTGTGGTTGTCAACCTGATTACATATGGAATCAATTAAAATCCAAGCTGCTGAGCATCCCTGTGAGGGATTTTTCTTAATCATGTTTGTGGCAGGAAGACTCACCTTCTAACGGCGGATCACATAAAAGGACAGGGAAGAAAGAAACTCTGCTCTTTGCCTTCTTGTCCTCACTCTGACATGTAAATCTCTCTTGTTACTGTGGCCTAGATTAAAGCCAACTTCCTCAGGAATCCAGTGTAGCATAGATTGAAAAGCAGCAGCTCTTGAAGAGTCCTCTAAGACAAGGTTGGAACTTCGGAGACTCATGAGCTTAACAACTATCAGATTTTCACCCTTTCCTTCCTCAGACAGCCATTGCTGGACTACTCCAACAACATCCTCTAGGGCAGTATAATAAATTACCCTTTGAAATGAATATATATTCGAAATGAATATACATATACATATATATACATGTATATTCATTCTATCAGTTCTACTCCTTTTAGAGAACCCTGACTAATAATATACCATCTTTTCCTCAAAAAAAAAAGTTAGAAGAAATGAATAAATTTAAGAATACCTCAGGATATAAGATTAATACCAAGTCACAAGCAATATTTCCACTGACGGTACAAAGCATCTCAAAAGAAAAAATTGATCAACAGATTGTAATAGAAGCAACAGGTAGCTAAGAAAAGATTGCCTAGACTGTTCCTTCTGCTGTATGGAAAACTGAGACAGAGTATTGTTGTGGAATGTTTCTTTACACTGTGTGTCTGCTGTGATTACTTTAATAAAGAGCTAAATGACCAATAGCTAGGCAGGAAGAGGTCAAATGGAACTTCTGGGGGCAGAAAGAGCTCAGAGAGGAAGAAAGGTGGAGTTGCCAACCTGTTACATGGGGACCAAGACACACAGGAGGAGAGGTAAAAGCCATGAGTCAGGTGGCAGCACATAGATAGATAGAAATGGGTTAATCTGAGTTTAAGAGTTATTTAGAAACAAGCCTAAGCTATAGGATGAGCTGCTTTCAGAATTAATAAGTCTATGTTGATTTACTTATGAGCTGGCAGCCCAAAGAAAAATCCGGCTACAGAGGATAGTTCTAAATACAAAGGCTAATAAAAACTTGGGAGAAAATCTTGCCAACCCACAATGAGCAAATATTTTGATTTTCTGGGAAGGACACAGAAATCTGGAACCATACGAAAATTATATTTAATCAATATAAAAATGATTTTTATTGAGCTCTACATTTTTCTCTGCTCCCCTACCTGCCTCTCCCCTCCCCTGGAACCCTCCCCCAACGCCTCATTCTGCCACACAAGCCAATGAAATAGAAACATGAGGACTTGCACGTGCTGTGAGTGGTGCGACTTCGTGGGCAGGTCCAGTGCGGAGGACAGGGCAAGCAATATGACTTAAAAGAAGTGGGAGAAAAAAATTTTTATAGAAATAATGAAGGTACAATTAAGAAAATTATAAAACAATCATAGAGATACAGTTAGAAATGTCAAAATCAATTTGTACCAATGTCTATATATGCATGTTTAAGTATAGTAACTTATATTCAAAATACATGCATGCCAGTATGAAAAAATGTAATGGGCACAGGATATAAACATATCATTAAAAAGAAAACAGATTTAACTGGTAGGTGTGAAAAGTTACCTAATTAGAAAATGCATACAAGATATTTGAAAATATAATGAGGTATCCACTTGTAGAAGCAACTAAAATTAAATAGACTGGTGTATTAGCTACTTTTCTATTGCTATGGTAAAACACCATGACCAAAGGCCACTTACAGAAAGGATGACTTTACTTTGGCTTTTAGTCCTCCAGTGGGAGTCCATAATGGTGGGGAAGGGCAGCAGATGGCTGGAGCGGAAGCTGAGAGATCATGTCTTCAACCATGCACCAAAAGCAAAGTGAATGGTAAACTCTCAAAGCCTGCCTCCAGCAACAAAGCCCTCCTCTAGCAGTCTCTATCATCTCCCCACCACCTCCCCAGACAGCATCATGCATGAATTGTGAACCAACTGTTCAAACACCTGAGCCTATGGGGGACATTTTCATTCAAACCACAACTCATCACATGAAAGAAATGAAGATAAAAGTGAGAAGAGAGCAGTTATGACAGTCACCTTTCTAGAACAAAGTCAAATACCCAAGATGTTAACTTACAAAGAGAAAAGGTATGCTTTGGCTCACATTTTTTTTTGAGGTTCCCATCTACTGTTGGTCGGCTCTGCTGTTTTAGGTCTATGGCAGGGATGAACATCATGGAAGAAGCATGTGGTAGAGCAAACTGCTCCCTTCATGGCATGAAAGGGATGAGAAAAGAGAGGAGGAAACCCATGTCCCAAATTGTTTTCGAGAACGTAAATCCAATGATTAAACCCTCACATTAGGCCTTCCTCACTATGTTGCCAAGACAGGAAATAAATCTCCAACAAATGGCCCTTTGGAGACATCCTAGTTTCCAACTACCACACCAGCTGAAACATTCTTGCATTTCTTGTGTCAAAAAGAATGCAACAATTGCTTCCAAGTTAAAAATTAACCTGCTATTGATCTACCTGTTTCAAACTGCATATATTAACAAGAGAAAATATTCAGTGTGCACTAATCCTTACAGGGAAATATTTATAGTAGCAATATTCAAACTACCAAAAACCCAAGACAACCCAAATATCTGTCAATAAAAGAATGACTTTAATATGTATGGAAAACTAAAATCAAATGTGGTGGCTCATACCTGTAATCCCAACATTAGGAGGCAAAGGCTACACAGCTTATGAGTTCTTGAATGGATGAGCAAGGGTGATTTTTGTGGACTGTGTTTAGCATTGCTTTCTACATTAGAAAACAGCTTGTCTTACTACTCAGAGACACCAAGGTCTGACTCATTCCTAAAGAGGCAGAGAACTCATCAAAGAAGTGACAGCAGACCCCTAAGGATAAGGAGTAATGCAATAAGATGGAGAGAGAAGAGCAAGGATACCCATGGTTCCACCCAAGAAGAGACAGACACTATTTTTACTTATACTGACTAGCGTAAAAGAAGATAAATAGTGTTTATATGCTAAATTTTGGTCCAGTCCTCATCAAGTCCCTGTGTGAGAGAGACAGAGGTTTCTAGCAGGGAATCGAGGGCCATCCTGAGGTATAAAGGAACTTGTCTCCAAAACCTCTTATAGATTACAACAGTAAACATCATCTAGAATGCAAAAGGAATAGAGTATCAATAGGAACAACATGGGTGAGTTTTACAGGAATTTAGACAAAGAATTCAGCTACGCATACACAAACACACAACAGAGAGGTGGGGAGAAGAGGGGGAACATAATCACATTTATAGAAATTTATATAAATTACAAGAGAAATCCAAAGTAATCAGTGGTGATAAAAGTCAAAGTGGTCGATTTAAATGCCATAGAACTGACTCAACATGGAATTAAAGAAGGGAATTTTCAGGACTGATTAAAATATTCTATCTCTTATTTGGCAATTATTTCACAATTATGTATAGTTACTCAAAAATAATTAAACCAAGCACTTACGTAGAATTTATTGTCTGTAAATTATGCCTCAGTAAAATAGAAGCTGAAATAAAATAAAAACTTCAAGGAATGCTTTATTTATTTCACATGACGTTGCATGCCATTGGTTTGCTAATAGCTTCAGTAAAATCCTCTCAGAATGCTTAACTATAACTGATTGAGATTTATTTTCAAACAAGCAGTTTCACAAACTTATCTTTACTTTCCCCACTTCTTATGAATAATCTTGCTATCATGTCACTGTTTAGCAGAGCAAAATACCAGTTTTGTCCTTGGTTGCTGTTGTGCTTGCTTTAATATATTGTCTTGAGTAGAGCTACAGTTCTTGGAAGAAATTTTTCCATGCGACCTGCCTATTTTGTGCAAATCAGCTTAATAAAGACGAATCAAAATAGCCATCATTCCACTGGGCAATGGATATCTTCAGTGAGTCTGGTATTGTCAGAATAAAAGGAAAACCATGAGGGTCTTGACAATCTCTTCCTTTTGTGGAAGTATATACAAATACAATGTTGGTTAAGTTTTATTATCAATTTGACGTAAGCCATTTTGAAAGAGGGAGCTCAGTTGAAAAAACATCTCCATCAAATTGGCCTGTGATTCATTTTCTTGTTTGATATTACAGGTAGGTCCCACTGTAACTACCTGGGTTAGTGGTCTTGGGTGCTATGAGAAAGTAGGCTGAGTAAACTATGAGGAGCAAGCCCGTAAGTAACACTTGCCTATGGCCTCAGCATCAGTTACTGCCTCCAGGTTCTTACCCTTTAGATCTTCAAAGTCACTTCTATGGAGAGTTCTCTGACTCTGGGTATGAGTTAGGTGTTAGGATCCTATTTAGCAATAAGACAAGTCACTTTCCAGTTTAGACAAAAGTGTTTAGTACACTCATTGAAAATCACTTCTTATGTTCTACCACCCCTCCATTGCAAGCTGCCAAATCCCACGGCTCTTTGCTGCTTACCTGAACTCTATGAGTATTCCAAATGGAGTACATAACTGAAGATTCGAAGCTTACATCTGCCAATGAGGGAGCATATTCAATACTTGTCTTTCTGGGTCTGGATTATCTCACTCACAATGGTTGTTTCCAGTCCTGCTTATTAACTCGCAAACTTTATAATTTTGCTTTATTAACCATTGAATAATATTCCGTTGTGTAAATGCACAACATTTTATTATTTACTCATCAGTTGGTGGACATCAAGGCTTCCTCCATTTCCTGGCTATTATGCATAGAGTAGGAATGAACATGGATCAGCAGGTGTCTCTGTAGTAAGAGGCAGATCTGAGTGATATACATGGCTCATATGATACATATGTTTTTAGCTTTTTGACAAATTGCCACACTGATTGTCACAGTGGTTGTACAAGTTTATATTTTCACCCACAGTTAAAAGTGTTTCCCTTTTCCCACATCCAATCCAACATTTGTTGTCTTTTTCTCCTCCTCTTTTTCCTCCTCCTCTTCTTCATTTTATTTTAGTCATTCTGGTAAGAGAAATCCTCAATGTGATTTTAATTTCTGTGATAGCTAATGATGTTGAGAAATTTTAGTGTGCTATACAGAGGCTTTATAGTTTCATGAGGTCCTGCTTCCTAATTATTTGTCTTAGTAGCTCTACTAATTGAAGTCCTACTCAGAAAATCCTTTCCTGTGCTTATAGGCTCAAATGTGTTCATTACTTTCTCTTCTATCAGACCCAGGTTATCGGATCTTATTTTGAGATCCTTGACATACCTGGAGTTGATATGCAGGGTGAGAGAAAGTGATCCAGGAAAGGAAGAGTTACATTAGAGTGATACATGGGAGTTCAAGGTACAGGAGTGAATACAGGAAAAGATAAAAACAATAACGAGCTTTGGAAAAAGTCATATAGGAACCCACTATTCAAGATACATACATGCCTACATAAAATGTCAAAATGGAATCACCTTAAAATGGGCCAGTAATGTTCCTACTACATACAACATAATAATCAACAACCCAGTACTAGGCATGGGAGCTTTTTCAAGAAGATCGAAGGCCATTCTTACCCAGGAAGAAAAGATTGAAGTGCGGAGAGAAATGCCATACACAAGACCCTTTGCAGAGATAGTATCTATGGATTTTTTGTTGATGAATCAGGTAGATGGCATACCAGAGAAAAAGGAGATTCAAGGAATATTCCCAGATCTGTGTATACAACCAGAAGATGGATAATGAGTTACCCGGTGAGAGTGAAACATGGGGAAGAGGAGTTGGGGTGAGGTGACACACTGGGTCTACACTGGGCCACGGGTTTAAATTCGCCATTATTGGTATAATAGGTATATAGTATTTGCCCATTTCGAATTTGAGGCATTTCATCTCTTAGAGAATATTTGACCTGCTGTGGGAGATAATATATGCTACTCCTTCAAAATATGACATTATGGCCCTGCCCATCAAGACCAGGAATCTAATTTTCTGCCCTGTGGATATGAGTTTAGATGTGTGATTTGCTTTGGCCTCATAGGATCTCAGAAAATGTGACTCAGCATAGCCTTGGAAAGTCTGGCTGTGCCATGATCATCACCATGGAAACCAACTGTGGCTATCTTCTTAGTAGCAGTGGACATGCACTACATTAATGTCATTCTAACCACTAGACGTGTGCCAGGCCACCTTGTGTCACACAAACCAGTTGAAGCCAGCCCAGAGTGGAATGAGGACAGAGGAAAAACTATTGTCGTCACTAAGTCAACTAGTCAATACCTAAATGATACATATTCCTAAATCTAAAAGGGGTGAGATTCCAGGTCAGTGACAGTAGCTTTCTCCACCTCAACCCTAAATTCCTGGCTTTCTCATCATTCCAAGGCTAGGCTATGGTCATATATTAGTATGCTTGGAATCAGGAACTGCTTCTTAAAGCATGTAGGCCTGAAGACCCACTCATTTTGTAAAAATTCAATCCCCCCTCCTTCTCTTTTCTCTCCCTCTCTTGTTGTTGAGACAATGTTGCTGTAAAAGCAGCCAACAGAAATCCAATTCAGTCTCTAGGGAAATTTATTGAAAAAAAAAACTTGCTATGCCAGTGTTTTTCCATGGCAATAGAAAGCACATGGGATCTCAGGAGGGGCATCCATCACAGTGTGCTGCATTGCAGTGCAGGAATTGGCATTTTCTCCAATTCCTCAAAGCATAGTTAATGGCAAAATAAATGTAAAGATATGAGGTCCAGGCTAAATGCTGACATGCTGTCCCTTAAGAAGCATACCACTGGCTTAAGAAAAAAGCAAGAAGAGCAAAACACAAAACTAAGCTCCCAAAGTGAAGAACATTCAATTCTGGATGTCTCTGAACTGAAATCCACACTCAAAGCAAAGTACCAAGTTATACATAGGGTCAACATGAGGACTGAGATGTACCTCTGAGACACAAGAGAGAACAGGAAGAAGGAAGGGGTAACTCCCCAGCATGGCTTTAAAAACCTGGGCTCCTTATCCCTGGGCCCTGTGCTATCATTGTGATTGTAGGATACACCCATCAAGGTCATGATTAACCATGAACACTTTCACACAAGACTCGTTGTTTAGAGCCAGAGTGAGTACCCAGACGTGGGGCACAATTCACTAAAACATGGCACCCTATCGCTATGAAAAATAATAGAGCAGGACAGTCTTCTGATCTCCTCCTGTCTGTCTCTCCCAACGCAAGCCATGGAAGACTCCACTGACCTTTCTCCAAAGTAGATCTTGAGATCCACATTCTAGAGGTGGCTTCTGTTTACACAGAAGAACGGCACACGCTTATATCTGAAGCCATAGAAAAGAATCTCTACAGGTAGTACTGGCAAAGGTCTGATGCTCCTCTCATTTTGTTCCAACTGGACCATTTTCCCCTTGACCAATCATGCATCTCTACAAGTATCTACTTTCCACTTAACAAAAAGAGATAAGTTTTCTTTGTGTTTGGGCTTCATTTCTGAAGTTTCTTGTATTGTATAAACCTCTTTAAGTATGTGTTTATATTTTGTTATCTTTCTATTATGGGAAAACACAGCCATGATCTTAATGGTAGTTGAAGAAACATATTGTCCTCTACACAACAAAAAAGGTCTAGTAGGCCACTAAGTACAGAAGTAGCCACTGTAGCCCTCATCAGCCAGGGACAAGAGGAGCATGCCAGGTTTACTGGAGTTTAGATGTTGAGAGGAGAAAAGTTCTAAAGGATAAGACCTGGAGTTTACTGTGGGTCATTCCATAGAGTAGTGTATGATCCTCATTAGATTCACATCAACATCCGCAGCACCAAGGATTTCTCTACATGTTACTGACTTAAACTTGACCACAACACTATGAGGTGAAGGAAAGATCTCTGGCTCCTCTGTTGCCGGTGGCCAGACTGAAATGAAAGGGTTATGCGGCTTCTCAAGACCCCAAACCAGGAAGGGATGACACTTAGATTTAAAACCTAGGATGTCAGATTCTGAATCCCTTTCTTTTATATTTTTAATCTTGTTGGAATCTAAGACATAAATAGAATATCTTCGATGGTGGAAAGGGTAACATGCTTCTTTCTGGAAGGAAAATAGTAGTAACTATAAAACACCAGTTTAAGTAATGGGATGGATTCTTCCTCTTTGTGAGCCATGTTTATTTAAGCTTTGTGTGACATGGGAACCTTCATATGGAGGCAAGACGGAGGGAAATAGTGAGAGATTTCATCACACTACTCAGAACACTGCAATTTAAAGCTCATGGCTTATTTATTCCTGGAATTTACCATTTACTATTTTTAGGCAGTGGTAACAGAAACCACACAAAGCAAAACTGTGCATAAGGCTGGACTACCACTCTGATTTTGGATGCTCTTGAAATATACTAGTAGAAGCCATTGTAAAAAAAAAAATCACCGATGTTCACAAGGAATCAGGAAGAGAGTTATGGACACATACAGTACGTGGACAGTTTAACAGAGAGCTTTTGCAGAAGTCTGTGGCTCTTGTCCTTGGCTTCCCCTTGGACAAGGCTGTCCCCCATTCACACAGCCTAGCAGAACCTTACCTATCAAACAAGGTCTATAAACAAAATGGCACCCATAAGGGACTTAGCTCAATGAGCAGAAAGGAGGATTCAATGGGAACCGCTTATAATGTGTTACATTTCCCAAACCAACTGAAGCATCTATGAATGTATTCTACAAAGGGTGGTAGTTGCATTTTGTGACCCCCTTTCCTATCCTTCCAGTCTGTAGCTCCAAAGGAATACATTCTGATTGAAGCTACAATTATTTGTAAACTTATCAGTCACTCCTACTAGAATGTAGATTTGGATCCTTTAACAATCTCAGGAGGCTCTCCTGTATCAGGCCAGGCTCTCACTGCCAGGAACTGGCCTCCAATGTGTTTGGCAATCAGACTGCAGATCCTCTTTTTTATTTTTATTTATTTGTTTATTTATTTGTTTATTTATTTATTTATTTTTATTTTGAGACAGGGTTTCTCAACCCTTTGTAGCTCTGGAGCCTGTCCTGGAACTCGCTTTGTAGAAGAGGCTGGCCTCAAACTCAGAAATCTGCCTGTCTCTGCCTCCCAAGTGCTGGGATTAAAGTTGTGTGCCACCACCATTCCACTAGATTCTCTTAATGTAAATTACCAACAAACACTCTAGGTTTTAGAATTCAATACTTCGATGTGAAAGATGTCTCTGTATCCATTAGGGGGACACACTGTTTTAAATAAGGCCTCTTAGGAGAATTAAGTTTCTACCCCTCTCTAAGAAAAGGGAACCACCCCCATTCAAGGGAGCCACATACTGCAGATGAGGACATGTGAACTGGCCTGGTTTGGGGCTCTTTCCTTGGGGACTGCCAAGTTGCCTTTAGGTAAAGGAAAGACAAAGAAGTCTGAGGAGTCCATGCCACCTCCAGCCTTTCAGGCTCAGGTCTTGAGGCACTCTCCGGAAATCAACTAATGAACACTTCATCACACAGCATGTCATCTCCCCAGGGATGCCAGGCCCTAGGCTTCAATCCTGCAGCAGCCACTTGAAAGGGGCTGGGTAATTTTCAGTTAACAATTACATCTGTGATTGTGACTCCTGAAAGAGGAACCTTCAAATCCCGGGCCTTTCTCTAAAGAAGTCCTTCCTGTATGTTTGTTGAATGACCATGTGAGTCCTATTGAAGGCAGGTCATTAAATAAGGCCCTGCCTGGACTCTCCGCTTTCCCTAGGTGTCATCGACACCACCGTCTTCTGAAGAAGCTCTTTCCAAGCGTCTGAGGACATTTTAGTGTAGAACACATAGGGACTTTATCAGGAGTTGCTCCCTAGAGAGCTGCTCACAGTGGAGATGTGTGCACACCTTTGCAGAAACACATTGTAAGGTGTTCTGCTGTAGGCACTGTTGGAACAAGCAAGCTTGAACACTAGAATATGCTGCTTTGGGAGAAAGACTTATTTTCTTCCAAGAAAACCTCATTGAAAAGGTACTAAGGCAAAAGCTGGTGTGGGTTTCTTTTTCAGACTGGACATCGAGAACTGGACATTCAAAACCTTGTATGACCATGTGTCTTCTTAAAATACTAGAAAAGTTAATGTGCTTTCTTGTTGCATCCGTTTGACATGATTTAAAGGGTTTGTTTTGGGTCCGACTAATGATAGGTTCCAATATTTGGGAAAATATAAAATGAACTGCCGGTCTCTGCCAGGACAGGCTGTTTGGCTAGAGATAACTTTTCTGAAAAATCTTCCTGTTAGATTTTACTGGACACAATTGTTCACAAAATATACAGTAATATCTCCCTGTCTATCCCCTGCTCTGCAACCAAAGTAAATAAGACATGTTTCCCAGTTTTGAAAATCTGGAAGAAAAATTTGCAATCAACTGGATGTGTCTCATTTTCTAGGCAAAGTGAATGTCTTGAGAACCAGGCAGGGGAAAAAAGGAAGGAAGAGATGAAAAGGAGCCCTGAAGCCTGTTGTTGACTCTCTGGCAACAGCTTGCATCTCAGTGGGTTGACCTGTAGGAGCCGGGAGTCCCCCTGCAAAGCACTGTGTTGCTCACAAATGCTACAATCTTACGGGCCATAGACACCATAGACAAGCTTCGCTTCCTGAGCAGTCTCTCTAACCCCTACATTAGGGGGTGGGTGCTCACTTCCTAGTGAAGCTTTTTGCTGAAAGAGGAGAAATTAGGAAGTTTGAGGAAGAGAGAGTGGACTATAAAAGATCAAGAAAAAGGATTTGCCTCTGTACGTAGAGTGAGGTATGATCTTAATTGCAGAACCTAGGAGACAGAAGCCAGTCGACCTCTCCAAGTTCAAGGACAGACTTGTCTATATAGTGTTGTAATATGAGCGGCGAGGTTGTATCTCCAGCACCCTGGCTGCCTCCGGCTAGCTTTACCCGAAATAATTACACAGACACTGTATTCTTTTAAATACTGCTTGGCTCATTCTCTTCTAGGCTAATTCTCACATATTAATTTAGCCCATTTCTAATCATCTGTGTGTAGCACCCCAAGGT
>NW_004949103.1:10255396-10309643 GCF_000317375.1 Microtus ochrogaster
CCCAGCATTCTGCTCCTCCCTCCTACATTCTAACCTATCAGGTCAAGCAGCTTCTTTATTAAATCAACCAATGACCTTCCTCCATCAATATAGCAAGATCCAGGGCAGTCAGAGTTACATAGTGATACCATATCTGAAGGACAACAGAGAAAACATTGTCCATACTACTTAACAATCCCTCTGAAAATATTCAGTTCTATCCAGGTGCAGGTGTCCTTAAATGGTCCAACTGCTTCATCTATAACAGAAACACTCAAGTTTAAGCTAAAGTGCTGAAGGGAGATGAGCAGGCAAGAGGGCATGCCTGCTTCCTAGGCTTCTTGTCAAATACTCAAAGTGTTGAGTGTCTGCATCCCTATTTGAGTAGTAAGCCCAATCCACCTGTGCTGACCTTCCTGCTTTCTCTGAAGCACATTGCAGCCATGGGAGAGTCTGTCACTTGTTTAGACTCATGCCTTATCCTGACTTGAAAATTGTGATCGAGATTTGGATTTAGATTGACATTGAATTGCGGTTCTGCCTGCCTACACCTTAGCCATAGGCAATAATACTACATGAACACTTTGGTTCTAGATTATTTCATGGTGAAAGAGGGCTATGATGTTCACAGTGCAACACTGTGGTGAAGACTGAAAGATCTAATTAAGGATCCAGCCTCAGATCACAAATAAGTTTTTCAGTGGTGTTGTGGTAACCATGATCAGTGTTCTGTGGGGACCCAACAGGGAAAGCGAATTCTCTGGTCGGGATGGAGGCTTAACATTCAGTGTTACCAAACCATAAGATACTTGATCCAGTTGGGCTGGTCAACCACCTAGATAAGGGAATACCCCTCAGGAAGGCAGAACCATCTCTAGGAAGGAGGGCTCACCATAAGTCTTGTTTAAAAGGTAGGCGGAATAAGTATCCTTTTATGAAATACTCTATTATTTCTGCCCAGAACATCTGCCTTTTAGCACAGTCCCTATGAGTACCATGGGGTTCACCCAGGTCTGTCCACCTCTCTGAGTTCTGCCTCAGACAGTTGTAACTATTTCTTTTTCTCCTTTTTGCCTCTTTCCCCTCCACTCCTCCCCCCACTCCCCTCAGATACTGGCAAGAGTCCAAACACATTTGCTTTCTTCCCATATTTGTTCTCTTTTTTTTTTCTGAAAAAGAGGGCATTTTTATTTCATAAATAAATTCTAATCCAGTTTCCCAATCACGCAGTCTCATTCCCCTATCTCCTGGTTTAAGACTGTTTCCTGCATGGTTTGTCTCCTCAGTCACGGTCCAGAGGACTCTGAGAAGCCGTAGGAATATGCAGGCGCAGACTCGAGGCCCAGCTTCATCTCCAACGTCGTGGAACGGGACTGTACATCACGGGGCAGGGCCCTATGCTTCTCTACACCACTACAACATAGCCCAGGGAGAGTGATCTCCCGGGGTCTTCCCATATTTGATGCTTTGGGCTTTCCTACTCTTTCTGTCAAGCTTGTTTCTCACCACGTTGCTGCCCACCACCATGCAGCTGACCTTCATGATGACTTAAGTTGAACAGCATGGTTGTTGTTTATTTCCTTCTATTGTCGATTCTTCTCCTCCAGGTAACCAACATGTATATCTTGCCTGCCCTTGGATTTCTGTTTTAAACCCTAGTAAAAATATCCATATGCTTCTGCTTGGTCCATTCTTAAATTTCACTACTAATGAGACTAGGAACTCCGAGAAGAGATTCCAATTTCCCTGGTATCATTGGCACATACGTATACAAACAATCATTGAAACAGATTGAAAGGAAGGAAGGGAGGGAGGAAGGAAAAAAGGAAAGAAGAAAAGAAGGGTAAAATAAAGGACAGAGAGAAGAGGGGAAGCTATACTGAGGAGCACTAGGAGTTCAGTAAATATTCCTGCTCTTTACAGAAGACAATAGCATCATAGATGTTGCATGGTGCGTATGGCCTGATTTATATCTAATGATTAATATAAACATATAAACAAATACATTTTACCATTACGCAATATTTTTAATTGTCATTTTAATGTAAATGAAAATATGAAAGCAATCTAATGTTTTCATCTTCTGAGAAAGAAGTGTAAAAATGTTATGTTCAAATTACACATTATCAATTTTCCTCTTGCTCTACTTCTGCTATCATGGCTAGACGTTCGTTCTGGGCATGGAACTAGGTCCCCTGTGTACCTCATGCCATGGACTATGACAAAGAGTCTCCCAACAGCTTATGGGACAAGCATTCTCATCACCCAGGTTCCCTCCCCTGGGAAGACAGTGGTTGAAGGAGAGTGGGCCATTCCATCAGGAGAGCAGCATGGGGTGGAGCTGATCTAAATCCAGCAGCTTCCCACTCTTAAGCTTGTTCACTACCACACCACACTTTATTGCTTTCTCTGCTCCAGAAGAGGAAACTATTTAAGATTCTAGGGTAGTTGGTAATATATTGGTTTTCATAATGCAAGGCATGGGTTACAGTGGAAGAAATAGACAGCACAGAGATTCTTGCCATCTTAGCCTTCCACTTAGAAAAGCAAGCGACCATGCATACATACACCTTTTATATTTATAAGCCAGACACCATGGAGGCCAAACCTGATTATGGGGTGATTTTTAAGAAATCACAGTTTTGTGGGAGACAAGGAATGCCACCTCTTTGTGGCTGTCCTCTCTTCTCAGGATAGGACAGAGATACAAGGCAAGAGGAAATAAGCAACCATGAGGATGTCAGAATGGTTCTTTTGCAGAGGGGTCTTTTTAAGCTGGCTTTGGAACCTCACATTCTGAAGAAAGGGCATCTTATTGATGAGTCTGGATCAGGGTGAAGGCTGGGAAGCTATGCATGTGTCATATATGGGATGGAGAGCAGAGAGATGCTTTGGAGACTCTGGTTTGTATTAGATGAAAGTGTCTCTTCCCTGCATCCTTAGGTTAATTACTGACCGAGCTCCGTTGGATTGCTTGTCATAGAACAGAATTACAATATTGTTTCTCCAAAATATGATTGCCAATGTTGAAATGCGTCTACCACATGGGACGTGTCTTAATATCAATAGTTGACTAATCTGGAAGGCAGTGGGCACAGCAAAAAGAACAACATTGAAACTGTGCACAACAGGACACCTATTCTTTTCACTTCTCATATCCTGACCTTAGGGAGAGAAATTATTGCTTACAACTCACTGTTGCATGTCAGTCATAAAGAGTGATAATCAGAATATTTAACAACTGATGGTGCTAACACTCAGTAATTAAGAGAGGCCTAGGGATAGTGACACATGCTTTGTGGGGGGCGGGGGGAAGAAGGATGAGCTGAAATGGAATCCAGTCACAGAGCTGCTCAGCGACAGTCCAGCAGTTAGAAGAACAGACTGTTTTCTTTCTAGTCACAAGCCACATTCCTCAAGGCCACCTCTTTGTAGCAGTCCCCTCTTCTCATTTCCATGGGCCCTAAAGGACAGGGCTTGGTCCAAGCAGGCATGAAGCAGTTGATGTGGGGTCTTCTGGTCACCAAGATCTGAGTTTCCAAAGGTAGGAAAGAGGGATTAATTTTGGTTTGAAAAACATCATTAAAGTACCTAGTACACCTCTTAGGGCTGTTGTGAGGCTTCTTGACATGCGGCATGCATGCTCCATACCCAGAGTTATCATTCAGCTTCATAAAAGAAATAGATAAATACATAATTGAAAATATATTCTCTTTATATGAAAGACTACATCTTTATATTTCCCGTGTCCCTCCCTAATGGCAGAGTGTGGACATCTAAAGACCTCTCAGACTGTCTTACAGGTAACATCTCAAATGCCAATTTGATTCCATCAGTGAGAAGCAATGTTTGAGATTTGCTTGTGGCCACTAGATATGTGTGTGGAAGATCAGGGTCTAGGACAACCACTTTACTAGAGCAGGAAATTCTTGAGTAGCAACAGCTTTAGGAGCCTCCCTGGGGCCTGCTCTTGGTGCTTCCTGATCTTAACCTGGTGCTCATGTGATCTGAGGAGATGCCATGTGTCTGCGTTATTTCCAACCAGACAATATCTCATGACTACCCCCTTCCTAGTACAGATGTAACTAATGTTTTTCTTCTATTTCTGTTATCAAACTGAGTGATAACTCTGGGTATGGAGCTTGTGTACCTAGTGTCAAGAAGCCTCACAACAGCCTATATACTTCCTCAGGAGGTGTGCTAGTTACTTTTCTCATTGCAGTGACCAAATACTTGACAAGAAGCAATTTAGCTTTATGTTTGTTCAAAGTGTGAGAATATAGCCTATCACAGAGGAAACGACTTGATAGCAGGAGTGAGAGCTTCTTGCGCACATAGGAGCAAACAAAGGACAATGCTAGTTCTCCCCTCCATCTTTTAATTCAGCACATAAAGCCAGCACACGGAGTGCTGGCACTCGCAGTCAAGGCAGGTCTTTGCCCCTACTGAATCTTCCCTGGAAATTTAATCACTCACCTGAAGGCATTGTGCTCTGAATATTTCCTGTTCCAAGCAATTTGGCAGTGAAGATTGTCCAGTAAAGTGAGTGGACCCATCCTAATGAGTCCCCAGTGTTGAGTCTTCAGTCTCTGGTGTATAGTTGATACTTTTTACTTAATGCTGATGACATTCTTGAACTAATTTCTTGAGAATTTAGTCAGTAGCTATATCTATGTTCCATGTGTATGCAATAATTCTTGCCCAGTGATCATTGAGGGACCACTCTGTACCAGGAAAGCCTTAGAAATCATATAAACAGCCACTGTTGAGGGAGCTGCGGGTTGCATTCCTGCCGCCCTGCTCTCAGCCACCTGGCTAGCTTATGCCCCAAAATAACAACACACAAACTGTATTCATTTAAACACTGCCTGGCCCATTTCTATCAATGTGTGTAGCACCAAGGTGCTCTTACCGGGAAGATTCTAGCCTATGTCCATCCTGGGTTGGAGCTTCATCGCATCTGCCCCAGAGAGGAGAGCTATCGAGTCTGAGCTCACTTCCTCTTCCTCCCAGCATTCTGTTCTGTCTACTCCACCCATGTTCTAACCTATCAAATGGGCCAAGGCAGTTTCTTTATTAGCCAATGACCTTCCTCCATCATTTCCCCTTTTTCTGTTTAAACAAAAAGGAAAGGCTTTAACTTTAACATAGCAAAATCACATATAACAAAATAGTTATAAAACAAGAACTACAGTTACAATATTTACATCTACTTTATCTTTTATCATAACTAAGGAAAACTATAACTATCTATACATTCTTTAACTCCATCAAAGACTCCAGAAGGATATAATATTACCTAATTAAACAAGAAATAAGCAACTTCCAAACTCTAGAAATGACAGAGACATCTTGCTGCCTGGATAGTCACCCAAAGTTCCTCTGTACCAAAGTTCCAAAGATGGGGCATCCATCTTTGGCCTACCAGCAGATATTTCCATGAAGCAGGAAAATTCAAAGGCAGTTCAGTCACTATCTGCTGTGTTCTGTAGAATGTCTTGCAGACTCTTTCACGAATCAGGAACCCCGAAAGATCATCTCACCTTTAGGCCAGTTCAGTAGTCCTCTCTCTGCAGGTTCTCTGTGTCCAGTTTATACAATAGTCCAGGCAAGAGCAGTTTCTTGCCCAAATGGCTATCAAATTCCATAAGGTGCTTCTTCGATGGCCATCTTCTTCTTGAAGTAGATTGGTGCTACCAGGAGAAGACGTGTCTCATTGTCACTAAAAACCCGAAGTTATTAAAACATTAAATGTCCTATTCTGTAGTCTTTGAAAGATATGAAGAATGTCTATCTAAAATATATCTATGTACATCTAGAAAATCTAACTAACATAACTACAAGCTTGACTATTATCAATGATTATCCATTAACAACCTATATACATTACATTTTTAAGTGAACTACACAATCACAATACCTTAATCAAGATTAGAAATACATATACATATAACAAAATTGACCTTAAAATCCATACCAATGCAAATTATTCATACCTATATCATATCACCCTTTAAATGTAAAAGAACATTTATAAACAATATTTGGGAATATGGGCGCAGTTATTTCTCTCCAAACTGCTTCCTGCTGAATGGGGGCACCGTTTATTAGATCTTTCATGGTATAACCTGTGTGCCAGGGTCATCTCAGTTGGCAGTTGAGTGAAGTAATTTTCTGAAAATGTTCACAGCAACCTTTCAGGAGGGTGTGGTCTATCATACCATATTGGGATAGAAGCAATCCACAGGGTATCATCCTCTGTGAAAACAAAAGAAGACTCTCTCCAAAGCATCATATCCTTAGACCCAAATTCTGAAGTCATAATACCCTTATGATATCCATTCTGGTTCTCCTTGGCAGCCCATATAATGAAATGTCTCTTTGTACTTAGCTCCTTCACAGTCAAAAATTTTAAAGAAAACACAATAATACAAAGAATCCAGACTCTCTGTGAATTTTCCATTTTTACATGGCTTATTTTTACCCTATCACTTTACTTTATTCTGTCTCTTCAAAGACTTTACCCATTTTTAAGGGTATTAACTTTATTCTCTATACTTTTTTCTCTCTCTCAAGCCTACGTACACTCATCCAACATTGTGATCCATTTAGTGATCTGAATCTGTCCTATTGTGAATCTGTAATTTTTTTTTATTATCTAGGAGCAGTTCTTAAAATGTTAAGCACTTCTTAAAATCTTAAGTTGCACCATGTACAGATAATACGGTACCACCTGTGTCCTGCCAAGTTGAAACTTTAACTGCCCTGTCATTATGGTAATTATGGTAGTTCCTGCCTGAGACCAGCACAGTTCAGAGGAGCTGAGCTGCTCCTGCCTCAGAGCCATTTGGTGCCCCTGAGCCACACACAGTTCCAGGCACACAGCAGTCCACATTGGAGCCATAGTCAGCAGTTTAATTCTGAGACTGATCGTGCAGCACAGAAACTCTTTTCATCTAAATTGCAGCCAAATCTGACACGCAGAGGACTGCGCAGTCTGAAAACATCTCTCTGTATAGAGGCAGGAATCTGCCATGCTCTTCCTCCTGCCTAAGCCTGATCCTACTGTCTGCCCAGGTGCAGGAGGGAATGGTGAGCCATTGGCAAGGTCTCAGAGCACTCTCCGCTGATCCCAAGCGGGAACACAAACATCCAGTCCCATAAAAGCCACTGAAATGCTTTAAAACCAGAGTTTGTACTGGCGGCACAGCCCCAGGAAGCCGCGCTTTAAAATGACGCAGCTTTTTTTTTCTCTGCTGCTGTTGCCGAATCAGGAAATCTCTCTACAGCACACCACCAACAAACAGCAAAAAATCTGTGTTAAACTCTCTCTCCCTTTTCTCAGGTTTTTAAGTAGATTTAGCCCATCATGTTGGGCACCACTCTATTGTGATCGGAGCAGCGGGGCTGCATCCCCGGCAACCTGCTGCCCACATGGCTAGCTTATGCCCCTAAATAATTACACAGAAACTATTCTTTTAAACACTGCCTGGCCCATTAGTTATAACCTCTTATTGGCTAGTTCTAACATATTGCTCTAACCCATTTCTAATAATCTGTGTATCCCACGAGGTGGCTTACCAGGGAAGATCTTAACCTGCAGCTGTGTCAGGTGGGAGAATCATGGCGACTCCTGACTCGGCTACTTTCTCCCAGCATTCTGTTCTGTCTACTCCGCCTACCTAATTTTCTGTCCTATCAGAGGCCAAGCAGTTTCTTTATTACTTAACAAATGAAACAACAGATAGGATACAAGACACACCTCCATCAAGCCACAAGTAAGGAACTGGCAAAATAAAGTGTTGGTATAACTTAATTATTTGGAGATTTATTTCCAAGTGATATGGATCTTTCTATCCTGCTATAGGAAAATGTGTGTAACACAACATCAATTAATGTTAAGTGATTCTTTATGACTTAGATGGGTGTGCCTACACTCACAGCTCATGCAGTTTAGACAATGGTAACTCTGTCTCTGGTTCTATGTGTGTCTGTCTTGGATCAAATGTAGTCATTCCATAAAGCTCCATCTCTATAAGAAAGTTTATTCTGATAGGGACATGTGGTCTAGCTCATGTCAAATGAGTAAAAATGGTTGACTTGAGCATCTGAGAAATATGTGAAAATTAAAGTTTTCTGGATTTTCTGAGATACATTCTAGAAATCACCTTCTTGCTCTTTCTTGGTATCAATATGTAGACATACAGCATGGGGATGTCTGTAGATGGAAGTTTCTGTCCCACCCAGTACTGCAGCCATTCAGTCCCAAATAAACCCACAGAGGCTTATATTAGTTATAAACTGCTTGGCCTGTTAGTGCAGGCTTATTTTTAACTAGATCTTGCAACTTAAATTAACCTATAAGTCTTGTCTATATTTATCCATATGGCTAGCTAGGTACCTTTTCTCAGTAAGGCATTCTCATCTTGCTTCCTCTGCTTCTGGATGATAACTGTGTCTCTACCTTTCCTCTTCCCTTAATTCTCTTAGTCTGATTGCCCCACCTCTACTCCTGGTCAATCTGCATTTTATTACAACAATACTAGTGACAAATCTTTACAGTGTACAAGAGCATTATCCCACAGCATTTCTCCTTTTTTCTTTCTTTTCAAGTGTCTCCTTGCAGCCAAGATGGAAAACCAACCTCTCAGCATGAACACCAGAAAGGCAGACAGGAATGAGGTAGAAGCCAGGCCTCTGAAAATACACGTGGACCACTGAGTCAGATAGATAGCAAACCAAGTTCTTACTTAGTGACTTTAGTAAACAAATCCTGTCTCTTACATAGGACAGTTGAACTTGTTCTTTTGACTACTTTTGATGTAAATATGTGCTGTAAAAAATACAGGGGGATAAAAGAGTAAAAATGGTAGATTGCATTATGCCATTCATTTGAAAAATAAAGTAATATTTTAATAGATTTATTTTTAGTTTCTCATGTGCACATATGCGTGTGTGTGTGTGTGTGTGTGTGTGTGTGTGTGTGTGTGTGTGCATGGAACATGAGTGCAGTGTCTACTCAAGCCAAGAGAGGGTGGTGGAACCCCTGAATCTGTAGTTCCAGCTGGCTGTGGATTATAGGTGGCTGCCTGGAAGGGAATTGAGCCCGGGTCCTCCATAAGACTATCAAGTGCTCTTTACCCCTGAGCCGTCTCTTCAGAACCTAAAACATCTTTAAATGAATATATGCAAATGTACTTGAATATACCCAGGAAATTTCTATAAACACATATGAGTCTGCTTATTGGAATTACCTCCAAGGTGTGGGTTAGGAAGAACTAAGGTTAAAGGGAACAACTTCATTGAGGCTTGGCATGTTTTGGCTTTGTATCTAAACTAGTGAATTATATAAAGGGTTTTGATAATTCTAGTTTTACCATAGATCATCTTCGCATCCAAAAACAGCTCCATGAAGGAACAGCCTGGGAGCCTGGGTCTGCTAAGTAGTTGCTCACACCAGTGAAAGAAAGGGGTCAGTCAGGAAAGGGAGCCCCTCTCCAGATAACACCATTTCTTTACTAAGAAGAGGGAAGGTAGAAACGTGGTATATACACCCCACAATCCAGTGCAGTCAGGAGACAGCAGTGGCACCAGTGTGAGTTCAGAGGCTGATCTGGTTGCCATACTTATCTACATGACCTCATGTCTAAAATGTCTAAGAAAGAAACAGAGAACAGGACACAGACCAGAAAGACTGAGGGTGGGGGGGGGTAAAGGGGAAAGGTTTCACCAAAGGACACAGACCAAAAAGACTGAGTGTGTGTGTGTGTGTGTGTGTGTGTGTGTGTGTGTGGTAAAGGGGAAAAGTTTCACCAAAGGACACAAAGTTTCAGTTATTATTGTTGTTAATATAGTCAAGGTCTCACGCTATCCTGAAATTTACCACATAGCACAGAATGGCCTTGAACTTGTGGTAATCCTCCTGACTCAGCCCACTAAATTCTGGGATTACAGGTGTGAACCCCAGTACAAGGCCACTTCAGGTTCGTTTTGTAGAATCAGTATCCAGCATGACTACGGTTAATCATCAAAATGCATTATTGGCTTTAAATTAGTGGAGAATGTGCATCTTAAATATTCTAACTACGTACAAAAAAGTTAGTTATGTTAACCACCTTGATGTGCTAATCTTTCTATAAATATATATGTATATACAATGCCACATTGTACATATTGAATATATGAACATTCTGTGTGCCAATCGCACCTCAACAAAGGTATGCACCTTAATCCATTTTCTGTTATTAACACAGACTATCTGAGACTATGTTACTTATAAAGAAAAGAACTGATTTTGGCTGTCCCTAGTCTCACAGATGCTGGCCATTCTCCCTGCTTTCCTCGGAACCTGCTCTTGCAAACAGTTCTCAAACATGACCTTGAGAGTCTTGCTCTTTATTTTATCTGTATGTTTTCCTGCCATTTCTCCATGGGAATGTGTGAACTACCTCTGCATGAGCACTTCACATCCATCTTTTCAGGGAAGAGCCCAGACTACATTGAGGTCAGGACTACATTGCTGCCATGTTAGAGGTGAGAAATCTGTGTCACCATCAGTGAGGGGAGTAGTATGCCACAGTCACACCAGCCAATAACTGGGTCATGTTTGTCCTTTCTGTCTTTACTTCTTCTCTTTTGGTTTGTTTTCGAAACAGAGTTTCAAAACGTGCCACTCTTGCTGGCCTAGAACTCCCCGCAAAGCTGATGATGACCTTGAACCTAGTCTACCTGCCTCCAGCCCCAAACTGCCAGGACTACAAGTGTGGGCCAGCCCTTCCTGTCTGTGATCTAACCAAGGGCTTCACACATGCTAGGCAAGTGCCTTAACAGCTGATTCCCACGTAAGTGAGTTTTCCTAACAACACAGCTTGGCTCCAGAGGACATCAAGCATAGAGTCTTGAAAGAAGACAAAGGAGCAGCCTGAGGTGTGTGGCAGGAATGGAAGAAAAGCCTATAACAATGTACCATTTGGAGGATGGCATTGGGCTGTTTCCACTCATGTGCCTTAGTTCCTCCATAAGTCATTCTGAACCAAACAGGTCAAAATAAAACACAGTCACTAGTCCTGTGCCCTCGTCCTCAGACTCAACACTGGCCAGAATATACCAGCTCTCCTGAATCCAGAGGGGAAAAATAAAACTCAAAGTCACTGAGACACAGGCAGTTTATACTACAGATCATTAGTGGAACCCTAAGTCCTAATTTTGTAGCTTCATACACTCTCTGCCTAATAGGTGCACTTTTCCTATAAGTGTAACCAAAATGACTCCACAGGAACCCCTTAAAGGAGGAGTGACTTATTTGGGCTTATAGTTTCAGAGTCTTTATTCACCATGGAGGGGAAGTCATGGTGAAGCCGCAGAAGCATGCAGCAGAGGGCTATCCACATGGCACAAACCAAAAAGCAGAGACAGCAGAAAGAGAACCAAAGGGTGGTTTGCCCCTAGTGACTGACTGCTGCCAGCCAGTCTACATCTCCTGAAGGCTCCACAGCTTTTAAAATAGTGCTGCCAGCCCAGAAACAAGCTTTCCAAATGAGCCAGTGGGGACATTTCAGATTTAAACCATAACAGGGAATATTTTTAAAAAATCACTATTAAATATAACTGCCATATAATCTCGTGATTCTACTTCTGGGTGTAGCTAAGGGAAATGAAATGAGTATGTCAAAAGCATTTCCATGTTTATCGTAGCACCATTCAAAATAGCCACGAGATGGAATCACCCTGTCTGTCAAGTGATGGGTAAATTTAAAAAAAAAAAAACTGTGGTAAATACACACAATGGAATACGATTCAGTCATATGAAATGAAAACCTGTCACACAAGATCACATGACAGAATTGAAGATCATTAAGTAAAATAATAGACAAATCACAGAAAGAAAGTCACTCCATGATCCTACTCATATGTGAAATCCAAAAAAGATGATCTTCTATGAGATGTTAGGAGAATGGTGACCCCACAAGGCTTGGGGACATTAGGGGGATGGGAGGCATGAGGGAACTGGATTATGGGCACAATTTTATAGCTAGCTAGGACAAGCAAGCTTTTGTGTTCTATTGCAGAGCTGATCCTGTACATACTTTAAAAGTTGTCAGATGAGGGTTGGGAGGTTTTCACCACAAAGAGATGATGAAGAGATGGACGTGTTTACCCTGACTTGAACATTATGTGTGACACATCGGCATTAAAATATCACACACAAAGATGAGCACTTTTTATGTCTAGTAAAAAATACACAAAAGATTACATGTGCCAGAGGTTTGGGGAGGGATGCTATGAAACAGTGTTGTGAAATCACAGTAGCTATGGCTACCTGCATAAAACCTCTGTAGGATGAAGTCAGTCAACTCTCCAACACAGATAAAGGGGAGAGTCTCACAACCCCATCCCAGCGGAGGAGCTTTGGCAGGTGATGACTGCTGTGGAGGGGGAAGGAGCCAGTACTAATTGTACTTGGTGAGTTATTTTAACAGAAGCACAGGAGGAGGAAGAAAAGAAGGAAGAAAAAGAAGAAAATAAATGAAGCTGGAAGAAGAATGTGAGAGAATTCAAGAGGAGGTGATGAAGAGAGCCAAGATGGATGTGGTCTAAATACATCGCAGCCGTGTATGACATTATTGAAGAATCTATAATGCTAAAAATTAAATAAAATTAAGTTTAAAATGAACAATACTATAGTTTAAAGGCTCTCTGTAAAGCTGAGGTGCAGAGACTGATTAACACATCACACACACACACACACACACACACACACACACACACACACCGTGTCCCACTTACAAAGGTCAAGCAAGGGACCAAAGCAGTGAGACCTACAGTCTGGAGTCACTGTGCCTATTTCTAAGCAGACAGGAAAGAAGAAGAAGCCTGAATGGTGCTATTATGGTGGCTAATTAAATTTCTTCTTTGCTGTTACAATGCCTTCCGTTTTGAGGATCATTACTTCTCTTGTAGCCTCTTTCAAGAGCTCCGTTTAAGATTTTAAGTTAAGAAAACCGCAAAGCAAGACTTAAAGCCACAGGCTGCCCTGCTGCCTAGATGGGAACAGCTCTGGGAGTAGAGGGAGAAAAGCAAAACACAAGCTGCTGCATCTCTGGAAATCCGCGAACCGAAAAGGAAAGGGAAAGAAGTGCTGCTTTGCAGGAGGTGATCCCGCGCATTTACAGTGTTTACAGATGCGGGTGTGCTTGCACGCAACCTTTAGCTAATATTGAAAGGCCAAGGTGCTGCTTTCCTATTTAATATTCATTTATTCTGCCAGACCTCGGGTTCTGTCTGAGATGAGCCAGGATATTAACATAGGGGTAGGAAAGCTGGCACAAAGTGAGTGAGATTGAGATGGCATTGGGTGAAAGTAGCCATGAGCTGGACCTGGTAGAGTGGATGCGTGGATAGCTCAGCCTGCTGTGATTCCTGGTTTGCAGCTTGAAATGGGCTGTTGTAGGGCTTTTTACACCATGGAAGTTGGCAGACGCTGCAATCATGGTTTCTTCCCTTTGCCTTTAAAGAGCCAGGGTGGGACTTATTTTGCTAATGGAGTGTCAAGCTATCTGACAGAAGTGACTTAAGGGACACTACGTTTATTTGGTCATGATTTCATAACTCCCCCCATCAGAGTAGGAAAGACCTGTTGGGAAAGGCATATGGGAATCACATGCAGTATATGGTGCCGGAAGGTGTGGCTGCACCCCTAACATTGTGATGGAACAGGGAGCACAGATCAGACAGGACCCAGCTCAGTTCAGTTAGGGTCCATGTCCCAAGGTTTCTATTACTTCCCCAGACAGTGCCACCAGCTGGGGCTGGGGTATTTCAAACACATGATCTTGTTAAGGACATTCAACCCATACCAACCAGATAACTAGCACCACCTTGAGAAACTGAGGTAGAGAAAAAAAAAAGCTGTCTTATCCTTATCCTCAGTATGTCAGCATACTGCCGACATCTGACAAAGTGGAGGATTTCCCAAATTACTCCCCTCTTCTCAGTTATTGATAAGCTAAAAGCTAAGAACTAAGATGCTAACCTAAAACACAGCTGCATAAACAGGTATCAAAAGAGAAGCAGCAGAGAGACAAACTGTAAACACAGGGCTCTGTGCTGCTTGAGGTTCTGTGTGATGACACACTGCAGATGAGATGGTTGTCACATATGGTTGTCACAGAGCTAGAAAGTTCCTCAACTCTTACAACATGGTAGCTGCAGCAGCACCCTTGGGCAAAGTTTTACTTGTGTGTTAGTGACAACACATGGGGTAACCAGAGATCTTCAGAGATGTTCAGATGCACAGTACAATTATCTTACTTTCCTCCTTGCTGTGACAGGGTAAGGAAAGGTTTATTTGGGGTAAGTGTAGGGTGGAATGCGGTCTACCACAGAGGGGAAGACCTAGTGGTAGGAGCCTTGTGATTGGTCACCTTGCACCTGCAATCAGGAAGCAAAGAGACTGACAGCAACTGGGGCCAGGACAAAAAAATTGTAAAGTGTGTGCCCTGTGAGTGAGTCACCACTGGTCCTACCCCTTAAATCCGTGGTTCTCAAACTGTGGGTCGTGACCCCTTTGGGTCAAACAACCCTTTCAAAGGGGTTGCCTAAGACCATCGGAATCTATGTTCCAATATAGATTCTATATTCCAATCCACAACAGCAGTAAAATGCTAGTTATGAAGTAGCAACAAAAATGAATTTATGATGGGGGTTATCACAGCATGAGGGACTGTAAAGGGTAGTAGCACTGGGACAACTGAGCACCACTGCCTTAAATGTTCCACAATTTTCCAAAAGAACACCACCAGGTGGGAGCAAGCATTCAAGCACGTGAGCCTACAGGAGACAGTTCATACATCCCAGCTACCTACAGCATCCAGGCAACTGTCTGTATCCCGGAAGCCATGGCTTATGTCTTATACTCAAGGCATATAGTAGGCTATGCCAAGTGGTTTTGTGTAAGTTGATTCTGTGGTATTCACGCAGAACAAAGCAGCCTGAGGACAAGCATCTAGGTACACACCTCCACCAGCAAGCAGTATTCCACTACAGCAGGCGCCATGTTCACTTCAGTTGTTACCCTGACAGGGTAGGGAACACCAAAGGGGCCAGGAAAGGTGCTCGCTTCCAGGTCCGGCAACATAGTTTTGAGTCACAAACTCCACGTGGTAGAAAGAGAGAACTGTCCCTTGCAAGTTGTCTCCTGACCTCCATAGGTATGCCATGCTATATATAAATGCCAAAAGAAAAGCTTAAAAAAAAAAAACATACCTAAGACTTTAATAGGGCGTACCTTGGCATGAGAATTTGAAGGCTTTTCATATAGGATAACCTGAACTGAACATGGATTGCACCATCCCATAATCTTAATAAAAAGGATAAAGGTGAAAACCGGATGAGCCCTGGGATGCGCATGGTCTGCTTCCCTGTGCCAAGGACTAAGCTGTTCCTGTTGCCATATGTTATCTACTGTGATGGACTGTGTTCTTCTGAACTGTGAATTACAACACACTCTAGGTCCTGCAAGATTTTTTTTTTTTTAGTTGTTGTTGTTGTTTTTTTAAATCGGTGTTTGGTATCCTCCATGAGAAAAGTTAACCAATACACTCAGCTTTTATTACCTTTTTGCATTCTTTTTTTGGGGGGCACTAGTGATGGCACCCGGCCCACAGGACTTCAGCGTGCTAGGTGAGTGGGTGAGTGCTTCCACACTGAGCTATAGTCTTGGCCTTTAACCAAAGCAGACACATGTATCTGATCTTTACCTGCCAGCTCAGTGACTACAAGGCCATTTTGGTTGAAAGCTCTCTATTTTGAACTGAAATCCTGGCTAACTCTACAGACCCTTCAGGATAGCACCCTGCTCCAAAGCAAAAGTGAAACTCTACATAGCCTAGCCAGCCAGGTAGAAGCCGAACTTTATTTCAGAGGATGATAACTGTGGTGAGAGCATTAAAAAAAAATCTGCTAACACTTGGAAACGTGTGTTGCCTTACGTGAATAATAACAAAAGTGTGTTTTTCTTTTCTTTTATTTTTCTTTTTTATTTTTTTTATTTTTTTTAATTTATTTATTTATTAAGGATTTCTGCCTCCTCCCCGCCACCGCCTCCCATTTCCCTCCCCCTCCCCCGATCAAGTCCCTCTCCCTCATCTGCTTGAAGAGCAATCAGGGTTCCCTGACCTGTGGGAAGTCCAAGGACCGCCCACCTCCATCCAGGTTTAGTATATTAACCTTCATAAGGCAATGAAAGGAGACAGAGACCCACATTGGAGCACCGGACAGAAATCTCAAGGTCCAAATCAGGAGCAGAAGGAGGGGGAGCACGAGCAAGGAACTCAGGACCGCGAGGGGTACACCCACACACTGAGACAATGGGGTTGATCTTTCGGGAATTCACCAAGACCAGCTAGCCTGGGTCTGAAAAAGCATGGGATAAAACCGGACTTACATAGCAGACAATGAGGACTACTGAGAACTCAAGAACAATGGCAATGGGTTTTTGATCCTACTGCACATACTGGCTTTGGGGGAGCCTAGGCAGTTTGGATGCTCAACTTAAAAGTGTGTTTTTCATTAGAAATTTAGAGGGGTTGAATGCGAGGCTGGAATAATAAGGATCACCTTAAGTTCCTCAGGTTCCGTTTTACCCTCTTCAAAGTATTCCATTTAGAAGAAAGCATAAAGGAAAGTAAGGTGGGGAGGTGGGAGTAAAGGATGCAATATGCCCACCAATACTCTGCAGCTAACGTACAGACAGAACCCCTTCTGAACTTTCCGTGTACGACTTCAGCTGCTCTCTGCCCACCCGCCCCCATCCCTAGCTCTGTAGCTACGGGAATGCTCAAAAGTCAAGACTAGGTTAAGAAAGGACCAGGAGGAATGCTTTAGATGAAATCAGATGTGACCCCTGGCTTTAGGTGCGTTTGCCGCGCATGGTTTTAATTACAGGACGCCGGCAGCTTCCCGTCCCTACCATCGCTGTAGTCAGTGCACCTCTACAGCCGCCCATAGCCTGCCAGTCTGCCAGCAGGAAGGGTTTACAGCCTCACACTCCATTAAAAAAAATAAATAAATCAGAAGCCCCCAGGCCATCACGTGTTGGGAAGCCATGAAACTGCAGCCCATTTTCCTCTTCTAAGACATTACAAGTCCCAGCCCACTCACGGCCTTACCAGGCACAGCAAACCTTACTGCGAAGGAATTAAAATTCTTTTGCTCTGAGGCAGTCTGGTTTAGGGCAAACGGCCCAGAGCTGAAGCCCAAGGGCTCATCCCATGTTTTCTGAGTTTCATAAAACTGCCTCGACTTAATGGAAAGGGTAGTTCTGTGTCTTTAAGACCTGTAGGTACTTCGGGCGGGGCTCCAGTTCTTTAACGGTGCGGTGCGGTTGCTGGGGCGCTAAGGGTGAGGTTGCCTCCAATGCAAGGGAAATGAAGTTCATGAATGTGAAAGTTTGAGCTGGATATCATGGGAAAATATTCTAAGTCACTGGAAAGAAAGACACAAGGAAACGACGGACTGGAAGCCAAAAGTTGCCTTCAAGACTAAGCAAAGTTCGAGCACTGGGAGGGAGCAGGGCCCACCAAGAAAGCTCTACCTTAAGCAGCTGGCTTTGGTGCCATGGGTAATTCCTTGTGTTAACTTGCTGAGGTTACAGCTCCCAGCAATTTAGCCAAACACTTCCTACTAGGTGTCACTGGGTGACTTTGTGTGTGTGTGTGTGTGTGTGTTATTTATTTATTTATTGTCTATGTAATGATTTTTATTAGTATGTGACATGAGGATTCTTTTCTGGTTTGCTTTGTGTGTTCTGTGTTGGTGGTTTGTATGTCTCTTGCGCCTAGATAGGCAACTCTTCACTTATATTCAGGAAATTATCTTTTGTAATTTTGTTGAAAATATTTGTGTGCTTTGAACCTGTGTTTCTTCTTCTATACATACGATATGTAGGTTTGTTCAATTATAGTTTCTCCGAGTTCCCTACATGTTTTGTATTTGAGTTCTTTGTAAATTTAACGTTTTCTGTAACATCTGGAGTCATCCGTTTTATCTACCTTGCCTTCAGGACCTGATATTCTCTCTCTCACTGGAAACAATCAATCGGTAAGGCTTTCCTTAGAGCTTTTATTTAGCTTCCTGATTTTTTTTTTGAGTTTTATTTTAGTTTGGCTTTCCTTTGGAGAGTTTATTTTCTTATTAATTTCTATATTCATATCTTGAATTATTTTCATTATTTCATTAAACTGTGCTTCTATTATCTTCATTCATTCATATCCTCTTTGAGTTCTGAAGATGGTTGCTTAAAAGAAATCCCACACTAGCTCAGAATTGAGAAATAGATGGTTATTTAATTAGGGTTAAACTCACAAATCAAAATCCTCTGCTGGAACGGAGATCAGACACCGGAATAGAAGGAGAAGCTGGAAAAGAGGCCGGATGCATGTTCTGCATCAGCATATATAGTATAAGAGGCTACCCCCCAGTGGGCGGGTAACCACTAGCTGTAAGATTTCCTACAGCAGAGTTCCTCAAACATATTTATAATTGCTGTTTTGAAATAATTTTCTTCTATATCAGCTGTTACAATAATTGAGGTGATGGTTTCTAGAGGAGACATATTGTATTGGTTATTCTTCTAGTTCTATTTTTGCAGTGAGCCATAGGCATCTGGAATCAAGGCACTGGAGTTTGCTGGTATGAGTATCTAGTCTTGCCTTTGCTGAAAGGGTGTTTAGACCTTTGTTTGCTGTGATCCAACCTGTCAAGCTGTGTGACTGTTCAGTAGAGTTTACATTTCATTTCAGTCCTGGGGACACTTCGTGTTGCTGCGGAAATGTGGTGTCATCAGTGGTCTCAGACCAGTTAGAAAACAGTACAACGTTTGGAGAAGGAGTCACTCTGCACAGTCCTGGATTGCTACAGGAGGTGTGATGGCTGACAGGCAGGCAAGCTGCTGAACTGAGCTTGGGATTTCTTTCCTAGAATTCAGGTTGTTCTCTATATAGTACCACATCTGTGGGCAGATAGGCAGAAAGGCTGGGTTCTTTTAATTTTGTCTCCCACATTTGATATTTCCCTGCATATAGCCAAGAAACTTTTGTTCTATTTGTAACATAAAACAAAATGAAAAACAACATGATCTTATGGCCCTGCCTTGTACCCTAAAACAGCCGCAATCCTGAGGTCTCACATAACTAGGAATAAACAATGCTTCCCAAACTAAATTGCTTCTGAGAAGAATAACAAAACACATTTTATAAGGCAGCATGTTTTCTTCCTTTATGACACTTGAAATCTCATTGGAGAGGCAAGACCATGACACTAAAACAAGCAAAGCAAGGCCATTTGTTATTCAGAACTAGATCCGGCTGAAAAGCACTGCAAGATTCCAAAGGGGCTGAACTAGAGTTTGCTTCTACCCTCATCTCTCTCCTTCCCTCTCTCTCTCCCTCCCTCCCTCCCTCCCCTTTCCCCTTTCCCTACTCTCTTTCCTACTTTTCAGGTTTACTTTGTACCTAATCCAACTCCATTCCTTTGTCAGCCCAGGATACAGACTTGATTCAAACAAGGTCCCTGACCTCAGAGTGCCTAAGGAGAGAAACTGTCTTTGAAGAACGGAGACTTGAGCTAGGCCTTGAAAGACAACAGCTGAAGGCTACATTTTGTATAACAAACAATGGATTTAACACATTTATTATAGCATAAATTATGTGGTTGCCTGTAAACATTGAAGTTTTTAAGTCTTCTATTTTATCTTTGTTAATAGAAAAGAAAGGTGCTTGGTATTTACATTTTTTTCCTACAATCAAGTCATAAGCACATGAAGGATGAGGTGTAAGGGACCTCTGTGGCAGGGCAGGGGAGGGGGGATAACAATTCTCATCATATGCCTATGTGCAAACACAGTTATTTTGGTATTTTCTTATATCCTTTATACATTGTGTACTATGTATACACATAAAATTGTGTAGTCTGGTCTTCTTTTACTAGTTTCTCCAGAATTTTCATTTTACAAAATCTTGTGCAAACACATCTTTTTAAAATGTAAATGGTTAAAAAGAACTTCTCATTAAAACAATTTCCTTTTATTTTATATCTAGATTTCTCCTAGCTTTCCATTATTAAGACTGGGCAAATCATAGCTTTTTATAAACTCAGTATTTTAGTTTTAGTATCTTATGAATGCAAAGAGCTTTTAGAGATCATTGAGTCCAATCATGTCAATTTCCCAACAAGAAAACAGTATGCGTGGACAGTTAACCAAATCCCCCCTTAAAAATCCCTGTGTATGGGAAGCATCCAAAGGTTTTATTAAAATACAGATTATGGTTCAGTGGGACTGGGATGGAGCTTCTGACAAACTTTGAAGTGATGCTCAAGATATGACATGAATAAAGTATATGAGTCCAAATGCATCTGCGCAAAGGCCCAGTGTGAACAACTACTCCGATACCACTTCTCCTTCCTAGGGGAAGGCTACAGAGGCCAACCAGACTATGGTGTGGAAGCTTTCAAACGTAAGTGCAGCTTAAATCTATTATCATAGTTTTAGGATATTTTCCCTACCAGCCATTAGAAACATGCAAGTCTTTGGAGACTACCCAGTTGGTAGAAATATGACATGGAAATTCAGCAAGGAGGAGGAATATCTAACATTTGCCGACCTTGCGGGCCCTTCCAAGGTCAAGGTTCGAGAATTACTATTGAATACTTTGAATGCTTAGCTGAACAACTAGTGCCTTGTCTCAGCTTTAAGATCTTCTCAGAAAGGAAATACCCAATGAAGCAACTGGCCTCATGCTAGACCAGCTAGGAGTTACAGAGCCAGGAGACAGACAGCATTGTCATCTGAAAGAAATCCCCCACTCCTGGAAAACTAAAGTGTCACATTTGTAAAATTTTCAGACACATCATTTGCATTTGAAGAAAATGTCAGAATTATTGAGCATGAGACAGGAAGCAAAAGTAAAAAATGTAAATGCTTGGGGTGTCTTCGCAAAAGGAAGAGTTTGTCGCTAGCTTCTGCCACAGACACACTTCCCTGTGCAAGGTTTTCAGATGGTAATGGTCTCCCTGCAGCCTGCTAAATGCCTGAATCACAAGTTTCAAATCTTTGCTGTGTGATGAGCTTCCACACCAGGGAGCAAGGGAGGGCAGCTTTTCCTCATACAAGCCACATTAAATGCACCCCCCTCTTTTCAAAATTTGGCTTGAGTTTTCCAAAAGCTGGGGGCACTGGCTATGGCATCAGAATGCCAGAGAGATGTCTGAGAGATGCTCACTGTATGTAGCCAAGTCAGTGTCTGACTGTGTGTCTGCTCTCCCTTGCCCCGACACAGTCAGTTTTGTCTCTCCATGCTGGACACCCTGAACAGCCTGCCTAAAATCAATCTGCTTACTAACCTCCCCCTGCTGTTGTGATTAACACATGTAATATCTCCCACAAAGTCAAATGCTAAGTGCTTGGTCCCCAAATGGTGCCTTTTTTTAGGAGGTTCTAGAAGCTTTAGGAGGAGGAACCTATCTGGTACAAGTAGATCACTTGTTCCTAGTTCCTTCTTGGCTGCCATGGAGGAAGTCTCTCTTTCCTGTCACATGCCTCCACTGCCATGACACTCCTTTCCTATGTGTGGATCCAAGTAACCATAAGAGAAACAGGCTAAAATGAGGAAGAAAATACATCTTTCTTCCCACAAATTGTTTATGTCAAGTATGATGCCAATGAAGGTCCTCCTCCTGCTTGGGAATAAATTCATTTTCTGTCACCATCCTCCTTTTGAAAGCATAAACCAGGTATATGCACACTGCTGTCTACCCTCACATCAAGACCTGTTGATGATTCTGCTTCAAATGATTCAAAAGATTAATCCCTTGCTTTCCACTCAAGTTCTAGAAGCCTTGGCCTTTAGAAAAGATATCATTACATTATATTTATTCATTGAATGTCTGCACTTGCATGTGTTGGTGGGAGGTCAGATGACAACATGTGGAAAGTTGCTTCATTGCTTCTACCGTGAGGTTCCAGGGAATCAAACCCAAGTTGCCAGGCTTAGCAACAAGCACCTTAATCTACTGCCTCATCTTGCCAGCTTCCGCTTTGGGCTTTCTGGAGCATCCTCCTCCCAATGTCACACTTATTCTTATGGAACAACTATTCTTAACTGACAGGACTGTAATCTTTGCCTATAGCACAAGGGCCACACATCCTCACCCGGCATTCAATGTCTTTCTTGACCACTCACCGTTTTCCTGCTCAGCTTCACCCTCATCGATCCTGCACTGCGGTCTCACCAAACACTCCATTCCTGAAAAACAGAAAGAGGAAAACACTTTGCACAGTGCTTTGGTATATGACCCAACTCAACAATTTCTCAGTTATGTAGGATTTTTTTATTGTTTTTATTGAGTTATATATTATCTTCTACTCCCCTCCTTTCTTCTCCTCTTCCTGTCTATCCTCTCCCATGACCCCCACACTCTCAATTCACTCAGGAGATCTTGTCTTTATCACCTTCCTATGTAGATTCACGTATGTCTCTCTTAGGATACTCTTTGTTGTCTAATTTCTCTGGGGTTGTGGCCTGTAGTATGATTTTTCTTTGTTTTATGTCTAAAAGCCACTTATGAGTGAATACATATGATATTTGTCTTTCTGATGTTTTCTAGATCCATCCATTTGTCTGCAAATTTCAAGATCTCATGAATCTTTACCATTGTGTAGTATTCCATTTTGTAAATGGACCACATTTTCTTTACCCATTCTTCAGCTGAGAGGCATCTAGGTTGTTTCCAGGTTCTGGCTCTTATAAACAATGGTGCTATGAACATAGTTGAGCACATGTCATTGTGGTGCAATTGAGTATCTTTTGGGTATATACCCAAAAGTGGTAATGCTGGACCTTGAGGTAGGTTGATTCCTAATTTTCTAAGAAACCGCCATACTGATTTCCAAAGTGGCTGTACAAGTTTGTACTCCCACCAGCAATGGAGGAGTGTTTCCCTTACCCTACATATCCTCCAGCATAAGCTGCTATCAGTGTTTTTGATCCTGACCATCCTGATCACTGACTGGCACCAGTGATCTCTTAATGTCTACATAACACTTATCAGAATCTTCTGGCTTTCATTGTTTCCATTGAGAAGTCAGGTGTAATTCTAATAGGTCTGCCTTTATATGTTACTTGGCCTTTTCCCTTTGCATCTCTTAATATTCTTTCTTTATTCTGTATGTTTAGTGTTTTGGTCATTATGTGGCAAGGGGACTTTTTTGTTTGTTTGTTTTTGGTCCAGTGTGTTTGGTGTTCTGTAAGTTTCTTGTACCTTCACAGGCATATCCTTCTTTAGGTTGGGAAAGTTTTCTTTTATAATTTTGTTAAATATATTTTCTGTGCCTTTGAGTTGGACTTCTTTTTCTATCCCTATTATTCCTGGTTTGGTCTTTTCATTGTGTCCCATATTTTCTGGATATTTTGTGTTAAACTTTTATTAGATTTAACATTTTTTTTGACCAATGAATTTATTTCCTCTATTGTATCTCCAATGTCTGAGATTCTTTCTTCCATCTCTTGTATTTTTCTGTTTATGCTTGCATTTGTGGTTCCTGATCATTTACCCATAATTCCCATTTCCAGAATTTCCTCAGTTTGTGTTTTCTTCATTGTCTCTATTTCAGTTTTTCAAGTCTTGAATCATTTCTTTCATTGATTTGATTGCTTTTTCTTGGTTTTCTTTAAGGGATTTGTTGATTTCTTCTAATTTTTTGTTTGTCTTTTCCTCCATTTCTTTCTTTTTTTTAAAAAAAAGATTTATTTATTTATTAAGCATACAATGTATTGCTTGCAAGGAAGGAACCAGGTCACATTACAGATGGCTGTGAGCCACCATGTGGTTGCTGGGAATTGAACTCGGGACCTCTGGAAGAGCAGCCAGTGCTCTTACCCTCTGAGCCATCTCTCCAGCCCTTCCTCCATTTCTTTTTGATTTTTGAGACAGGGTTTCTCTGTAGCTTTTGGTTCCAGTACGGGAACTAGCGGAACTAGCTCTTGTAGACCAGCAGGCTGGCCTCGAACTCACAGAGATCCGCCTGCCTCTGCCTCCGGAGTGCTGGGATTAAAGGCATGCGCCACCACCACCCGGCTCAACTCAGGAGCTTAAGAGCTGAAAAGGAGGTTGTTCCTGACTTTCCAAGAAAAGGCATCAAGCCATCTGCAAAGTTGTGACTTTCCTATAATTAGTCAAAAGTCTGGCACCCCAAAGCAGTGAACTAGCCCAGGGTATAAAGACAGTCACCTGCAAGGAAAGAAAAGACCTGAGCATGCGCTCCTCAGGCATATGCAGGACACCAGTAAGAATATAATTAGAATATGTAGACAATGGAAAGCAAGCTTGGCTTGCTGGGCACCAGAGATAGAAGGGACGTTTACTCCTCTTTGCAAGTTTCTTTCCCATGGTCCATTTGTTTTTAAGACCACATAGATGCGATTGGTGAGATAGCTTAGCAGTAAAAACACTTGCTTTGTGAGCCTGAAGCCTGTGATCCCCTGATTCCACAGTGGAAAGGGAAAACTGGTACTCAAAATTGTTTTCTCGGGGCTGGAAAGGTGGCTCAGAGGTTAAGGGCACTGGCTGCTCTTCCAGAGGTCCTGAGTTCAATTCCCAGCAACCACATGGTGGCTCACAACCATCTGCAATAAGATCTGGTGTCCTCTTCTGTACTGCAGGATACATGCAAGAAGAACCCTGTATACATAATAAATATCTTTAAAAAAATTGTTTTCTCATCTCCACACTCATATACTCTCATCCTTGCGTGTGCGGGAACACACACACACACAGAGTGCACACAGAGAGAAACAGATATCCAGATTTTGTGGCTTATCTGTAATCCCAATATTTGAGACACTGAGGCAAGAGGAATATGACTTTGAGGTCAGCCTAAAATACACAGCCAGACAGTCTCAAATCAAAACACTGCACAGATGTGATCTGGTATGTGCTTCGGTGTCACTTTTTGTTTGTTTTTCTTCCTTCCTTTTTTTTTGAGACAGGATTTCACATGGTTCCACACTGGCCTCCCACTCCCTGTATAGCTGAGGCTGGCCTCTAACTTCTGATCGTCCTCCCTTCATCTCCCAAGTGCTGGGGTGACTGATTCTAGTTTTCAAATGATGACTACCCTTTATGGTATATTTTCAAGTCAAGTTGGAGTAGTTGCCCTTCCCCTCCTTGACACCCACAAGATTCATGGCATCCACACTGTGGCCCTGGGACCCAGGGGAGAGCTTGCTCTAAAGTCCATCTCTGACCACTGCCAGCCTCTCTGTTGGTCATGTGTGCTTGGTAGCCCCTAGCCAAGACCATCAAGACTCAGTGTTAAGCCTCTTATCAGACACAGTTACTCCTAAGTGCAGCCTAAAGCTTTGAGAGAATCATTGAAATTAATATCTGACCCTGAGCCTGATAATTTCAGAGGAGCTAAGTCATCTTCTTCCATTCAAGGCTGGAAGAATGTCATAAAGATAGGGTGGCCTGTGGTTAGGAGACCAGAGTTCTGCCAGTAGGATATATAATTCTAAGAAGATCATCCCCACACAATGGATGATATGAGGACTTACTACTCTGCCTTGAAGGTGAAAGTCTTCTAGAGGGAAAGGAGAGAGGAGTCCTTTGTAACTCGAGAGTGCTGTGCGCTCTGCTGGTTATTCTCATGGTATCTGAAAGTAGAAGGCATTGTTTTAGCCTCAGTTGCACATTTATTCAGTGTCTGCTGGATACTAAGTTGGATTGTAGGCACACTGGATACAACTGTGGCTAAAACCTTCCACAGAACATTTCCTTCTAGTGGGTGGCAATGGCATAAAAACCCAAGTGAACACAGTGACTTCAGAAAAATGATGAAAAGAATAGATAATAAAATACAGTTTGATGACAGAGTATAAAGGAGTGAGGGACACCACTGTTTGCTAGAGGGTGAGCAGAAATTTTCCAGAGCTGTTTTGGCACAGAGGCCTAAGAGTTGTAAAGAAGTGAGCTGCCGAAAGATCTGCTACCAGAGAGAAAGTTGACACTGGAGATAAAAAAAACTTTTAGCTTACAGGATTCTGAGAAAGAAATTAAGATTCTTAGCCTTGGGTATTTTGTTACAGCAACTCCAGAAGATAAGACAAACATGATACCCCCATGAGCCTTTGAGGGGATTTAAAACAAGCTTCGTTATTCCTTGGTCTACAAAGAACCCTCTGTCAGGGGCACTCTCTCCCAGGAGAGAACATAAAATTTAAAACTTTTCCAGTGATAGGCAGAAATATATACAAAATACACAGACATGTAGCACACCTATAATCACTATTGTTAATTTTTATGAGGTTGAAAGAAGTAATTATGGAATCATATCAAAAAGGTTTCTTCAAGAATAATGAAAAAGCATTTGAGAAATGCTGAGTTAGATTCAGTCAGAATCAAGAATAAGAACATTCCAAGGTAAGTGAAAAGCTTCCTTTCACAAGAATTACCCTGAATTCTAAGTCCTCTGATTTTGTCTGTACTAGTACCTACTGGGAGTGCCTGACAGTCACACAGGAAAGGTCCATCTTGAAGGTGCCTTATTGACAGCTAAATCCTTAATCTCAAAACTCAGCTGTGCCAAGAGATGAACTAACACACAGATATAAAGATAAGTGCTTTAGGAGGTGAGTTGATACTATGTCCATTTAGCAGAATAACAACAATAGGTTCTTACTTAGGGTCTATGACCTAGTCCGTCACAGGCTATTGACCCTATTAATGGCATCAAGCATAAGTTCTTTCTTGAGGAGTGTGCCTTAAATTCAATCAGAAACCAATTGGTTACTTCCATAACATCCATGCCACTATTGCATCAGTGAGCATATCTTGTCAGGTTATTCACTATTATAGCTTGCAGAATTCACAACTGGGTAAAACTGTCATTTACTTACTCTCCTGGTAGCATGCATAGCACCTTCAGAATCATAGAAGAGAGACACGAGGGATGAAGCTTCCAGTTTGGTACCTACTTAACATTTCCATATTCTGTAACTCAAGTGGTATCTTCAACAACATAGTATTATTGTGAAATTATAGAAAGTAACCAAGAGCAATGGCAATATACTGTAATAGACAGTAATTAAAACAGAGCCCCAAGTGGTCAACATGAAGAGCATAAGAGACTATGGGGTACTCAGTCCTAAGTGGATTTCTTTATCCTACTCACCCCTCCCAAGGATCCAAAATCATCAGAGAAGAGATTTAGAAAGATTGTAAGAGCCAGAGGTACTGGATAGCTGAAGCAAAACAGTGTTTCTTTGGATGTGACACATGATTTCACAGTGACTGTGGATCAAACCAACAAAATCATAACACAGACAGGGGAGAGGTTTATGAAGTCCCACCTTTAGATAAAGAACTAATGGAAATTGGGAGAGGGAGAGTTGGATTTCTTCAGGAATGAGGCTGCTGAGATGTTATCTATGTTCCAATAGGTAGCTCTATCATATACAGGAAGAACTAAGTGATCTCAGTGGGTTTAAAAATAAAAGGACATATGGAATTTTGAGAGATTGATGGTGGGGAATAGGAGAAGAGTTAGAGGAGAGGGAATGGGAGATGGATTTGATCAAAACACATTCTAAGTATGTATAAAATTCTCACACAATAAAAATGAATGGAAAAGAAAGAACAAGTAGAGACAAAAAAAAAAACCCACTTAGCTGTGCTCACGAACCATCTCTGGCCCAACCCTCTAACAACAAAGAGTACTTCAACAAGAAATAATTTTTGCCTATAAAAAAATAAATCCTGGAAGTGACCAGAATCAGGCTCATAGGGAAACCACACAATGACTTTGAATCTATTTTCTTCATTCTGATCTAAAAACTCTTCCACCACAACTGAAATCCTGGCAGTTGTGAGGCAAGGAAGTAATGTTCTTTCCTTTGAGTTCATCTCTAAAATCTGCATGAATTAATCTATTCAAATCCCATTAATAGAAGTTGGCCCAATTATATGAAACGTCAAAAATAACATTGTCAGTACAGCGAAGAGTCCAGGTCAAGGTTGGTAAAAGGTTCTAGTCTAAATGACAGGATGTAGTGGTTTGAACGAGAATGGCTCATATATATAGTGATGGAACTGTTTAGGGAAAAATTAGGAGGTATGGCCTTGTTGAAGGAGGTGTGTCCCTGGGGATGGGCTTTGAGGTTTCAAAAGCATATACGAGGCTTAGATTCTCTCAGCCTCCAATGAGATGTCTCTGTCATTTCTAGATCTTTGGAAGTTGCTTATAATGCACTTCCTGTTTACTAATGTAATACTATATCCTTCTGGGGTCTTCGATGGAGTTGAAGACAGATAGTTACAGTTTTTATTAGTTATGATAAAAGACAAGTTAGATAAGAAATTTTAGACTCACAAAAATAAAATAGATGAGAGAAAATTTTCTTTAATTTTACCAGGTGCAAATAGACCAGATATTATAACTGTAATTTTTGCTTGATACCTGTTTCATTATATGTAATTTTACTATGTTAAAATTAAAACTTTCTTTTTTATTTAGACAAAAAAGGAAAGATGGCAAACCAGCCAGGAGTTGAACCTGGAATCTTTTGATTCCACATTGGGTGTCATTTGTAGTCAGAGACTGTATTTTTGTTTCTGAATAATCACACAGAAACTATATTAATTATAACACTGTTTGGCCAATAGCTCAGGCATATTCCTAGCTAACTCTTACATCTTAAATTAACCCATTTCTATTATTCTATGTATTTCCATATGCCTATGACATTACCTCATTTTCTATATGTCTTGTTTCCTCAGTGGCTGGCTGGCATCTGCTTGACTCTGCCTACTCTCTCTATATATCTCTGTTCAGATTTCTTACCTGGCTGTACTTTGTTAAGCCATTGAAACAGCTTTATTCATCAATCAATAATATCAACACACATACAGAAGGACATTCAATTCATCTTGGCATTTAAATGTTTGGTTTCCAGTTGGTGACCTTATTTGGGGAGGCTTAGGAGGCATGGCCTTGCTAGAGGAAGCATGCCACTGGTGGAGGGTGATATCTTAAAGACTTGTGCCATTTTCAAGTTTGTCCCTGTTTTTCTGTTTGTGATTCAAGACGTGAGCCATCAACTCCATTTACCATGTCTGCTGGCTGCAACACTTCTCTGCCATGATGGCCATGGACTCTTGCCCCCCTGGAACTACAAGTCTAAAGTAAACCCTTCTTTACGAGTTGCCTTGTTCTTGGCATTCTGTCACAGCATTAGACAAGTAACCAATGCAATGAGTTTGACTTGACTTACGAAGGCCAGGTAACAATGGAGCATTATTAAACTCAGGTCAAGGAAGCTTTGGGGATGACCCTGTCTTCCTAAGAAAGAACAAATTCAAGAGCTATAGGATAGAACCCAGTCTCAAACCTTCCACTCCACTGTCTTGGGATACCCTCAAATCCACATCTACCCAGAATATCAGAACAAGACATCACTGGAAAATAAGGTATTTGTATATGCAATAAGTTCACTTAAGATGAAGTCTAAGAAGAATTGGATTGTGGGACCTGGAGTCTAATTTGCCTATTGTCTTTATTAGAAACAAAGACACCCAGAGATATTAAAGGAAGAGAGATCACATGGTGATGAAAGCAGAAATTGGAAGGCTTCATTCACAAACCAGCAAGCATTAAACCTTGCTAATGATCACCAGAAACCAGAAAAAGGAAAGAAAAGATTCTTCCCTGTAGCCTGCAGGGGATATGTGGCTTTGTTCACGGGCTTGGTTCAGGTTTCTGGTTTCCAGGCCTAAGAAAGAACAGATTTTTGTTGTGCCAGCCACTGTGTTTGTGATACTTTGGCACAGTGGTCCTGGGAGGCAGCATACCAGCTCTTGAAAACTTGATCCTCTCTATGCCCCAACCAGTCCAATACACCAGCACGAATCGAGTTATCCAGAATTCTCAATGCAGGGGCTGCAGGGGAAATGACAGACCAAGATGGGACCAGTTCAAACTTGCCTGGGTGACAAGTACATTCCAGGACATCCTGTGTCATGTCACGTGCTTACATGCCACTTTTATTGCTAATCAAATCCATAGCTCCTTATCTCACATCACTTCCTCAAAACTTCAAATTCTGCAAATATCTTCATAAATGTCTGCCACATAAAAATTCAGGACCATCTCTAGTCATTCTTATTTACCAGTCCTATTTTAGAAAGAAGATTAATTTACATAGTGTATCAAAGTGAGGGTTCCTTGAAGTCTGGAAAGCTAGTGTTAGACAGTATCTCCACAACTGAAGTTGCCTTCAAAGTCACAGATTGACAGTCTCTCTATGGGGATGACAATCCCACCTCTAGTGCCCTAGTGTTAGCCTTACCCTGAGCAGTTCCTCCTAAAGGATTCTTGAATCCCTGTACCATCCCCCCCACCATGGAGCCAATCAACTCCCTGTGTAACTTTCAGGAGCTCCTTTTTATCATGCTTCATTCATTCCCAGGCACAAATGAACAGAGATAATTTATTTTGTCCTGTTCTCTGTACAAAGCCAGGCACATTCAGCACTCTGTAAATAGTGAGTTGGGAGGAGTGTGCCGAAGCACAAAGTTGTTTGACAGAGTGGAGAGCAAGGGATTACACGCTTCCAACCACACCACTGGTCTTACTTTATTGTAGACATTCTCATGATGACAGCCCCTTTCCCACACCCTTCACATACATGATCTCATTCATTCTCATGCTCAAAGTAGCTAAATAAAAATGTCCACAGCTAAAATCTGGATCTGAGCCTTATTTCTCCCTACCAACTTATGAATCTGAATACATAGCCTGGAGTCATTAAATTAAGTCTAAAAGATAATCCAAAGGCGATTGAAGACTCTAAATGCATCCAAAGGTGTATACAAATACTCTATATATTATATAACATATATATATATAATATACAATACTCTAAAGGTATGCAAAGACCTTCATAAAACAAAGGTCTCCTCTAGACCTCCTCCTTTCATCAAGACACTTGTGAGCAGTGACAATTTTCTCTTTGTAGTCCTACTATGTCACTATATTTCCCAACGGGATCCTCAGAATGGTGCCAACTAATCTTATTGATGTCTTTGCTCACTCAGTGTCATACAGTGACGTTGTGTGAGCATGATTTGCCGAACGGGAATATGAACTTTTAGCAGATACGGTCAGTTGAACTTTGTTTTCTAGCCCTATTTTTGATGAAAACCCTTCAGTGCATTTGGGTTTCCTTCCCTAATCGTGTTCAAAATGCTGATCAAAATGAAAGAATGTTTTCTAGATCCATCCTTTTGCCTACACATTTCAAGATGGCATTATTTTTTTTCTGCTGTGTGTACTCCTGAGTAAATTGGGAGCATGAGGACCTTGGGAGAAGGTTAAAGGGAAGGAGAGAAAAATGTCGAGCTCAATAAAATTAATAAAGAAAATGAAAGAATGTGCTTAATGTAAGGAAACTTAACCTTCTGCCTATATATTTAGATTTTTCACCCTGAAAACCAACTATAAATCTTTTTCTTTTTTCTTTTTTCACTTTCCCCCTCTCTTTCTCTGTATGTATGTGTATACTCATCTTAGTTTACCTTCTATTGTTGCAATAAAGACCACAGTTATAAGCAACTGTGGCATTAAGGTTTATTTGATTTACATGTCCTGTTCTCCATCTGTCACTGCAGGAAGCCAAGGCAGAAACTGGACCATAGCTGAGGCTGGGGCCATGAAGGGACACTGCTCACTGGTTTGCTCTTCTTGACTCACTTAGCTTGCCTTTTCTGTGTAACCCAGGACCACCTGTCCGGAGGTGACACTACCCACAAAAGGCTGAGTCCTCCCGTTTCAATCACCAGCTAAGAAAGTTCCCCCAAAGACTTGTCAACATGTCATTCAAAGGGAGGCATCTTCTCCATGGTGGTTCCTGCTTCCCAAATGACTCTAGTATGTGTTAAGTTGACAAAAAATGAATAAGAATACCAAGCCCAGCATTATAAGGATAGAATAATTATTCTGAGGAAAACTCAGGGCACGGCACTGAATCTGACTATGAAGCAATGAGTCCTTGTTATTGCACTAGTAGAGACCTGGTAGCTACTCTGTCTGTCAAGTTCATAGTTGCTGAAACTGACCAGCAATGTACTCTGTAGTTAGAACCCACCAGTGAGAATGTGAAGTGTGAACTTTTGCTTTCTGTCAGGGATTGCCGCTCTCCCCCTCCTCCCAAGAAGCTCCCTCAATCCATCTACATCCAACTCCTCTCACACACTGTAATTTAGAAGTTGAGGCCTGCCTCCATCCCATAAAACTGACCCGTCACTGTGGAATAACTCACCCACGGATGGGGGATGGGGAGAAATCCACTGAAGAAGAAGGCAGATGAGTAGGACCATGGTTTGCAGAGCTCATTGCTCAGTCTGCCCATGCGTGATGCACGCATGCTAACTGGAGAGCGGGACTCAGGGATGTGCAGTGTTTTTCACAGAGTGTGGACTCTGCATAGCGAAAAGATTCAGTGGCCGCTCTTCACGCCCCTTGCCTGTTGACCTTTTATGGACTGAGCCCACATGCCTGACTAAATGATGTGTTCCAGCTGTAGCTATATTTTCTACCTTCCTTGTTACTTAATTGATCCTAGCTGTGCCTGGTCTTGCAAAGAGCCCTCCCAGACCTTGCAACATATGCTATATATCCTGTGTGTACTCCTGTGTCCTGACAAGGAACATAAAAAATCAGAGATGGCAGGAGACAAGGGGAGGGGGAAAGTCGACAGAACACTCAGAATGCAAATTATTTGGCTCTCTGTGGACTTCCTCAACCACTGTCCACTGCATCCAGGATCAACTGACTTTCTTCCCGCAAGCAGCTCGTCTTTTGAGACTTAGATTTTTTTCCTTTAAACTTTAGAAGCTATAATCACTGACAGAGATTTAAAGACGAAAGAAAAAACTCAACTCAAAACAACAAATGTTTCCCTCACTCATTCTTTGTTCTTTTAGCCACATGTACTAAGTTCCTTCTAAATCCTTGGCATGGTTCTGGCCTCCAGGGAAGCAGGTGAACTCAGAGGCCAGGCCTTTGGTACAGCTCTCAGTCTTAGAGAAAGATGCAGACACAAAAGCAAACAGCCAAAGTACTGTAGACCTGTGATAGCCTGGTGCAGCAGCTCTTGATGTAGAATCAGGGGCCTCGGAGAAGATCTGTGAGGCCTAAACACATCTCACAGTAGAGTGAGCAGGCCATCTGCCTTTATGCCTTCATTCTCCCACTTGTGCCAAGGGGAGGGAGTCTCTGGAGATGGTGTGCTCTGTGCACTCAGCACAGGAGGAATGAGAATCAGGGGGAGCAACCCAGTCACCCTCTACAGAAGCAAAACCAGACCTTCCTCTCGCAGTTTTAGTTATTCTTCACAAGGTGTGTTATTTTTAAAATCATTGATAGGATTGCTGCTTCTAGAGGAGTGAACAAGAATGCAACAGATTCTCAGACTAGACACAGTGGGTATGGACAGACATAATGAACTCTCAGAACGGATGCAGTGGGTATGGGCAGACATAATGAACTCTCAGAACGGGTGCAGTGAGTATGGACAGACATAATGAACTCTCAGAACGGATGCAGTAGGTATGGGCAGACATAATAAACTCTCAGAACGGATGCAGTGAATATGGACAGACATAATAAACTCTCAGAACGGATGCAGTAGGTATGGGCAGACATAATAAACTCTCAGAACAGATGCAGTGGGTATGGACAGACATAACACACGTAAGCAAAGAGCACACAAACCAAATATCTTTGGGGAATTTCAATAATTTGGAATTGTCTACAACTGTCAAGAAGCAAATAATAAAATAGCACAGATAGAACCTGCATATCCTTTGCCTTGCTCCCCTTAATGACACATCACAAGAGTCCTTTGTCACAATTGCAGTTTGGCAATAATTCAGTACTATTAGTTATATATCTTATTTACCTGGGCTTATGCATACACACATGCATATAATATATATGTTTCATATATACAAACACACACATGCACACAATTACACACACACGGAGGACAGGGTTTCTCTACGCAATCCAGACTGGTTTTAGACCTGTGGCTTTGCTGCTTCAGCCTCCTGAGAGCAAAGATTATAGGCATATACACTGCACTCAGCTCATTTATAGAATTTGTAAGTGGATCCCCCCCCGTGTGTGTGTGTGTGTGTGTGTGCGTGCGCGTGTGTGTGTCCACAGTTCTATAAAGTCTTATCACACCTCTAGATTCACATAGTTGTTCCTTGAACCTGGATGCAGAACTCTCCACACCGCAGCACACTGAGCCTTACTGTGTAGTCTTTACCCCACTCCCAGTTCTAATTCCTGGTAACCGTGGATCTGTAATGGATCCCTGCAAATGTAATCACACCGAGTAAAGCACCCCGAGACAGCTTAGGTGTTAAGATGGCTTGGTGCTCCTCCAGATGACCAGAGTTTGTTTCTCAGCACCCACATGGGGCAGTTCACTTGTAACTCTAGCTCTAGGAAATCCGATGCTCTCTTCTGGCCTTTGCAGGTATGGCATACAACCCCCCCCATACTTACATGGTTTAAAAATGGCAGTCTAGAAATTGTATGCATACATCATGTGTTCTTTTCCATTTACTATGCAGTACTCCACTGAATGCATGCACCAGTTGGTTTGCTCATCACCAATTAAGGGACATTCGAACTGTTTTTAGTGTTTGATTGTTAGGGGTAATCTACTCTGGGTATTTATTTATAGCTTTTCATCTACGCATACTTTTTTTCTTTTTCTAGGCTAAATGCCCAGAACATGTATTTAGTGGGTTATGTGGAAGGATATTTTTAGGTATATAAGAAACAACCTGATGTTTCGAGAGTGGTTTCTTTCCCGTCTACACTATGTAAGAGATCATTTGCTCTTCATTCTCTTCAATACTTATTACTGTCAGTGTGTTTTAATTTGGCTGTGATAGTGGGAGTGTGATGATATCTTCTTGAAACTGTGATTTGAATCCCTAAGAGCTAATCACAGTGAATTTCTTTTCATATGTTTATCCATATCTACCTTTGAACAGCTGTTGTTACAAGGCCTTTGTCAACGTTTTATCAAATTGTTTATTAACTTACTGTGTAGTTCAGAGGGTTCTTTTATGTTTGGGATACGAGCATTTTGAACATCGTTTGCAATGTTTTTCTTGTGAAGGGCTTTTTAGAATTTCAGTTTGTTGACTTTTTTAGTGAGTCATGCCTTTGTCATCAAGCCCGAGAATTCTTTGCCTAGGCCTAGGTTGTCAAGATCTTCTTATAAATGTTTTTTAAGCATGTGAAATGGTCTTTTAAAAAAGTTTTAAAAACTACAAGTCTATGTATGTGTGCAACACTTTCAACACGAAATATTCTTTCGAAAGGTTAAAAGACTGTAAGCCTAAGTGTGTGCACAACACTTTCAAAGTGTAGCAGTGGGCCCTCGAATTAGAACTTGTTTGTGAAGAAGAACATGTGGTAAGAGAGGCGACAGAACCAGGCTTCCCAGGGAAGCAGAACCCCCAGTCAGAATGTGATGTTCACAGGGGCAAGAAATGGCTTCCCTCTTTCTTCTTCTCCCCTTTTCTTCCTCGCCCTCTTTCCCCTCTCTTTCTCCCTTTCCCTCAGCATAAGAAAGGATGGGCCAAAGGCATCTTAGAAAGTTTGAGCAATGGAGCAAAGGCCAACAGGGATGAAACTCTGTGCTGCATCAGGAGAAGCATTGTCCCCTGGAGATGTGGGAAGAGGGTGTAAGGAGAGGGGGAGAAGAGGTGGAAGATGGGTAGGAGGGAGAAGTCAACTGTGCACAGACCAGTGTGATCTACGGACAGGCTGTTCCACAGCCTTCTTAGAATGGCTTCCCATTGCCAACTGAGTTTTATTGAAGTCAGTTCATTACAACAAACATTTTTCTTCCTGTCAGATCACAATGATTTTTCCAACACTAGCTACAGAGTCGTGATTCCATTTACTTTATGACGTGAGTGAAGAGTGGCAATGGGGTGAGGAACAGAGTTTAATTTCTATGCACCAGACTCAACATAGCCCACGCTTCATAGCTCCTCCTGAGGACCCGAGAGATTTTTCTCTGATGCCATGCCTGCCAGCCTCCTTTTAAGTAGATATGCCCAATGGTATTTGGATGATGGTTCAGTCAAGTGGCACACACAGACATCCATAATAACGTCTCTGTTCTCGCTCTCCTCTGTCTTGAAGCATTTTAGATGACCCTAGTTGTCCAAAGATGGGGACCAAGTGGGTCCCATGCTCTGCTGAGGAGAACAACTACCCACATCAGGAATACCTCTTTGGGGATTTATGTGATCTGTCCATCAATTTCTAGAAAAGCCCCTGCAGTAGGACATTTGTTACAGTGACTAACATGGTGCTAACACTCTTTGAGGGCAGCGGTCCCACTGTGTGTCTATCCCTCTGTGCCCACGGAAGCTGTCTTCACAGGCAAACCGCACCATTTAGTTTGCTTTTTATTTTGTAAAGATCATTTTTCAGCATCATGATCAAACTATCACATTCAGGAAATAACCAGGTAGAGATAAAAAAAATATATATAGAGAGAACTACCCTAAGCCCTCTTTTCTGGAAGAGGACCCTGACACTCCCACAGAGCAGAAACTAAAACAACTGGCTACAGCTGGCTAGGCATGTAGTCCCCAGGACCTAAAACACATCTCCATAGCATCTATGTCCCGCCCCCCACTGTAACTGCCTGAGCTCACAAGCCCCCCGATAAAGGCAGCTGTTCTCCACAATAGAGCCTGAGACCCCTGTTTTCCAGCTTTGCGATTACCAGGGTCACCTGACTGAAATGTTTCTAGTCATAGGAGAGAGGAGCACAGAGGAGCTGCGTGGAGCTCTGTGTCTGTGCGTGCCACCATACTAAACCTCCATCCAGGTGCCCCGGCCACACCTACCTGGGTGGTAGAAATGGCATTCTGAGGAAAATCTCACTGGTCCTCAAGGGTAGCAGTGAAGTGCTTGCTATACTGAGCCTGGTGCATAGAAGCAAACACGCTGGTTTGTTCCATGTCCTTGTATACAAACTTGATTGATGACATGAAGTCTCTGCAGCTGGTATTGGGAACTCCCTGGGATCTGACAAAAACGTTGTCATAATTAGCTTCTTGCAATCAGCTATAATCTGGACTGGGAAGAATCCTAAGAATTTTGTCATTTCTTTTGTTGGCTCCTGCTCTCCCGTCCTGCTAGCTTTTCTTTCTGGCAGTGTTACAATATTCCACCAGGCTAGGGACATGGCTCAGTACGTACGAGTGTTAGATGTGCAAGCATGACATGTGTTCGAATGCCAAACATTCATGTGAAAGCTGGGTGGGATCACATGTGCACCTGTAACCCCCATCCTGTGAGGGACAGAGATAGGAGAATGACCGGGGCTTGACTAAAGTGACCTCTCTCCAGGTTCAGTGAAAGACCCTGTCTTGGTGGTCAAATATAACGAAGAAAGACCCCTGATGGGAACCACAGACACCTATGTATACCCTCCCTGCCACACATAGAACCTCCTGTCCTCGCTGTAGGCATGCTACTACTAAAACCACCATAGATATCTTTATTTTATAATTTGGTAAATGACTTGTCTCCCTTACTTTAGGGGAAATCAATTTCTTCTTTCTCCAATTTCTTTCTTTCATAGGTCCAACATTCGAAAAATGGTTGCTGTCATTGCCAAAATCATTATGGCTTCTGCCACCTCCAAAATCCACTTCCTTCATTGATGAATCCATTGGAACCATCTCCACAACCACAAAACTCAACCGTCAAGGCCGCCATGGCCATTGCAGGCGGCTACCTCCACCACAGCCATTTCCAAGAGCCACTTGACATTCTAGTGAGATAAGCCACCAGCATTTGCTTCTACTGTTTCCTTAAGTCACAGTGAGGTCACCTGTAGGGACTGAATTGGAGTCACCAGTCTTTTTCAGGTCTTTACCCTCCAAGCCATTTCACCCACCCCCTAATCACTACTTTTTAAATTCCCTTCTAACAGAGACATTCAGCAACTTTCCCAAAGTAACAGAGACAGCAGGAAGTTGAAGGAAGATTGGAATCCAGCCCAGAGCAACCCAGGATGCTGTGTACTTATCATTTTCTTGACCCCCCCCTTTACCAACCCATTGAATATTTTAATATCCTTATTTCTTGCTGTCCTTTCTTTAGACGTCTACAAATATTCCCCACTTAAAGTTAACTAAAATGGTGTTGTCACTAGTGACCACCAGAACCACCAGATAAAAGTTCGTTCATTATAAGAAATGCTCAATTATTGGACTTGTCAACACACGGGGTGGGACTTGGGTCAACCCTTTAATCCTTTGCCAATCAGGTCTGAAGGTACCTGAGCACTGGAATAGTATAGTCATAGAAACTTCTGCTTAGAAAACTCAAGTTAAAAATCAAAGGGCTGCCAGGCGGTGGTGGCGCACACCTTTAATCCCAGCACTCGGGAGGCAGAGGCAGGCCTGGTGTACAAGAGCTAGTTCTAGGACAGGCACCAAAGCTACAGAGAAACCCTGTCTCGAAAAACCAAAAAAAAAAAAAAAATATCAAAGGGCTGTGAACGTAACATTATCCATCACAAGACAAAATCAACTTCATACATTCATTCTTTTAATTATCTCCTAACGCTTTGTGGATAAACCTGATATGGAGATTTTCTATTGGAAGAAAAAGATGAATGTTATGCCTTCTGCCCAGGTGCCTCTGATCAGAGAGAGACAAACAGTGGCAATTTGTCCAGCCGTCACAGGTGACAGACCAGCACATTCAGGGCAGCTTTAAAAGAGCTGTGGTTACAAGTCCGTCTTCCATCTTACGTTGCATTAACACTGTGAGCGTTGTGATGCTTATTCTGGTGAGTGTCTTATAGAATGAAGATACACAAACAGAGTTCTGAGGTCTCAGAGCAGGAACAGCCTACACCGATGACAAAAGACAGGGGAAAGCTTCATAAAAACAGGGACATTTAGGGCGAATTCTAAGAAATAAATGGGAGTTGCTAGAGAGGAGGAAAGTTCATTCAGAATGGAGTCCAAGCATGTTCAGTGTCACAGCGCCAGGAAAGAGGCAAGTGAACCATGGCTGCAAGGTTGGGAAGGACTGGGCACTGGCCGTGTGATGGCTACGAGGGAGAGCACTAACAGGTGTGACAGCGAAGCATTATGGGTCTAAGCTCAGCGAGAGCATCACAAGGAAGGCTAAGTTTGCATCAAAGAACAAAGCAGTGGCAGAGATGTTTGAAGCTCTCCACTTTGCTTCATTGAGATAAAATTCTTTGTTTCTGGAAATTGTCAAAGGAGCCAGGATGTTTTCTAGCCTGGGAGTGAGCTGCTTCTGCTTACTGAAGAGATCTAGTATAATTTTATATCACCTGTACGAAAGTCATTAGGAGGAAGACTTGGCCATCTCATATGGTCGCAGTATCTCCGAGAAAGGGTTCCGGCTAAGGTTTATTGTTAAATGAAATGATTTGACAGTCCCTTCTGTAGATTCATCTTGGACCACATCAGTTAGGTACCTGGCTAACTGCTTCTTCCTCCATACTGCTATAACATGGAGGAGGAAAAAGAATCAGAGTTCCAATAAAGCATGACTTAATAAATCTGTTCTTCATATAAATAGATAGAAAAATGTTGCTTTGTTGTTCTTAGGGGCAACAAAAATGGAAAACAAGGGGTCTTACTATATAGTTAGATAACATTGTGGGGTGTGTGTGTGTGTGTGTGTGTGTGTGTGTGTGTTGTCTCTGCACATTTGTTTGTATGGTTATAAGGGCCTGGAGCCCAGAAGATCCTGTCTGAGATCCTGCTCCATCATTCTTTACCTTATTCCCTTAGCACAGGGTCTGTCACTGAACGTGGAGTAAGGGGACAGCCAGTAATCTCTAGTGCCTTTCCTGTCTTGCTGGCCTCCAGTACTAGTGTCATAGGGAAGAGTGACCATGGCCCAGCTCTAGGACCCAAATTTAGATCCTCGTGATTGCACACAAGTGTTTTTATCCGCAGGGCTTGCAGCTCGACTTCTTGTTCTTTATGGCTAAAAAGAGAGACTTGACTCTACACATAGATTTTGAATCAGAAATCTATGCTTCCTTTCTCATAGAAGCCTTTGCATTGGCTTCTCCTCACATTCTCCCCGACACTCCTAAAAGCAATACCAGGTATACTTGTGGGCACCTAGTGTAGAAACTTTTGTTCTTTCCTAAAGGATGCAGCAATTACTATATGAGGCAAGGGAGCCAAATGTGGTGGAAGTGAAGAGAGAGATGCTGAGCTCAACCAGGGAAGGCTAGGGAAGATATCTGGAGAAAGAGGTCAGGCAAAAAGACCAGAAAAATCACCACAGTCAGAAGGGTGGATGTGCAAGGTGAAATGTGGTCCATTTGGAAAAAGCAAGGGACAATGTGACACCTTCTTACAGCCACAAATGGCTCCCAACACTGGAGCAAAGAGAACCCTTGTAAGTAAAGAGAGAACATTGGTAGATAACTAGAGGCCAGAGGGTCTCGGCCTCCATATTTGTGGGTCACAGAAGCAGGATACCAATCAGGGTCCTGGCAAGAAACTGAAAACATCGACCCAAATAACCAAACTGTCACAAAGCTGGCTCAAGGGGTAATGGGATCTCAGCACTAAGAATCAGGGGGAACTAGCAATGTTTCCAGGCCTGAGGAAGCAGTGGAAGAAAAGGGGATTAGAGTCTGGGTGAATGAGTTGTCTATCAAGGGATGTGGTTAGAAAGGGGCCTATCCTTGCCTGGGACCTTGCGTATGCCCCCTCCCTAGCCTCCTGCCCTTGTCTCTACTTAGTACCTTTGTGATGCCAGGACCCTGATCCATGTGCAGGTTTACCTAGTGTATGTTAGCCTTGGGCCATGGCTGTGAGGGATTCTCTAGGACAATGGCTGTGAAGGACTCTAGGCTAGGTTGGTGGAGATAGGCAGACTTTGCTTTACGTTGGCATAGCCTGGAGTCCCAAACTGAACAAGGACAAAGCAAGCTGAGCGTGGATGGTCCCTGCTCTCTGCTTCCTGATACAGTGTGACCAACTGCCTTAAAATCCTGCTGTGAAATCCTACCTTAAAACCACGACTTCCCGACTATGAAGGCTATACCCCCAAACTGTGACGGAAAATAAACCCTTTCTTCCCTAAGTAGCTTTCGTTAGGTATTTTGATATAACAACTAGACAAATAACTGATATAATCTCCAACTGAGAAAAAAATCAGCCAAGATGCCATGTGCAAAAGTGCCATAAGGAGGCGGGGCCAGACCCCAAGAAGAAAGCTTCATCCTTGCTGGCCCTGTATCCAAAGAGCAGCTGGATCAGTGCTGACCTTCACGGAGATACACAGGACCTCAGTTAAAAGACTTCAAATATCTCGTGAGGCATGACATTTAGATACATACTACACACAGGTACTACACACAGACTTACTAACGGGGTTGTGTTCCTACATTTTGTTAAAAGCATTTCCATCGATGAAAACTGTCGTCGGGAGAGTGAGATAAGTCAGCAGGTGAAGGCACCTTTGGTTAAGCCTGATGACCCGAGTTCAATCCCCCGGGACCCAGTGATAGGAGGAGAGAGTGGACACTTGTGTGCTCTCCTCTGACCGTCATACCATACCATATGCTCACACAGAAATATACACAACAAAATATAATTTAAAACCACCTACTTTTTTAGATTTTCAAATTAGAACTAGCCTTCTGAAAGCCTCTGGGTTACTTATTGGATGCACAGAGCAGTTCATGAGACTTTAGATCAGTTTTCTTGAGTGACAGCTGGGTTCAGCTGAGGGACTTGGAAGGAGATAATGTCAGCGGAGTAATAAAGAGGGAGAAGGGCAGCCCCGGCAGAGCCTATCATTTGGAGCCCCGCACAGCAGCCATGTTTCTTTGTGTAGGCTGTAGACAAGGACTCATCAGACACCCACTGGACAATGGGCCCAGACTTCAAACTGACGCCCCTCTTACACAAGTACCCATACTCTTTTTCACGAAAACCACCATGTCTTTGTGTACACACAATTCCAGCGATACGTTCAAAAGCTACCTTTTGAAAATAGGCAAAACTATCTTTTCCTTTTCCCTCTGCTGCTATTGGTCTCAAATTCCTCATGTCACAGGCTGCATCTCTCTCATGCCCGTTCTCTGAAGCACTTCTGGGGAAATGAAACTTACGTGATAAACAATGTAACCTTTAGTTCCCAATAACCATTAAATAAATGAGGATTTTATAAAAAACATTTCTGTAAGCCCCAGCTGTTAAAGCATTTCTCTAACAAGACAACAAAACCCTGTGTTTACAGGCTAAGGAAAACAGCATAGCATGAAGAGTGATTTCTTCTTGGACAATAAAATGTGATCTTAAAGAATGCAAAAAAGTCATGCATATAAATTCTCCTTTACGTCCATAGTTCAAGGGTCATAGGAGAAACTTCTGGAAAGTGTTGTTGCCCCTGAATTCTTGTGTTGCCATGGAATCCAGTTCTTCCTTACAGGTTTCACCTGAAAGATCACCACGGCAACTATGATAGAAGAAAGAATTTCTTCACGACATGGCAATTTCCACATGCTAGTGAGAGCAGCTCTAAGCAGCCACGACAGCATTAAGTCAGGGGTTTCCATCGGCTTGTCATACAAACTCATTCTTTGGAGCTGGTGCTGAACTTCCAGGGACTCCAGGAAATACTCACTCTAGAGCTCCTCATGAGCTTCCTCAGGTCTTTTTGCTATGTGGGTGTCCCTCTGAGTCTGACCAAGACCATCTGTGTAGCCTTGGGATTGGAACTACCCATTGATGCCTGGTGGGTTCACCATTGGGTACAAAACTGAAGACAATGGTACTCCTCTTATAGAGCCTATAATATCTAATGGCTCAGAAGTGGAGGTGGTGGAGTCCTGATACCCTCTTCCATGCATGACTGACCATTGGAACCAAACTCGTGCAGGCCCAGTGTAAATACCTGTGGCTGCTATGAGTTCTAGATTATGTTGGTTAGGTCATGTCGAGAGGCTAGGGTTTGACTGTGCTTCTCCATACCCTTTGGATCTTTCCTGCTTTCTGCCCTCATCCCACAATGTTCCCTGAATCCTAAAGGTAATGGTGGAAGTAACCTGTTTAGGGCTGAGTGTTCACTCATCCCTTAGTCTCAGCGTCGTCAGCAGCTATCAGCCTTTGCCTTTCACGCTGTTCACTGGATGGAAACAGAGACTTTTCTGGCTAGGTTGAGAGTACCTTTTCTTATGCTAGTCCTGGGGAGTGGAGCAAGAGGTGGGTTCTAGCCCAATATTGTAACCAGAAGCTAGAACATACAATATGTATGATACATCTGTCACTGCTGTTCTTTAGAGGCTCCCAAAAATTCCAAAAGTCTTCCTCCTGACCCTATTCTTATTTCATGGGCAAGGCATTCTTCTTTCCATCTTGTTCATCCAGTCAGCTGCCCTGCACATCGCATGTCCTTTCCCCACACTTGTCTTCTGGAGTTCTCATATCAGACTCCAGATACTCAGAACCATGGTGGTTCCAAGCCAACGTTATTATGTCTTCCAGTCTTTGTTACATACATACATTAAAATCCAGTTTTGACATCTTAGGAGTACAGAAGCTGATAACTGTGTTGACAAGTTTGAAAAGACATTACTTTTGCAGGTTGACACAACCACACAACCAAGTGTACAGGAGATTGCATATCTTAAAAGATTGGTGCAATATCAAGGGTCAGTGCAGGTGTGGCATATGTCGCTTCCCCTCATTGTAATGCCTTTTTCCAATCTTTCTTATGGGGACTCAACTTCAAAATTCAGCAAGTACACAGTAGTAGACTTTTTTTTGGCATCATTGCAAAAAAAAAAATACTTGGCAAATATAAAGAATAAGAGGTTTTGCAGTGAATCCCCGCATCTTACCTTCAGCTCACTTCAGCACCGTCATCTCATGCTCGAATAGTTTTTTTTCCTTTTGGAGACGAAGCCACAGAAGGAGTCCATACTTTACCCAAAGGACCACGGGGAGTCACTGACAGGTGTCAAAAAGTAAAAATGGCAGACATATTTGTTTTTGAGTGCAAGTCTATCTTAGAGTGGAATATAGATGAGAACGGAGCAAGACTAAGAACTGCAAGGGTACTAAGAAGGTACAATAGAGCAGATGGACTCATATAGTCCAAACGTAGAAGGAAGCAAGCAATTCTAACTTTACTATAGTGCAAGCAGAGTTCATCCAGAAAAGAATGCTGTGTAGGATGCATTAGTAGTTAAACTTGACCCTCCACTCACCATGCTCCACTGATCTTCAGACAGAAGGACCTAGCGGATCTATGTTGTTATCTTAATGAGCAGTATTTCCCACACACAGACACACACAGACACACACGTATCCCAGCAAATCTCCATGGTTCTTTAAGAGTCATAATGATGGATACTCGCATTTCCAGAATTAAACCACCAATGAATGTTTCTCACAGCTACTTTGCTTTCTCGTTGAGACTGTTCAAATGTCAGTGGTTTTTAGCACCACGCTTAACCTTTATGAGTACGCACCAGAGTTTCCCCAACAAAGCCTGGGCTGACTCTCCCTTTCAGCGGTCAGTGGGAATATTTAATGGGCAGAACAGAGTTCTAATGCCAAACGTAGAAGGAAGCAAGCAATTCTAACTTTACTATAGTGCAAGCAGAGACACCCTCCATGTCTCAGGGCTTGCAGTTAACCAGCAAGGCTTGCTCACACTCAAATGTCAAGTGAGGAATAGCCCCTTCCTTCGTTCACTTGCTGATCAGAAGAGTTAGGGAAAGTGTATTTACGGGCAAGGGCTCTTGAAGATGAAGACTGAAGAAAATGGAGAAGCTGTTTCCATGCAGTTTCTATCCTAACCAGAGATAAAGGCCACCAACAAATAATGGATAAAATGGTGGTCATTTTTAAGTTAAGCAGAACCAGATCTTAACCTTAATTTAGCTGTTTATATACATGCAATTTGGGGCAAGGCTGGCAATCTTATTACAGATCAGTTTTGTGATCTGTAAAATAGATGTAATGACACCCACCTTGCAGGGTCATTGTAGTGGATGAATGGGCACACATGGGCACCAATTTGAGTACATATAGTAGGTAATACTTAAACTCAAGTCTATTAAAATATTTTGCTTTTCTGCTTTAGTTGTATCTTGCTAATGGAAAATGTATAATAGAAAGTAATAACTTGTTTACGTTTTTTAAATCAATCAATTTCTAGTTGAAAAATATTGCATGCCAGTACTACAGAAATCAAAAGATACAAAGAGCACTCTTGAATACTTTAACCTTTACAGCTTGTCCTCTAAAAAGTGACTTTTGTGACTCATTGTATATGCTTCTAGAATATTTATGTATAAGCCTAAGTATTTATGTATGTAAATACTTTCAGAAGGATTTCATTTTAAAACCAGTAGGTCTTTTCATCTTGCAAACATGACTTTTTTCCATTGTTATGATGAAGTACCTGACTGCAACAGCCTGAGAATGGAAGGATTTCTTTTGACTCATGATTCCAGAGAGCTCATTCCATTGTTACTTGGCCTCCTATGCTTAGGCAGAACATGACATGATGGTACTATGTTGAAGAAGACAGCTGTTCACTTCATGGCGGACAGGAAGCAGACTGCAAAACATGAGAGGACCTAAGACAAGATACCTTAAACATTCACCGCAAGAGACCTAATTCCTAAAGCTAAGCCTCATTTTCCAAGGTTTCTAGAGCCTCTCAAGCAGCTGGGGAGCAGACACTTAACATGTGAGCTGTGTGGGGGCTGTTCACATTCAGAGCATAACATATTACTTCAGATTTTAAAAATCAATGCCTAGAGCAATTCTAGGTCAGATTCTGGTGTGAGATCTATCTTACATCTGCTGGGGGCAAGAATAGTACTTGGCCATTGAATGCAAAGCTCTGTCAGCTGTGAAGATAAGTGACATCATGAGATTTCCAGGTAGAACTAGAAAATATACTGAGGGAGCTAAGCTAGACTGAGAAAGCCAAATGTCGTATGCTCACTCCTATCTGTGGATCATAGCTCTGGTGCTTCAGATTCGAGTATATAAGCTATAGTAGCCGCAGAAGCCAGGAAAGATAGGCACTGTGGGAATTGGAAGGAGGAGCTTTAGAGAGATGGATACTAGGATATAAGTGTTATGAAAGGAAAATGGAAGGACTTTACTGGGGAAAGGGAAGAAATGTAAAACAAAGGCGAAAGGAAAGAAAGATAATACCAAGTATATAAGCTTATGCAGCTGGGGGGGGGGGTTGACCAAATGGAGTTATGCCACACTGGGTGATTATATTCCTCCAAACAGCCCCAGATTATCTAACAAAACCCCAGTGCCAGGGATAGGAAAATTCCACTCAAGTTGTTGTTAGAGGGGTCAGGGTCCCAAGGGACTCTCCAAATAAAATAGATTATTTATATTACCCTTGATTACTTCCCAAAAAATGAGGGTAAGACCTGTTGTTGAATTGGAAACACAAGATTTGGAGAAATCAAGCTGAGACTGACCTGGAAGCCTCTTCTTTGAGGACTAGCTCCAACAGCATCAGAAGGAGCTTCTCAAGCTGCCAAGGGAGAAAGCAATCAGTAGTCCTCCCCAGATGTAAAGTCACAATGACCAGCCCAGTCAAAGGGGGGCAACCTACTGCTGCTTAATAACACCTAAGGTCCTTTTCAATAGGAGGAAAACCAGAGGACTAAAACAACTGATGCTATGGATTGTCTTCTAGACAGGACAGGGATGCTGCACCCATAAAATTTCAGCAATGTTTGCCTAAGCAAGCCCCACATAATGACCGCACCAGTCAACATGCCAATTTGGATGCGGGAAATTTCCCAAGGCCCTATCCTTAGACGAGTTGTTCACAACCTTCTTCATGTTGCAGCCTTTAATACAGTTCCTCGTGCTGTGGTGACCCCAACAACAAAATTATTTTTGTTGCTACATCATAACTGTCATTTTGTTACTGTAGTATGCTACTTAATGTAATTACCTGTGTTTTTCTGATGGTTTTAGGTGACTCTTATTAAAGGGTCATTTGATTCCCAAAGGAGTTGTGGTGCACAGGTTGAAAACCGCCGTCTTAGATGAATACCTCTGGGCTTTAGGAAAGGTGGGGAAGGGAGAATCAGTGAGACAGGCTATCCACTCCCAAGTCGTCAGCTCTAAGCACATGTACATACAAGCAACACTGAATGGACTTGGTGGATTTTGTGTGTGTGTGTGTGTGTGTGTGTGTGTGTGTGTGCATAATTATAAAAGAAGAGTCCTGAATTTGAAAGGGAATTGGGGTGAAGAAAGAGCTGGAAGGTGGAGGTGGAGGTGGAGAGTAGAAATGATGTAAATACAGTACTAATGGGTAAATTTCCCCAGAATAATAATTACACAAATTTAAAAAATATTAAAAATTCAAAAATACAGAAAGGTTCAGGAGTGGTTGGTAGATTTTTTTTATTTGTTGAGATAACTGAGAGGGTTATTAAGAAACAATGACATCAGTTGTCCCAGACGCTGGGGCCAAGGAAGGGCTTTGGAAGTGAAGAAGCAATACACCCCTCTTCGGGAGGAAGCAATGTCCTTTTGGAAGGGAGATGCAGTTGCTATCCCTTATTGCATTTCTCCTCAGTTATCCATAAAGTGGTGTCAGGACCTGTGAGAATCTGGGCAGTGGACCCAAGGAACTGATGTAGTCCCAGTACTGTCCCCAAAGTAAATTATGGAAGAAAGGACCTGCTGAGTTGGGAAAGTGAGCCTTGCCATAGAGAAACCATGACCATCAAGTAAAAAAGAATGAAAATGAAATTTCAAGCCTCCCTGATATTAAAGGAAATAATGTGTCATTTCTTATCTCCAAATACTGTTGCTAAATTAAATCCCTGGCTTCTTTACTGGAAGCTGAAGTTTGAATAATAAAAGTTAATTGAGTGAGGCTCAAGGGGACAGACCCATCCTTACCAATCAGTTGCATGCAACAGTGTGGGGGTGCATGCCTGTAATCCCAGTATTTTGAGGCTGAGACAGGAGGATTGACACAAAGCTATCTTGGGCTACAAAGAAAGTTCCAGATCAAGCTGGACTGCCAAGTAACCTTATCTCATATAAACAAATGATCAAACAAACAAAAAACATGAGAAAATCCAGGGGGTGCAGAGAGCACAACAGGTGAAAGACAGGTGAGCCTCAGCGACTACAGAGGGATGTGACAGTGTTCACCATGGCTGTCTCTGTCACAGGCCATGTTCAACAGTGTACTCCCCATTGTAACCACTCTAGATGGCTCCAAGTGTGAGTTCAAGGTAGGTTGATCAAGAAAGAAAAGGTGTGAGAGGAGGGGCACATTTTGCATAAATCTCTTTGGCACAGCTGTAGAAGTCATAAAGAAGAGTAAGCAGGGGCCTCTTACAAGCATGTTACAACTGTCAGGGAAGAAGTAATGGCATCTTCACATAGAAAAGGAACAATGGTGTGGGGGGGGGATTTAAGACATAGCGAAGACTCTGGCCAGACCCGAGGGCATCTCCACTATCTAAGCACTGTTCCCTGAGAGAAGCATTCATTTGATGACCAGGGGACCTGAGAGAAATCGGGAGTTTCATTTTGACAGTATTGAAAATGAGGTGCTGTTGAGACAGGGGGCTGAAGGTGACGAGCTGCCCGTGTGATGCAAGACAGAAGAACCTGTGCGTTGTGCAGAAATAAGCCAAGGTTTCTCCATCTTCAGAGTTTATATTCCTATGTCCTTCACTTTCCCAGGTGATGCTGATGATGGTGAAAATGATAGCTATGATGCTAAGTATTGTTGATCAGTGCTCACTTTGTACTAGGCACATGAATACTCTACTTAACTATTATAGCACTCTAGGTTTGCTTGCTTGATGGTTGAGAAATTGAGGCCTAGGAGCACATAGTCAATCAGTCTCAGAGGCGTAAATCACATACAGATGATTTGTTCTTACAATGGGAACACTGATCATATCTAAATTATAGTGTTATTGTAATGGTCAGATTTGCGATAATACATAACATTTGTGAAGCACCAATTATATACTAGACACTGTTTTGCTGTTTGTTTTTTATTTGTTCTTTGGTGATACTGGGGGTCAAACCCAGAGATTTGTATATGTTAGGTAAGTGCTTTATACTAAGCTACAAGCACAGCCCTCAACAGTATTTTAAAGGTTCTTCAATTTAATTCTTGCAAGATTATATGATTAATAATATTACTACTCCCATTTTAGAGATGGCAAAACAATGATGCAGAGAATGTAAATAGCATCTTATGTCTGTGAGTTAAAGGTAAGAATAGATCTTGAGCTATCAAGATCCAGTATCTTATCTACTATGTGAAACCAATGGTTTCGAATTTGAAAAGTGACTAAGACAATTGCTAATACGTAGTACCATTCATGGTACAATCCAAGAAATTAAAAACAAAGTCTCAGGACTTAACAAAAAATCTTATGCAAAACAATATAGACTAAAATCCACATTCATATTATAGGCTCAGAGCTAATGTAGAAGACCTATCAGTAAGTGCATGCTCACAGTGTTTGTTAAATGTGTTAACTAGTGGATGCGTTCTCAGTAAGAGCAGGAAACTGATTAGAATGAGAGCCAGCCTGCTGGCATCTCTCATGTGTACTGTCATTTTCCATCTTGGTCTCTGTTCACTTTTTGCGTATATGTTTGTAAAGTGAAGACACCAGTGATGGCTGGGATACGGCTTAGAGTGTAGAGCACTTGCCTAGCATGCATAGAGCCTTGGGTTTGATCCTTGCTCAGGATCAAACCTAGTGTAATCTGGCATGGGAGTCATATGTGTAATCCCAAATATTAGAAGGTATGTAGAATCAGGAGAGTCTGGAGTCCATGGTCATTCTTGATATTACATAGTGGTTCCAAGGCCACCCTGGGTACATGAGACTCTATCTCAAAACAAAACAAGAAGTCAAATGGAATGTAGCTGGATTCTCGACAGACATTACTAACCCTTCACCTCACTCACTTTGCTCTGTCTGCTCTTGGAAATCACCAGGGGTCCTACTAAAGATCCAACATGCTTGCTGATCCTGAACTTCTGGACCCTTGAAGACCTTACAGCTCTGATGTAGGATAATTTTTTGTACACTGTGAAGATGTATCACTATGATTGGTTTAAAAAGAGGTGAATGGCCAATAGCTAGGTATTGTAACAGGAGCGGCGGGGCTGCGTCCCCAGCACCCCGGCCACCTCCGGCTAGCTTTACCCAAAATAATTACACAGAAACTGTATTCTTTTAAACACTGCTTGGCCCATTTCTATCTAGCCTCTTCTCGGCTAACTCTCACACCTGGACTAGCCCATTTCTAGTGTAGCCCATGAGGTGGCTTACCAGGGAGATTCTAGCCTACGTCCATCCTGGGTCGGAGCTTCATCAATCGCCTGCCCGGGAGAGAGGAGCATGGCGTCTCTGCTCCAGACAGCAGAGCTGTCGAGTCTGAGCTCACTTCTTCTTCCTCCCAGCATTCTGTTCTGTTTATTCCACCCACCTATGTTCTAAGCTATGAGCCCAAGCAGTTTGTTTATTACTTAACCAATGAAATCAACAGATTGATATATGACACTCCCACATCAGCTAGGCAGGAGAAGACAGGTGGGATTTCTGGGGAGAGATGGGGAAGAGGAGGAGGAATCTAGGCAGCATGGATTATACCAGCAGACTCAAAGCAAGTCAGAGCGTTGTGCTGAGGAAAGGTAAAAGCCACATAGCAGAACACAGATTAATAGAAGCAGGTTAATCTGAGTCATACAAGCTAGCTGGAGACACGCCTAAGCTAAAGGCCAGACTTTCATAATTAATGAAAGTTTTCATGTCATTACTGGGGGACTGGTGCTCTAAAAATAGCCTGACAAGAAAGTTTTCTACCCAACTCTGCTATCTCCTTGTTTTCTGAAATAAATTCCTGATGTCTTAAGATCCTCATGGATCTGTTGGCTTCCTATGTCTTCACTCGATGCCAAGTCTAGACCCTTGGCCTGGAGGACCTATGTTCTCTTCAGGCTACATGAGAATAGGAAGCACGAGGAAGCTTGTTCCAGCATCTGACATTGATACTGTTGTGCTGCTGACCGGAGGCCATGTGCCGCTGTCAGCGGTCGCCTTAATGAGAGGCCTTCCTACGTTCCTGATGTTCCCAGCATTCTCAGGAGCAATCGGCCTTCTCTGTTGTTCTCCTCAGTGTTGTGTTCTTCTTAAACCTGTTTCCTGTCAGTTTGTCCACAGCTGCTATCAACCTGGACCAAACAAACCCAGAGTAAGGCCTCTTGCTGACTCCCTCAACCTCTGTGAACCCCTGGGATGACTAACCTCTCCTTCTCCCTTGTCTTCTGAACAGCTATGCACTAGGACGTTAGGAAATGCTTCGACTGGACACACATTTTAAACAGCTCTGGAGCTGTTTCCCACCATCTGCTTTTAAATACTTCCACCAACAAAAATGCCTCTGAGCATCACTTTGTATCTGCCTCCCACACCCCTCTCAACACTGAATCAAGACCTTTCACCAACTCTAATTGAACTAAAAATAATAGTATTTATAGTACAGTCACATGGGTACAGATACCGGTCCCACAAGGTGGGCATTGCCCATGGCCACCAGCTACCATCTCCTCCCACTGGACTGGCCACATGATAGGGACTTAACAAGAAAGACTGCATAGGGAGTCTGAGATCCCATTGTTCACCTGTTCACTGGACCTGCCCCTAAACCAGTACCATCCCAGGTACTGCCTCCATTTCCTCACCAGCTAGAGGGGAAACACCTAGTATGATCTGAAGAGAAGAAGTGATTGCAAAGAGCCAACAGGAAATAAGCAATGGCTTTGGGGCCTTTATATTGAGGAAAGAAATGCAATGCTTTATCAAGTTCCTCAGGCTTGGATCTCCTGGGGATCTTTTGGTAAGGATGAAATACCTCTGGTGCTTGAGTGGGAGACAAATATCGTCTCTGGATCCTTTCAGATGGTCTGAGGAAGATGTGAACTTCCAGATGACACAGTGAAGTCCCCTCAGTTCCCTCCTGTCTTCCCTCTTACGATGTGCCAGCTCCCATCCTCAAAATCCATAGAACAATAGTGACCTCTCTTCTCATAAGGAGTAACGTCCAGCCTATATCAGCTTTGTCCTGCTTGCTCTATTAGCTGTACTCAAAAAAGAGAGGATTATACAGCAGGGTGAATCTCTGAGTGTCAATGTAGTTTCTACCTGTTATGAGCACTCATGTTCCTGACTCCTTAGCAGCCAGCCACACCCAGGACAAAAAACCTGCTGGCACTACCTGGCCTCAGTGACCTCCAATCAATAAATCCGGAAGCATTTGGTGATAATGTCATATACAGAGTGTGAAGATTTTTTTATGGTTGTAATGGTCATTGTGATGGAAACATCTATGATGAGTTTTGCATTTTGTAAAGGTCTTCATTCTGGCCTCTTGTTTGATCCTTGCAGCAACCAACAAAGGGAATGTCTTTATCCTTTTTGTTCAACATAAGGAAACCAGATCTCAGGAAGGCTTAATAGCACAGTCAAGAAGGCTTAGCTAGGAAGTGCAGCTCCAAGATCGGACTCGAGGTTCTTGTCTTGAGGAGTGTGTGTGGGAAAATCCAGCCAATGTGTGCTTTCACGGCAAGGCCAGTAACTATGCACGAGTTAGAGTCTCCGAACTGTATGGGCAGAGTAGTAGGAAAGGGTTTTGCAGAAAGTCTGGCATAGCTCAGGAGGATTTCATAGGAAATACAGCACATGGATCAGACCCCAAAGAACAAGATCCATAAGCTTGGTGAGCTGGATACAGATATGAGGGATAAAGTGAAAAACACTGTGATGAATAGGATGGGAACATGGCCAACTGAATTACTGGGCGTGGAAGATGGATACCTAGAAAGAGAAACGTGCCTCATGAACTGAAGTGGGGAATACACTTGAGATTTTAGAAGTCTCCCTAGAGATCTCAAAATTATGGTGTTAATGGGGCCCCAAAACTCACAGGTCTGTAAAATCTCATTCATAAACACGGTTCAAAGACTTGACTAACCTGAGCCAGTATGATGAGGTCTTCTGAAACTCAGACACGGAGACGCCACAGCATAGAGACTGCTAAGCAGCTCTGGTTAACTGTCCATTTCCTAGCTGGGAGTTTTTGATATCTTTGGGTCTCAGTGACTTCCTTGACTAAATTGAGAGTAAAAATACAGGTTGACTTTAAATTTATCAAAATCAGTATGGTGGTTTCACAAGACACTAAAAATAGAACAACTAGCACTCGGGAGGCAGAGGCAGGCGGATCTCTGTGCGTTCGAGACCAGCCTGGTCTACAGAGCTAGTTCCAGGACAGGCTCAAAAACCACGGAGAAACCCTGTCTCGAAAAACCCCCAAAAAAAAAAAAAAAAAAAAAAAGAACAACTATGTGACCCAGCAATGTCACTTCTGGGTACATTTCCAAAGGATTGTAAGTCAATATAGCACAGATATGATTATGCATCCATCTCTGTTGCTGAGCCATTGTAGTAGTGGTAGTGTAAGAAGTGGTCTAGCTTAGAATTTTCACCAGCAGATGAATGGAGAAAGAAAAAAGTGAAACATATGCACTATTGGATTGTATTGCACTATAAAGAAAATTAAAATCATGGCATTTGCAAAAAAAAAAGTATGAAATGGAAGATCATTATGTTAAGTGGCATCAACCAGATCTAGAAAGGAAATGTTATATTTTCTCTCATATCCATAAGCTATGCTTAAAGCTCTATGAATATGCATAGGGGGTTCTTGAAGGTAGAAAGGGGCCCACAAGAGGAAGAAATCTCAAGGGAGTGAAAGAGGAACAAAAAGAGAGAGTCATAAAATACGGGGCTGAGGGGGACTATGGCAGGAAGGGGACAGAAGAGAGGGAGGATGAGAGTGAAGGAAGAAAGTGAGGAAGACAATGCAGAAGAACAAAGCATTATGACACATATGCATGAATATGTCAAAATGAATCCCTTTTCCTTCTGTGATAAGTTAAAGGTATTTTTAAAGAGAATAAAATAATAGGCTAAAATGTTTGGGACCAGAAATGTATGGGGTTTATGTTTTATTATTATCGTTCTTTTTTTTT
>NW_004949103.1:10311703-10312565 GCF_000317375.1 Microtus ochrogaster
TCAAACCAAAGGAGCAGGTTGTGAGAGCCCCAAATTATAAATGGTTGCTAGCCCCAAATTATAGATGGTTGCCCTGTCAGAAACAATAAAAGAAATATTAAGGTGCCTTTCTGGAAAAGATGAATGATCCAGCATACAAACAGATTAAATCTTGCGGCTGATACTTGAAGTGGGGAGAGGGTCAGTCTTGGGAATGGGACCCTCAGCCTATGGGGTCAATACCATCTCTAGGTAGACAGTGTCAGGCTAAACTAGACTGGTGAGCACCTAGTTTCTTCCCACTTCTGCAGAGCTGTTGATTTGCTTGCCCACGCCTTCCGAGGTAAGAAAAATACTCATGTTTGGTGTGGGGTCAAAGCAGACAAAAGACAAAATACAGTATCTGTTTTTCCTGTACAGTGATATGCCTTACCTTGATTCCAGAAAGATTCCAGCCCAAATCTATGTATTACAAAAGGGAAAATAAACTTTTCAAGGAGCTTAGTATTTTGCCTTTGGAATACTGTTCCTTAGACCGATGGGATACAGTTCAGTTTGTGTGAGAAGTGAAGCCCTTAAACACCCTTTCTTTTAAAAATGTTTGCAACCATTAACACAAAGAATTTTAAAAACTTTGTAGAAAAATAAGATTTTGTTTAAAAATTTCAAACGTAGAGAACCTCTCAGCCTCCACAGTCTCAAAGGTCTCTTTCAACTTCAACAAACTACGACCCTGTCAGAAACAATAAAAGAAAACTGTTATTAAGGTGCCTTTCTGGAAAAGATGGCTGATCCAGCATTCGCCCAGCAAACCTGAAGCTAGACTGGATTCCTAAGAGTGGAAGAAGAAGCTAGCAACTGTTGAGACCTGGGCAGTAAAGGG
>NW_004949103.1:10313785-10315205 GCF_000317375.1 Microtus ochrogaster
GCCACCATCATTATTATCGTTCTTAATGCTTTAGAATATTTGTCTATACCTAGTGAGATATCATGGATATGGGGCCCTCCAAGTCTAAACATAAAATTTACTCATGTCTCATACAAACCACATGTACATATCCTGAGGGCAATTTAGTTCCTTCTTTTTAATAAGTTTGTGGATATCTAACTTGTACCTACCTAGGAGAATTGAAAATCAGAAAAAAAAAGAAATGAGATTGTATGTACAAAGTTCCTAGCTAACAAAATAAAAATGGAGGGCTTTTTATTGTTATTGCTATGTCCATCAACTCATCTGGTAGGGCCCTGTGAGCTGATTTCCCAACATTCCTCTCAAGGGCAAACCCAGATGGACTTCCACACACTCACTTTGCATGACTTTTTTTCACTATTTAACCTCCCCCCCCCAAAGTCTTTTTCAGCTGAAAGGTAATTCATATTAAAATTGTTTCTTTTGCTTTAGTCATCAGTGACAAAAGTGAAAATAAGTTCATCTGTAGCTGGGGATGGGAGAGACTTAGAGCAGAGTATCAGTTCTCACCCTGGCAACTACTGGCTGCTTGCAGCCAGACATTCTTGGTTTTCACGGCTTTGGGGAACTCCAGACATTCAGTGGATTGAGATCAAGAATATTACTAAATAGATGACAATGTCCAGGGCAGACCCATCATGGCAAAGAGTTATGTGGTCCAAAATGTCAGCTGCTTAACCTGTAGAACGCCTTAAGCCAGAGACAGTGAGAGTCAGGTTCTAATCTTTGCTCTGACTTGAATGTGTGTTGACTTCATCCTCATTTCCTGGCATATACATTCTAAAGTCTTTATACTCTTCAAAGTCAAGAGTTACTGTCTTCTTGGGTGCTATTGAGTTGACTAATCCCTTACTGACATCAGGTACTCTTCAAGATGCGGGCTGGCCATTGTAAACACCAAGGGAAGATGAGAAAGTTGGGGGTTGCCAGCGGGATTCCCCAACCTCTGAAAACAGAAAAAACAAAAATCAAAACAAAACCAAAAAACTCTTAGGGTAAATTGATCGTCCATGGCCAGTGGTTTAATCTATTGTTTTTTGGAGAATTAGGAGAGATAAACACATGGAGACTTCCAAGAATGTGAAGCAAGCACATCCCCATGCTGGGAGGCAGACTCTCCCCAACTCAGGTAGACAGGAACTTCTGTGCTTGGAGAGCCTGCCAGGCCTCTCCTCTTATCTCTTTATCTAACCTTTTGTTTGTTCATATTTTTAAATATATCCTTGAGAGAAAAATCAGTAAGCATATTTCCCTGAGTTCCAGGAGCCCCTGGAGCAAATTACTCAAACCAAAGGAGCAGGTTGTGAGAGCCCCAAATTATAAATGGTTGCTAGCCCCAAATTATAGATGGTTGCCCTGTCAGAAACAATAAAAGAAA
>NW_004949103.1:10316575-10318339 GCF_000317375.1 Microtus ochrogaster
AAAAAAAAAAGCTTTCTATTTTCGCCTTTTGCAAGTCGGGTGGTAGCTGAATGCAGCCCCCATATGCTTATAATTATAATTACCACCAGGGAATTCAACCTTACTGAGGGAAGGGAAAGAGGCCCGCCAAGGGGGAGCCCAAAAGCCCTTGGAAAAACAGAACATGAAACAAGCCTGCGCCATTCCTGGGTAACAGGAGAAAGGGGATTGTGAAAAACAGAGCTGGTTCCTCTCCAGACTCCCAGGAAAGGTTGTGTGGGTGGAGGAAGAAATGCTGACAAACAGTCAGGTCCAGGGCCTGGTTTCCATGGAGGTGGAGGGAGGCTCCCAGAAGCAGGCCTGCGTCCAGCAGCTGTCCCAGCATCCACTCTGAATCCAGACTGCCCTCTTGCTCCAGGCCTGTGTGACCTCATGGCTTTGCTCCCAAGAAAGTGGGGGTATGAGAACTTTGTATTTTCCCCTTCTCTGATTTTTATTGGATTCACAGCAGGAGTGTGTAAGGATGCAAGCTCTGATTCTGCATGACTTCGGAAAGTGATCTAACTTCTCTGTCAGCTTTTCAGGAGGAAAAGAGAATGCCCTCGATCCACTCCGAGAATTGCATAAAACAGTATAGATGGGCAGATGAAGATCTGCTGGCTACTGCTCTCTCAATAAGCAAGATTATGATTATACCTGCTGGGTGTGCTTCTGGGTTTGGGGGAACTGACTCCTGTTTATGGCTGTGGGTTTTAAACATGTATGAATTAACTTATCCCATGATAAGTTATTGAATGCCTACTTTGTACCAGGTACTGATGGATCACAGTGGTGCACAGGACAAAACCCTGCCTTATTGTAGGTAAAAAAAAAGAAGCAATAAATGGGATAAGAGACAAGAAGGATGCTAGAGAGGCACCTAAAAGGCATACTTTACCTGGACATGGGGATCAAAGAAAGTTTCTGAAGAAGGGGTTCACTGAGTCATCTATTATGATGTTGAGGAAAAAAGAAAAGATAGACATGTAACTTTAGCCCACAGAAAATGCCAAGTCTTACAGTGAAGGACATAGTGACATGTTCCTTAACTGAAACATAGTTGATATGGATAAACCAGGCAATGGAAGCCAGCAACCAGCCCATGGATCACATGACCAGTGGCACCAGGATTTATCCCTACTGCATGTACTGACTTTTTGGGATCCTGTTCTCCTTGGATGTATACCTTGCTCAGCCTAGATATATTAGGGAAGGCCTTGGACCTTCCACAAAGCAATGTGCCTTACCCTCTCTGCACATTAGATGGGGGTGGGGTGGGAGTGTATATGGAGGGAATGGGAGGAGGAGAGGGAGTGGGAACTTCAAAAACGAAATTAAAATTTAATATAATTTAAAAAGAATTCTGAAGAATAGAAGGGAAGTAACCATGTGACAAATGGAACCAAGGTCAGGGCTATGGAGACAGATGAAGATGACAAGAGATGAACTTGCTGCCGGAGGTCTGGAGATTGACCACAGAGTCCACTGTTCACCAACATGTCTATTTTTTAAAAGGAATTACCAACCATTGTCACAGACTTCTCTTGGACAGAGTCACTTGAGTAATCTTTACATTTTGTTAAAGTATATAGCATTGTCTCAGTGTGTGGGTGCACCCCTCAAGGTCCTGAGACAATACTATATACTTTAACAAAATGTAAAGATTACTCAAGTAACACTGTCCAAGAGAAGTCTGTGACAATGGGGATGTTCTACTGGGAACTCACCAAGGCCAGCTGGCCTGGG
>NW_004949103.1:10318439-10330315 GCF_000317375.1 Microtus ochrogaster
CTGATCCAGCATTCGCCCAGCAAACCTGAAGCTAGACTGGATTCCTAAGAGTGGAAGAAGAAGCTAGCAACTGTTGAGACCTGGGCAGTAAAGGGCAGAGAAGCCAGTGTGGAAGACCTCAGCCTACACCACATCAGCGTGTGGTGTATTATTACATTAGATCTCAAATGCCCCCCAAAGGCCCGCATGTTAAACACCCAACTTAGAGTAAGCTATTGGGAAGTGGGGGAAAGTAAGTGACTCTCGCTTAAGTTACTCCCAGAGAAGAATCTGAGGCAGAGGCTACAGTAAGTTGAATAATCAACATTGTTTACATAAATGTTTGAATTAAAAAAAAAACCTCCTGGCCAGAGTTACAAAGATCATGGGATATTTTTGTGTAGTTTTTACTTCTCTATTAATGTTTAACAAGCCAAAAAGTCTCTGAGATTCAAATCCTGTGACCATCACATTAAGCCATAAAACTCTGTTCTGCTGATGCAGTAATTGCCTGACATGGCTACCTGGTTCGAACTTGTGCTTAGCATGCAAATCTGCCCCAAGAATGTGTTTGACAATCACTTTTCTGTCCACTGAAACTACCCTTTGACAGAAAATGTATTCCAGAAAAGAAAAAAAAAAAGCTTTCTATTTTCGCCTTTTGCAAGTCGGGTGGTAGCTGAATGCAGCCCCCATATGCTTATAATTATAATTACCACCAGGGAATTCAACCTTACTGAGGGAAGGGAAAGAGGCCCGCCAAGGGGGAGCCCAAAAGCCCTTGGAAAAACAGAACATGAAACAAGCCTGCGCCATTCCTGGGTAACAGGAGAAAGGGGATTGTGAAAAACAGAGCTGGTTCCTCTCCAGACTCCCAGGAAAGGTTGTGTGGGTGGAGGAAGAAATGCTGACAAAATTCAAATCACCCCTTGGCTGTGTTGTGACCCACCAGCAGAGGGCTCCACTGATTGATCCTTAGTCCCTGTCCATTATTATAACATTTTACCTTCTTGGCCTTTTCTGGGTACCTTTGGTTGTTGTCATCTTCTCAGCAGTTTGCCAAGGCTCCAAATCAAATTTTAGCTCCATCAGTGAAAAGGTGTAATTAGCAAACTTCTGGTGCCCTTGTTGGACCAGCTTTCCAGCCAAGCTATTAGAGAGGCTTGAGACTGCTATTGTGAACATTGCCTACTCCACACTCCTGAAGCCAAGAACCGGAGTCATGTAATCCCGGACTAATCAGCTCATTACTATTCATCTGGAAATTTTCTGACGTAGGCAATGAAAGTCCCACATCCCAGGAGAATCTTAAACCAGGCTTAAAACTAAAAGTCGCATGTCCTGTGAATCCTTCAGCCAAGTGCAAATTCAAATGACCAGTGACCCTCTGCCATTTCAGGATGGGGATTTCTGCACAGGAGCTGTGACTGAAGTCAGCTCTCCCACAGCCCAAGGATGAGGAGCCCAGGAGTCAGACAAAGTCTTCTTCACCCCATAGTTCACCTGTCTCAGAGAACGGCAAAGTGAGTGTATGAGATTAGGAAGAGTCCTATAAAAATGATATTTCAAATGGGAATTCTAGAATTAAAAAATCTCTCAAATCTAGAAAATCATAAAATAATAAAATATTTTTATTTTATTATTTATTTAATAAATAATAAAATAATAGAAAATAATAAAAGTTTTTACTTTTATTATTATGTACACTGCACTCTAACTTTCTATACTCATAAAAAGATGGTCCCTTTTGGTCCCAAATTAAATACAATATTCAAGTTCAAAAGAAAACTGGTTGACCAAATCAAGAAAACAATCAAAAGCAGTCTTAAGGTCTAAGGAGCCCATCCACACACCTCGATTCTCCGGACTGTGTGAACTGATAGGAATGCTGATTGCCCGTGTTTATCCTTTCGTTCATTCCTCAAGTCAGCATCTGGTAGGAAAATTTTCAGGGAAGTCATAGCATGTCAGGCTACCCGGAGTTGTCCAAAGTGCAGCATTAGAGTCTTCTGCCAATTCAATAAAAACCTCAAACACAAATATCACCTCCAAGGGAACACCTCTAAGGGAATAAGAGATCATTTATTCTCACCCCAAGCAAAGTGACTTTTAGATATTATTTGATGACATGCTTAGCTTTGGAGTTTGAAGAAGCTAATGTTATGTTAAGTTCAGATATTCCAAAGGTTTTACTTGATATTTGAAAAAATATTAGAAGCAGAGGTGGCCAGTGAGTGGTTAAAAGGCAGACAAAAGATAGCTAACAATAATTTGCCTCTGAGTCTATAATATTCCAGCTTCACAATCACAAAGTTCAGTCGAACGATCCTTAACACAGATGCAGCTTTTCCCCCTGAGAACTTCCACTCACAGCTCTTCCTCTCAACCATGTATCATAGTCTGTGTAGACAGAGGCCAGCTTTGTTTTATGCCCCACAGGGCTAGGCAGCCCATTCTTTGTATTTCAGCAGTGAACTGAGCACTTTGTCAGAGAGAAGAGCTGGTAACGCCATTAGAAAAAAGTCCACTTTGATCAAATCAGTTTCATTTAGCATCAGGATCTGAGTTTGCTCCTGCGTTTTTCTTACCCTCCATATCTGATATAACATTTACACGAGATATATAGTAGGAATACTACACTTGCGGGAGAAGAGAGCGTGGCCTAAAGAAATCAAGTCTGCTAATGAGGGAGGCAGGCATCCCCCTTCAGGCCTGTCGTCATGCTCCTTAATCACGTGAACTGTATGTTTGCAGAATGGCCACTGTCACTTTTACCCCAATAAATAGTTTTTGAATATTTGGAGAAATTTATTGATTTTTCTCTTTTGGCCAGCTTGATTTTGTAGCCACAATGTCATCTAGTATGGCTCGTTCTAATTTTAGGAAGGGTTGGCTTGTAATGTTGAAGATATTGTACTTGTTATTTGTGACTAATATTTGCATTTGTCCAATATTTCACCCTTAGACTAGGTCTTAGCATGGGGGAGGTTAAATGGACAACTGCATCACAGAAAAAAAAACATAAATTACTCTATTATTTAGGTATTTTTGGTCAAATTATCTCTTTCTTATGTACCAAATATAATCGGAGAGAGGCCAGATTTGTAAGAAATCAAGATTTTATAGATTCTGTTGTAATAACCAAATCTCATCCCTTATTTTAAAACTACAAAGGGAAATGATGTTCTGTAAGAGTCATTTTGGATCAGTGCCTATTAATATCTTAATGGCAAAATGTGAGTATTATTTAGTATTTTTTCTGCTCCATGCAACTCTGCTGTAGACTCTCAAGATATAGTCTCCTATGTTACAGTTATTTTTATTTTTGGTAAGAATCTTATGATGCATGTTGAACATTAATTCTTTTTAAAGTATGGCTTCAATTATTTTCTTTTATTAGGTATAGTTTGGCCTAAAATTCCTAGTGTCTATATGCCTAGAGATGTCTTTCCTGGATCTAACATTTGAACAATTTTAACTCAACAATAAAATAATCTTCTGCTATGGAAATTGTTGCTATTTGATATTAATTATGTTTATAAAATTTGGATAAAAGACTCAACCCAAATTTTCCCAAAACTTTGGTTATCTCTTACAAGAGTCAACAGAATCAAAATTATTCTATGGCAGGCAGGAGTTTGAGAATGTCTTATGACTTTGAAGAACCTTTACTTTGCTGTATATTAGTATTTTAATATCTATAGAAACATAGTAACTCGGTTGGATCTAGTTACCAGTTTTGTATTATTTGTTTTGTTTTTTTTGAGTCAGTGTCTTTCTACATAACCATATATCCTCAGACTCACTATGTAGATCAGACTGGCCTTGAACTCACATATATGGTTATGCTGGAATTATAGGTGTGCACTACCACACCCAGTATATTTCTTCTTCTCCTCTTCTCCTTTTTCTTCTTCTATCAGGAAAAAGCTCTACTGTTTGAGTGACAAGAATCTGATGTGATATAGAGAGACTCCACAAAGCTTAGTTATACTTGAAAGATTTAAAACTGGTCTCTAGCATCTGAAAAGTGGATTTTTTTTGTCCTCAAATTATATTGAATAATCAGGAGATTCTTTCATGAATTTTGTAAAAACTTGAGTCTTTAAAACATGAAGGCTTGGCTTAAGGAAAATAGGAAGTCCAGGAAAGCACAGGTTAATAAGAGGCAGAAATGTCATTGTACTCTGGAGTTTTCAGTTGCTCACTGGACTCAGTGGCTGATAGCTGAAGAAGAGTATCACCCAGCACTTCTGAAGTTCAAGAGTTATGTTCCCAAACTGGAGAGATGGCTCAGCAATTAAGAGCACCACCTACTCTTCCAAAAATCCTGAGTTCAATTCCCAGCAACCACATGGTGGCTCACAACCATCTGTAATGAGATCTGTCTCCCTGTTGAGGAAGAGACCTGGTCAGTTGCCCCGATCAACTTAGACCATGAAACCCAATATGGACTAGTTCAACAGAACCACCATGCATGCTTCAGCAGTGACAGGGCATGCATTTAATTCATTTTATTTTCAAGTTCCCAGAAGTTAACACAAGTTTGAGATGAAAAACAAAAAACAAAACAAAACAAAAAAAACGAATCTAACTTCATGAACTTAGTGTCTCAAGTGGGGGTTGAAAGTCTTGTATACTGTAGAGTCTCTGGTGCTGTATCTTGTCTAAGTGACAAACCCAATGGTTCTAACTTCCATCCTCTCATTCTTTATTACCTTGCACCCACCATGGAAAGACTGTGGAACCTGTTCTTAATTTCTAGTTATCTTCAAAAGTCCTTACAATGATCTAAAACAATGGTTCTCAACCTTCCTTATGCTGGGACCCTTTAATATAGTTCCTCAAGTTGTAGTGATTCCCCAATCATAAAATTATTGTCCTTGATACTTCATAACTGTAATTTTGCACTGCTATAAATGATAATGTAGATACCAGTGTTTTCTGATGGTTTTAGGCAACTCATGTGAAAATGTCATTTGACTCTAGTAGGGGTTGTGACCCACAGGTCAAGAAATGCTGGTAAACTGTCTCCCTTTAACAGAGGTAACTGATACAGTCATTTGTGTGCTTTGTTTTTTTTTTTTTTGTAGGTTAATAAGGAAGATAAAAGCTTTACTCAATGTTAATAATTCACATTTTTAGTGTTTATTTAACAGCTAATCCAGAGGACTAGAGACCATAATCAGAAGGAAAAAAATCTACACAATACACTAAATTTTATAGACACTTAAATATTTATCCACAAAAATAAGTTTCACTATTACTGTGTAATGTAGCACAAATGACTCAAGCAGGAATAACCCTAATATAATTCTTTATTGCCAATGTGTTAGATTTGTGACAATGTAAAATTTTACAGTAATGAGGAAATATATAAACATAACATCAACATGTATTATATCTTGATTTGGATAAAATCTAATTATTAGATTTTAAATATCCCACTTGGTAAAGATTATCTAGAAAATCTTGCTTGGAAGCCAGTTTTTCTGTAATTCTGTAATCTCTGTTGCTAGGAGAAGATCAGTATTTTAAGAGAATCTTATTTTTATGAACACAATCAGACTAGTGTGTGTGTATGTGTGTGTGTGTGTGTGTGTGCAAGTTGTCTCCTAACTTCTCATATGTGTAAAAACCAATGTTCTCTGACAGCTGACAGGATTTGTGTTTTGAGTTATATTTATGTGCTGCTTGTGGGAGCAGTCTGGGGTTCCACTGCAAGGTTGGTTCCTCCCATTTCACCTAAGGATTACCCTTTACACCAATGGGTATCTAGCAGAAGGCATTTTCTGATTCTACTTCTTCTGTGTCATCTCAGCTGAGCCCACAAGGGCTAACTTCTTCAAATTCAGGAATGGAGACATCAAGACTAAGTGTTCTAACATCTCTCACTCTCTGCTCCTTGTCCAGTTGTGGGTTTCTGTATTTCTTCCCATCTTTTGCAGGAGGACGATGCTCTGATGATGACCAAGCAAGATGCTGATTTACAGGTATAGAGAATGTTGTTAGGAGTCATTTCATCCTTATGTTCTGTTAGCAGAACAGCAGGGCTTGGTTTTCTCTTATGCGGAGGTTTGAATAAAAATGGTCCCCATAGGCATAATTTAGAGACGTGGTTTCCATGGCACAAGGAAAAACTGAGGTTCAACAAAGGGAAGCAATCAGACCAAGGTCACTTGCCTGAACATAGCAGATGGAGATGCTGAACTCAAGTACCTAATTCCAAGACATCTTTTTTGAAGAACATACCTGTGTAGCTGATTTCCACCTCTAAATATGATTTCCTCTCAGGTAGTAGAATATGCGGCAACAGGAAGAGTTATCAGAGCATTTACCCTAACCTCTCTTATTTTATGACATCAGGTTACCACAGAGGAATATGCTATGGGTACCATCTGCTATCAAAATGAATGTAAAAGGCCTCTTCTTCTTCTGCCCAGTGGAAAAAAGACACATATAGAGGCTGGGCCAAACACATCAGCCTTCTCTTCATTCGTTTGACGAAGGCCACATCAGCCTTGACACACAGACCAATGGAGATGGTGGCAATGGCACTCTCCACTGTTGTTACTCATCCCATATTCCTGAGAAAGTTCTGGGAAGGAGATCTGTTGACATGCCGACGAGTTAACAGCAGGGTTTTATGAGCTGCCAGTGCTAAACATTGTCTATGCACTTTCATCATGTTTTTATTTGAGGTTTTGCATAAACTTCTCTTCTGTGTTGGTTTGACCTTTTCAAAGCCGCGTTTCTCGAGTGCTTGAAACAAGATGAGGAAATGTGTGGTGACATTGCTGAACCCCCTCCCTCTCTACGGAGGGGAGAGTGAGTCCAGGCAACCCGCTCCCATGCCAAGGACGCCTATTAAAATATTAAATGAGGAGTTAGTGACAGGTTTAACCAGCCTCTGTGGCAAGCCTCCAAAATTTAACTTAGTAAGGTTGATTTTTGGCTGGAACGAACCAGCTGTCACAAGTTGCCTGAAACCATTAATGATGTACATGAGTACTGATAAATTAACACCCAACAGCCATGAAAAATGAGGGGTTCTTGAGTGCTTTACCTGCCTTCTGCTTCTCATTTTCACAAGAAATTTATAGGGCACTGATTTTATGTAGGTGCGAATGTTAAATGGAACATGAATGCATGAGCATAGCGTTCACAAGACTACAGGGGCATTGGTGATCCCAATAGGCTACTCTCATGACAGGACATCTTTTTTGGTATTTTATAATCCTGTCCTGGGAGACTATGCCTACTGGGTCAGACGGACTTATGAGACCCTTCCTATACTTTCCTAAAAAAAGAAACTTTGACTCTCTTCCAATTCCTTATCCTGAATATCTACATTTTAATGATGACAGCTACTTTTATTGAACAGTTACAAAATGCCAAGTAATTGCTAAGATTACCAATCTAAAGAGTCTACCAATCTGAAGAGTCTACCAACCAAAATGTGATGCTGGTAAAACACAAAAAATAAATTATCACACCAAAGGATATAGAAGGGAGGAGGGGAGTTTGCTAGAATTTCTATTGTGCCCAACACTCTCAACATATAGTTGTCTTGGGGACGTCTCCAGAAGGCATGGTATCTAATGAGAAACTAGAGACCTAAACTACAGATACAATGGCTCCAGTAATTATGCTTCTGGCTTAATACTAAGGATGGGTGCTAGTTGATGTAGGTAGCCTGGAAACAGGACATCTCATGCTGATAACTGGTAGTGTTGGTGAACCGACTGTAGTAACGGCTCCTGTTCTCACCCCTCAGTGTAATCATTTTCTTGCCATGTAACTTTGAAGTTCTCTGTCCTGTTCACACATTGGACTATGGGCTGACTTTGTAACATGTGTGAGCTATTGACCTTATGGCTGTAGAAATGACCTTGCCGCAGTCTCTACCTCAAGTCAGGGGGGCCTGATTTTCCCACCTGTTCTTGAACTTGGGACACTGCTAGGGTTTATTCCCCAAAGGAGGAGATGTAAAGAGGAGATGTAAGGAGGAGATGTAAGGAGGAGATGTAAGGAGGAGATGTAAGGAGGAGATGTAAAGCAAAGCCGAACTGCTTTCCTCATTCTAGATGAGGCCACCGCAAACCAGGCAACAGCCATCCAACTGCACAACTTGGATCTATCCCAGCCAGTATCTGCAGAGGCATCCAGCAAACCAGCCAAGAGTGTAAGAACTCTAGAAACCCATGAGCCAAATGCACCTTATTTATGTTTGTCAGAAAGGACTTGTGATTTGCCATGCAGCATCACTGTATCCCAGATTGAGTTATGCTCTTCTAGAAACCACTATATCACTCAAGGGTACCAAAAACAAATTCTGTATGAGAGCCCTATATGCGGTTCAGGTCAGAGTATCACAAGAAGGCAACTTAACACCCATTTGGCTGTCTGTCCAATCTGAAAAAGCAATCCTAGAATTCTCAATTCCACTCAAGCATACACTGAGCATCTATAATATGTATAACAGCTTATCAAGCCCGCTTCTGGCACTTAGAAGTTTGACTCTCAATGGAACTATATAACACTGAGCGGAGAGAGGAGAACCACCACATTGTGTAATTTACATAACTCACCTCACCCACCACATTGAGATTTCTTCATGGTATTTCCCTCATCATCTCTGTAAATAACCAGCCTCTGCCTCTGTTGCTAATGGGAGACAGTGTGTCCTTCAGCTGAACTGGTTGGGAAAAATTTGAGACCTGTCAACTTTTAACGTCTGAGCTAACTTTCTGTTGTCAAACATAGCCCTCATTTGTAGAAAAAGGAGGACCGTGTGTGTTATTACAGCCCTGCCTGGCAGGCAGACAGGAAACAAATGGCAGCATTCACAAATGCCCATGATTTGCAGACTTGCTCAGTCAGGGACAATTTACAGGAAGGCTCGAGGTCTTTCTTGAGCTGAGAGATGATTATTCATCCAAAAAAAACTATACACAGGACTCTTATTAATGAATTTGTTCTTTACGTCCTAAATTAAACACAGAACCATGCTGTTTGCTTATGACACATCTTCCTTAAGACACATGTTCCTTAAAACGAAGTCCTGAAATGAGGTTCCTAATCTAAGCATGGACTCGCAAGTGAAAGCGGGTTCCTCTCACCACACACATGTATGAATAACAGTCAGAGAAACAGAAAAATGGGTAGAAAAATTCACTCTCTGAAACTTCTACCATGTATTCTGAAACCTATGACGATCACTGAAGTGTTCCAATAATAGGTTTCAGTGTCACCCATGCCCCAGTGATTTGCCTAAGCACACATGTGGATTCTTGACTCGAAAGTACATGAGATTCTGTTAACTCCTCAGATCAGTAGACCTTCAGAAAAAGTTAGCCTTCTAACAGGTGAGCCTGGTCCAATTAAGTTAGTATTTTAAGAGCACAAAACTAAAATTTACCAGAAAAGAAAAATTCTCCCTCAAGACTAAAATCAAATCATACCTGCTTCAAGCCAGCTGGGTTGTCTTACATTTTCTTGGTTTGCCAACCTTATAATTTCATTAGCCAATTCATTAAAACAAACCCTGTTCTCTGCCTAATTCAGGATAAAATAGAGACAGCACATGCATCGTGTATCCATGTACACATGTTTAATACATTTTTGTGTGTTTGTATGTGTGTATTCATGTGTACGCATCCCTGTGTGCAGGTGAACATTCATGTGTACATACACAGACCTATGGAGGCCTGAGATGGACACCAAGTGTCTTTCTCAATTAATTTTTCACTTTTCTTTTTAAGATTTATTATATTTTATTTTTAACATATTTTTTATTGATTCTTTGGAAATTTTTCATCGTGCCCTGTAGTAATAAGAGCGGTGGGCCGCTTCCCACCACCCGGCTAGCTTTATCCGAAATAATTACACGGAAACTATATTCTTTTAAACACTGCCTGGCCCATTAGTTCCAGCCTCTTATTGGCTAGCTCTTACATATTGATCTAACCTATTTTTAATATTTTGTGTAGCACCACGAGCGGCTTACCAGGGAAGATCTTAACCTGCATCTGTCTGGAGTGGGAGAATCATGGCGACTCTTGACTCGGCTTCTTTCTCCCAGCATTCTGTTCTGTTTACTCCACCCACCTAAGGGTTGGCCTATCAAATGGGCCTAGGCAGTTTCTTTATTAATTAACCAATGAAAGCAACAGATTAGAAAGAAATCACTTCCACATCAGTGCCCTCAATCCCACTCACTTCTCAGTCCCTCTAAATATCTGCCCTTTATCCTTATAATATCAGTCCCCCCTCCCCAGAAAACCAAAAAGAAAAAAAAAACAATAAAACTAAAAAATAAATTAAAAATATCAATAAGAATATTTATTTAAAAACAAACAAAAAAGCACTTTGCTCCCTTCGTTCATCTCAGTGGCACTGGGAGCTTCTCTGTGTCATGCAATAGACCCCTTTGTGCAAACAGCTTTACTTGTGAATGTTCCGTGAATAACATACTGTTGGGCAGGTTCAAGGCCTCTGGCTTCTGGTACACCATCAATATCAAACCCTCACGGAAATTCCTCTCGGATATCTGGCTGTTGCCACAAGACCTGGAGATCTTGTGGCTGTGATTCCACAGCACTAATCCCTTCACACCCTCTAGTAGGCCATGGGTGGGGTAGAGAATGGGAAGTGCCAACTCAGAACCCTGGTTGTGCGCCTGCACGGTAGCTGAGTTGGCCAGATGCTCCCACCCACCCTGGCCCTGCATTTGCACTGCCTTTTGAGGTAACTGGAGCCACGAACAGCAACACAGACCCTGGCTGCACTAGGGCCATGGATCCAGACACAGTCCCTGGCTACAGCTGGGACTGGGGTGGCAGCACAGACCACCCCGATCTGTATGGTCCTTTGGTGGTAACCAGAGCCATGGGCGTTGATGCGGAACTTGGCTGCAGTAGGAGCACAGTACCAGACAAGGCTCTATTTCTCTCTCTCACACCCCAACATATATTTGTTCACAATAATGCTGCTGCCCGGCACCTTGGGCAGACCAGTGGTTTCTTCTCCCCACCCAGGCAAGCAGCCGTGTGTGTGTGTGTGTGTGTGTGTGTGTGTGTGTGTGTGTGTGTTCCTTGCAGAGGGTTATGACCAGAATGGAATGCAGCTATTAATTCCACTCGTTCCTCTGGTGAAGAGACCAGCATGACTCTGCCACCATCAGTATCCCCTCCTCAGCTCCTCCCATTCCTCACACAGTCCCCGACTCTGGCCACAGTGGTCTCTGCTGATCCTCAAACATGCTTGTCACATAGGCTTCATGCTTTGTCTTTTTTCTCGTCATGAGAAGATCCTCTCCGTATCTACTTCTCAGAAGCCTTTGCTGAAAGTTTTTCTTAGTAGACAACCACTGCCCACCCCATATATCCTCCATTCTTCTTCACGGTGACTATGACCTCTGCATCCACAGGCCGCTTTGTGTACAGTTTTGCCCGCACTGCAATATAGTCACTAGGTTAAAGGCAAAATGGATGTACTATTTTTTTTTCAGATATTACATGCTATTTATTATGTATCTTTTATTTTCTTTTTTAATGATTTCTTTTATTTTTAAAATTTCATTTTACATTCCAACCATGGTTCTCCCTCCCGCCCCGCCTCCCCCCTCCCCTGCAGCACATTCCCCCACCTCCATCCACTCCTCCAGAAGGGTAAGGGCTCCCATGGCGAGTCCACAAAGCTCGGCCCATTAAGTTGAAGGAGGACCAAGATCCCCCCACCCGACCCCCCTGCATTAGGGCTGAGCATGGCATCCCACCACAGGAAATGGGCTCCGACAAGCTAGCTCATGCATCAGGGATAGATCCCGGTCCCACTGCCAAGGGTCCCTCAGACAGACCAAGCTACACAAACACAGAGGGCCTGGTTCCGTCCTT
>NW_004949103.1:10330925-10349929 GCF_000317375.1 Microtus ochrogaster
ACCTTCCCTTCAAAGTTAAACAATATAATGATTTTCATATATGTTGTGTCACAGAAACATTTAACGTAGATAAGAAAACACACTTTATTTTAATAAGTTTACTGTGTTATTTTTAATGGTTTAACTCAAATGGATACATCTACGCACATTGTTTTAATAATTGAATGTTATAACATGGAGTTATTTCAAATAATCCTAAGTCAAATATTTCATATAAAAGAAACAATACTAATATGAAATGATCTACCATAATTTATTTAACACATCCCTTATTAATGGACACACAGGTTGTTCCTAGTGTGTGCTAATTTGTACAATCATTATTTTTGTCTTTTCAAGAACTGTGTTTAATCATAAAATTGCACATATTGGAAACTGGAGATACCACTCATGGGGAGAGAGCATTTGTCTAAAACTGCAGATAGTCTAGTATCTTTTAGCCAACTTAACCAACAGTTTTATTTGATTCAATCTGCATTAAAAGGATAATTTTCTAGAGGTAGCATCCTTAGAATAAAGATGATGAAAATCTATATAAGCGAGGTGGTATTGTCTAATTCCTTCCAAGGACTATGCGCCAATTATATCCCTATTCTACAAGAATTTCTATTTTTTCCCCCAAGCACACTTCACTGGCTCATAATGTTATAAAATGTTTTTAATTTTACAATCTTGATAGGTGGAAAAATGATATCTCATTGTAGTTTTAATTTGAATTTCCTTTATATTAGGTCAATATTCTTCCTACATTTATAAGAACCATTTATGTTTTCTATTATATTAACTTTCTATTGAAATAATTGTCCTGTTTTTCTTTACATTCTCATTCTTTTTGTGTGTTTATTTGTAGCTATTTCCTAAAATAAAATGATCTCTATAGTTAGTACTGAGAATATTTGTTCCTTTTTGAATTGTCTTTGACACTATTTTTCTCTGTGTACAATTCTGTTCTTACATGTATGTGGTTAAATTTGTATGGTTCTCATGTTGATTTTATGTTATAGGAAATGGCTTCCTACCTCCAAGAATTCTTTCATATTTTCTTGTAGGATTTTATGGTTTCAATTTGTACAGAACTATTAAAAATAATATGGAATGCATTTTTTATATGTGTGGCAAAGTCATGAGTTCTGTGTGGGCAACTATGTGAATGAGTGTGAGTGTTGTGTGTGTGTGGTGTGGTATAGTGTTGTGTGTGTGTGTTGCAGGAGGCAGGCGGTTTTCATGTGGCTATCCTATTTTTTGAGCTATAGCTTTTGAATGGCTTTTCTTATTTCATTCATATACTTTTTTGTGTGCAATTGGATTTATATTCTGGAATTTCTGATCTATTTTATGGAAACATCTGTACCTACATGTAGCATAATCATAGCGTTTTAATTAATGAAGATGTATATGTTCTAACATCTCTAACATCAAGACTTTTCTCTTTTGCTCCATTCATTTGTCTAATTTCTGTGCTTTTCATCATCCTTTTTATCTAGAGCTCACAAAACTCTATTAAAACTGAGCTTAATAAGTCTGTTGTTTATTCAATGAAGATGATGTTGGCTTTGAGGTAAAGTGTATTTGACATCCATAGTTGTATAGCTGCGTGTCATATGAAGAAGTGCTCAACTCATCCTTTCTACGCACATATTTATTGTGATAGACTCTTTAATCTTGTTGAATAGATCATCATCTCCAGGTAATCACACAATTGTTCTCTTTTGATACATTTTTATGATAAATTATATGGGTCCTTTTCTAGCATTCAGAATTCTGGGGTTAATTCCCACTTGATTATAGTATCTTCACCTCTTAATGCATTTCTGGATACTGTGACTTACTCATACAGGTAAAATGGTTTATTCTGAAGTTGGTTATATTTCTCCATGTACGTCTGCTTCAAGTTTAAATGCTACACCAACTTCATGAAAATCAAATTTTAAAGTTTGCCTCATCCATCTATGGTCTGGAACAGTTCAAGCAGCTATGGATCCTTTTCTTTATAGCTTTGCTGCCCTTCCTCTGTGAGGCCATCTGGGATTCTTGCTTATGGGATATTTCACTTTGACCATGGGTTTAGCAAATGTCAGTGACACTTTGGATTCAGAGTCTGCTTCCCTGGTGTCCAACTCGTGTCTCCAATGGTCCTCACAATTTGTCCACACAGTCCCTGCTTTCAAGAGCTCTGCAATAGAAGATGCCTTCCATCTTAACTGGCTCAAGTCTCTATCTCCACTCTTGTGATTTTCTTGGGTGCCATTAGAATGACCACGGGCATTTCAGGGGAACTAGCTAGATAGCATGGTGAACTCTAGTATACTCATAAACAGTCTGCAGCTATCACTTACACTGGGCCTTCTGTAGGTCTTTAGAGCCACCTTGCTGAGGCTGCATCCTTCTAGAGTAATCCTTTTTCTTGGTGGCTATGTGAAAAGAATATAAAGGCTTGGGCTCTTCAGGTCATCTCAGAAATCCAGACCAACCCGACTAGTAGGACTATCTATGATTCTTGGCATTAGGAACTAATGTCTTCCTTAAGGCTGCCCTGCTTCTCTCCTGTCCCATTCCAGCTGTTGATGCCCAATGACTACCCTACACAGTTATTGGGCCTCCTTGCATCTGCTTCTAGACAGCCCGTGGGGAAGATGACTTTGGCACATTTTTTAAAAAGTGTGATACTACTAACATACATATATATCATGGGGTTATGTCCTTTCTGAGGTGTTGTGTTATCTGACAGAATGACTTCCAAGTCCGATGTCCCACAGACACCGTCTTTGGTCATCTGTAATTGCAACATGAAAGTACAAAGCTGAAACTTTCCCTAATAGATGAAGTTGCTTTGGGGCACCCTCCTTTGGAAATATTGGGAGTAGAGGGCAAAGTTTGAAGCATATTGGAGCCAAAAGCTAATCTGCAGGAAACTTCCTGTTATGACAGATGTAAATATGCATGCAAATGGAAGCTTCTGGTCAATATTCAGTCAAAACGGAAGATTTAGCTAGGAGGGAAAATTCTCAGTATAGAACACATCCACTTAACCAAAGCATCACTTAAAGATCAAAAGAGATAGTCAAAGCCTCACCTCTGGGGCAAGAATCTGCTGTGGTACCGAAAATAGCTGATAAATTTGCATGTGCAGCCACTCGCTGCCTGTTTTTATTTCTGAATATCTGCTCATCGAACTGTTCCTTAGCAAGACTTGGAAAGTCTGTGTGAAGGGCAGGCCAGATTACCACCCCACATTGAAAGAGCCTGAATAAACAAGCATTCCAGTGAGAAAACAACACGTATTTATCAATATCTCAATGCATGTACTTTATGAGTAATTTGATTACACAATTATGCAGTTCAATACAACATAGCAGCAATTGAAGATGCATTTAAATTGTTCTGGATAATGAGCAACATTCAGTCAAATAGTATTTAAGATTAGACATCGCACAAAAAAACATAAAATACCTGAAAATACATCTCATCTATGAAAGAAATTCAATAGTAGTTCTTCAAAATTTGCTAACAATACTAGAATGTTTTTTATATTATCAGTAATGAGCTGTGAAGTTGAAAGAACCTATAAAGAACAATAATAAAAAATTAATTTTGATGAATATTGCCAGAGGATGGACCTAATTGTCTTTTTGATCTTACTACAGAAATTGTTCAAAATGCACGATTATATAAAGAAATACCAAAGCAGGCAGCTAAGAACTGTTGGTGGAAATCTATTAGATGTATATTAATATTGAAATTTACATTGTTCATCTGGGCTTTATAACGTTACATTGGCTTTAGGATTTTGTATCTTTATATGTTTTAATTTTAAATATAATTCACTTTGCTAAGTTCTTCAACTAAAAACCTTGGTTTTTTTTTTTTTAGAATGGTGACAAAATTGTTTAAGCATTAAAATTCATTCATGTCCCATGTGTGTACATCTCATATGATTTGGATTTTTCAGATTTTTTTGTTTAATCTTGGGTCAATTTTAACAATATGTGTTTCCCAGACTACCTTCCTATCTTTCGAATCTCATATTTTCTGTGTTCAAGTTCATTCTCCATCAATACCTATCTTTGCTCATGCTGTTTGTCCTTCACCTTCACCCCACCTTCAGTTTTTTCAATGAAGCCAGACACCAGGGTCTAAGTTGTGGCACTGCCTTTACCTTGCCTGCTCTTACCTTGCAAACCAAAAGACCCGTGTGTATAACTGCATGCTTGATTAACACAGAGCCTTGGCCAGAGTCCTGCATTCATTTCCCCTGATGTGTCTTTGCTTTGACATTTGTGTTAGTTTTCAGGGTTTCTCAAACGGTCTCCTTGATTTTAATTTAATGCTTCTCGTTTGGTCTCTGTGAGTGACTAAACTGCACCTTCTTCTTCCCTGGGAGAGGAAACCTGGCTTAATTATTTCTAAATGGACTGCATCTTTCCTAATTAAACTAATTAATTTCTCAAACACATTTACAGGGTGCTGAAACATATGCTTAGAACTTCAGTCAGATGTTGAATGGCCATAATTCTTAGAACCTATTCTGTATCTTTTTAAAAAATAAAACAAAACCATTGAATTTGGAGAAAAATGGTCTGAGGTGAATTCTGGATTCATCACTTACCTGCCTACCTGTGATTTGAAAGGAAATGTGCATCTCTGAGATTTGATTTCTTCCCTGGAAAATTCTTCTATACCTACTTGGATTATCACGGGTACCATAAAAATTGACGAGGGTGGGAAATGTTTAAAAATTTAATGTATTATAACAACAATAGTTTTTATCACTAGGAAATATCAAATTGAATCATAAACCCAAGCAAGTATTTTTTTAAAAAATAAGCATAGTTCCAGAAAAATCAACTATAAACACTAGCACCCAATCAACAAAAGCTACCATTTATATTTCTGATGTATCCTGAACTCAATATATTCTTTTTTTCTGAAAAATTTTACAAGTCTTCTCCCAATACCAAACAGTGTGAGTTGAAGTTCTGATTAGACTTATAGATTTTAGCGTCATATTTAGTAAGTGGTAAGACATAAGCCTAAGCCTACAACTATACACTTGCTTCTTCATGTGTAAATTTGGACACTCTTCCCAGCTGTAGGCTCTAACAAGCCATATATCTAATCCTAGAGAAGAAACTCCACTCAGTTTGGTGACAGTGGGACCCAAGTACGTATGGGGTTTATTTTGCATTGGTTTTCAATGTCCTGGCATTCAATGTCAAGTTTTGTTTTGTTTCATTTTTAAATTTAGTGATGGTAAATTCTGATGAATAGCAATAGCTTTGTTACTTTCAAAATATGTCTGGAGCTAGGCATTTTAATAAATTAACAAAATTTCCATGTTTTAGATTTAAAATAATGGCATGTGGCCCCAGTGTATAAGACATTGCAAATACTAAATATGTTAAGTACTTGCATTAGGATTGCCTTACGTCAGTATAGAAAGAATTATTTCCATTTTTTGTTAGAGTTTTTTAAATTTTCTGAAATTTCAGTCATCTTTTTACTGATTTTAGAGTAGATATTAATTGAATAACACTAACTATCCAAAAGCATGAAGAGACACAATGTTTATCATATGTGCCAGTAGCAATCTGATTCTAGATGGAATTTTCCAGATATACACGAAGGTACATGTTCGCTCCTATTTTCTATGTGAAATTATATATCTATCTATACATACACATATATATGTATATATATGCTTTTTTATGTGAGACATCTAATTTTTTCTATTTCCTATTTTTCTGTGTCCTCCTTATAGAAATTTTGACAAGAAGAATATTCTGAGGCATCAGTTTCACATAAAAAGATTCAGAACAACAAATTGCTGATTGGAAGAATGCATTTGTAAAATGACTAATGGACAAATGCCTAGAATCAACAATATTCAGAAAGTTCCTTTAGATGCATAATGAAAAGACAAACCCTCAAATGAAAAATGGATTTTAGAAGAGTGAGCATGGATATATCAAATGCAAAAATACAGCAAGCTAAAAATTGTATAAAGAAAGGTTCAACATCCACAGTAAGTGGAAAATGCAGCTCAGGATAAAAATGTGATTTCATATCCAATTGATTGACAAGGAGAGCTTTGAACAAATTTTATGATGAACAAAATTTGTAACAGTTTGATTAAAACCAAATTTTAAAGATGAGAATCAAAGAATATTTTCTTTTTCTTTTATGTTCTTGAGCTTGAACCCAGGAACTTGCACATGAAAGGGTAGAGACGTACAGCTAGCTATGAAGATACTTCCTTCTTATGCATAGTCATTAAGGAAAACACTTCAGGAAACAACAATTTTAGCAAATGACAGGGTACAGAATACACATAAAACCCAGTAGCTTTTCTATAGATTAACAACAAACACACTGAAGAGATCAAAGACACACACCATTTACAACAGCATCAAAGACAAGAGAATATCTTGGAATAAACCTAAGGAAGGAGGTAGAAGACCTCTACAATGAAAATTACAAATGACTAAGAAAAAGATTGAGATCCTAGGAAATGAAAAGCCATTCTGTGTTAATGGATCAGGAGAACTAATCTTCTAAAAATTAGCATCTTGAGCTGGGCGGTGGTGGTGCATACCTTAAATCCCAGCACTCAGGAGGCAGAGGCAGGTGGATCTCTGTGAGTTTGAGGTCAGCCTACTCTACAAGAGTTAGTTCTAGGCCAGGTTCTAAAGCTACAACAAAACCCTGTCTCGAAAAACCAAATAAATAAATAAATAAATACCATCTTGCTAAAAGAAATGTACAGAATCAATTTAATCCCAATCAAAATACCCACAGTCCTTCACAGAAAAAAATTCTAAAATGCATATGGAACAAGGAAGGATCCCAGATAACTAATCCTGAGAAAAAAAGAAGGATTCTAAGGAAATTGCTGCTCCATACTAGAAGAAATATAGCTGTAGTAATAGAAAAATATGGTACAAGTACAAAATTGAACATGTAGACCAGTGGAATACAGTAGAAAACCCAAATATGACTGCTCATAAATATAGCCATCCAATATTTGATAAAGAGGGAAAAGAAAAAATATACACTCGAGAAAAGGTAGCCTAGATGTCTGAGGTCTACATCCAGAACAACCTCAAGACTGCTGGATGAGATGATCAAACATCACAGGATACTCCAACCATGACTTGACCATAATTCTAAATTTTCTTTAGGTCCCCATAATATAATCAGCACCTCAATTCAGCAGAAAATAGCCTGAAAAACTATGCCCACATTCCCAAAAAATGGACTATGGATATTTTTTTGTTTAGAATGTTAGTTACAAGTTGTTATGGATAATGGTCAGGAAAAATGCTAAACAAAGGATATTAAATTCAGAGTTCTTGTCTTTGAAAAAAAGGGGGGGTTGCTGTGGGACAATGGTTTTACCCTGTAAACATTTGGTTTTTTTTACTTGTTTAATAAAATGTTGATTGGCTGGTAGCCAGGAAGGAAGTATAGGCAGGGTGACCATGCAGGAAGTAGGGGTGGGGCAATGAGGAAAATGGTTCTGCAGTCTGCAGTTGTGACCCAGCCACAGAAGAAGCAAGACGTGACTGCCTCGCTGAATAAGGTAAAAAGCCATGTGGCTAACATAGACAAGAATAATGGGCTAATATAAGTTATAAGAGTTAATAAGAAGTCTGAGCTACTAGACTAATCAATTTCTAACTAAAAAAAGGTAGCATATTCAGCAAATGGTGCTGGGAAAACTGGACGTCCATATGGAGAAGAATGAAAGTAGACCCATCTCTATCACCCTGTACAAATTATATCCATGTATATCAAAGACCTCTGTTTGAAACTTAAAACACGGAAACTGCTAAGAAGAAAAATATAGGCAATACTGTACAAAACACAGGTATAGAAAAGGACTTTCTGAAGAGAATTCCATTTTCCTAAGAATTAAGGCTGACAATGGACAATCAGGATCTCATAAAACTATACAGCTATGGAAACAAGCAAGTGAGTAAAAAAGAAATTCACAGAATGGAAGAGAATCTTTTCCAGCTATACAACTGATAGAGGATCCATCCAGAACTGAAGAGTCAAGAGAACAAATCACCCAACTAAAAGAGTCCTAAACAAAAGAAATAAAAACTGCTGAGAAATACCTCAAAGTCTTCATCATCCTTAGCAACCAGGCAAATACAAATCAAAAGAACTTTGTGTTGTCATCTTATCTCAGTCAGAATGGCTTGGATCAACAAAGCAACTGACAGCAGAGGCTGGTGAGGCAGCACTGAAAGAAATCTTCACTTGCTATTGGTGGAAATCAAGTCTGTGCATAGAAGTCCACTCTAGAAACCAGTATGAAAGATCAAAAGAAAGAAAGGAAGAGAGAGAGAAAGAGAGAGAGAGAGAGAGAGAAAGAGACAGAGACAGAGACAGAGAGAGAAGAGAGAGAGACAGAAAGAAAGAATCTGTCACATAATCCAGCTGTATGACTCCTTGGCCATGCCCAAAGAACTCAGCTTGTTACTCCACAGATACTTGTCCAGCCTTGTTCATAAGCATCCTATTCGCAACAGCCAAAAAGTGGGACCATACTTCAACTGACGGAGAGACAATGAAAATGTGTTAGGGATATACAATGGAATACTATTCAACTGTAAAGAGAAATGAACTCATGAAATTTGCAGATAAATGGATGGATGTAGAAAACACAATACTAAATGAGGTAACACAAGACCCAGAAAGAGAAACACCACCTGTCTGTTCTCACTCACCCATGGATCCTAGTTTTAAATCCTCAGGTGCGTGCATACAGCATGGAATAACCACACAAATCCAGAAATTACAAATAGACCTCAGGTATGTGTGTGGGGAAGAGGTAGATAGCAGGATATAGGTTATGTGCTGTAGGGAACAAAAAAGTGGAGCAGGAGATTTAACTGGTGAGGAAAGAGGGAGTCAATAAGGAAGGAGAAGGGACAAGGGTAAAATAACATCAAAACTCAAAGCCTCAAAGAATCATTTTATTTTTACTTAAAATTATATATAATATATACATATACTAAAAGAATAGCTATACTACTTGGGCTTACAATGTTTCCAACAAGAAGCATAGACTAACGAAAACTCTAGTACTGGCCATGAGAAACCTTTCAAATGACTATTTGGGATAGTTCACATGACTCCCTAAATATTCTAAACTATCAATGTAGCCTTTGGTTGTTTCTCAGGAGAGTTTATGGTGAACCTCTATTGCAGAAGACATCTCCCACTTAAGACACGAGAGTCTGGTGATTCAAGCTGGATCTAGCCTGAGGCCTCTTTCCTTTCATCAAGCTTCCAGGGTACTAGAAAATACTATACAAGCTTCCAATGAAGAAAAGCATTTAAATATTCCTACTAAATTGCAATGCCTATAAACCATGACAATGACCAGCATGGCAATCTATCCCTAAAGGTGCAATATGTGGCATTGAAGGGGAAGCCCAGCCAATCACCTTGTTGGTGGTGGTAAACTAGCAATTGTCTAATGGGTTTTGAGGCCCATTCAACATGAGAGAAATCTGGCCAGGTGCTGGGAACCCAGCTAACTTCCTAGAGCTAGTTGGGCCATGGACCTTAGAAAATAATTTATTATTACCACTTTACTAGTTCAGCGTAGTTCCTGACTACATTCTAAGTCTTATTTTTATACCCACGGATAAGTATAGCTACCATCTGTCATCAAAGAAGCCTTACTGTACAGAACGTGGAGAACATCACAGAAAACCACAACTGGACACAGTGAAGAGATAATGGATAGTGAAGAGCCCAGCCTCAGTGAATTCATCTACATCGCAACTCCTGCATCCACGGCTCAGAGAACACCACAGAAGAGAGGAAGGAAAGACTGTAAAAGCCAGAATACCAAATAGTCTGCTGGGAAACAGTTCTCCTAAAAGTGGGCGGCGTAAACAATACTGGAACAATGGCAATCTCTGCAGACATGCTACTGTGGAAGGTAGAAAGTTTGGTGTGGTTGTACCTGTAGACAAAGAGATGAGCCCCCTTATTGGTTAACAAATGCAAAATGGTCAGCTTTGAAGCCATATACACATCACCAACAAAAATGGACCATCAGGTTCTATATGTGTGCACACGTATACGTACGCATACACATACATACATACATGTCTATAACAAAAATAATAAAAAGAGACTATCAACGTGAGAGGGATTGGAGGGAGGATTCTTGGGAGGAGTGGGGAAGAAAAGGGGGGAAAGTGATGTAATTCTATTTTAAATATATTTAAAAGGAGCAAAAGCTGGCACACACCTTCAGGACTTAATTTGGTAACCTCTAACACAGATGCAAATGTTTACTGCATCTTCCATCAATGTTCATCTCTCTTTTTTCCTATACGCAAGTGAAACTCATTCACATTTGTATCAAGAAATGCATATAACAATGTTCTGAGAAATACAATTTAGAGCAGCAAAATGTTGGGAATGAACCAAAATCTCATTGCAGAGTAAGCAGATAAACTGTGGTTTTGCACAGAACACAATTTTATATAGCAGCAAAAACGAGGGAAGTGCATTTATTTGTTATTCTGGGTGCCGTTGTGCTATACCACACCTCAGAACAAAAACCAGAGTTGGGAAAAGGGAATGGAAGTAATAAATAAATAAAAGCTAAGTGAGATAAATAATCTAGGTCAGGCAAGTCTGCATCATAGTCAATTGACATTTTGTGCTACAAACACATTTTCAAAGATAAATTACTTCATTATATTTATTTTAATAAAGTAAGAAAGTTTAACTTCACTTCAGAGGTCAATTTTAAAATCACACACAGAATATATAAATATAAATTATACCTAATGCGTATACCATATACCCATAAAATATATATACCAAATGCGTATGGATTATGTATATGTGCTATACCTAAAACATACAGTATACATCTTTTATAAACACTGCTAACCTAAGCTGTCATTGTCTTCCCGCTGTTCCTTTAGGAAAGTCAGATCTACTTTATAAATGGTTTTCCCCAGGCTCCCATAGCCTTTCTGTTGGACTCTCACATGCACCTGAGCCCTTCCTACCTGCAGTCTCACTCCTATGGTTATTATACATGCTCAGCCTGCCAAACCATCCCTCAGACATTATTAACATAGCTTCCCAGGATGCCCCCGAGCTTCCATATCCCAGCTCACACTAGTCCACTCTCCTCTCCTATACTGAAGCATTCCAGGCTCCTCGTCTTCCATGCCTACTCCTTTCTATTCTCTTTATTCTCTCTTTCAAAGTCCTTATTATTCATTAAGCGCTAACTCTTTATGTTCAATAGAACATTTTTTAAAAAAACCCTCATTTTTTTAAAAAATAGGCAGACTGATATAATAGAAATAAGAGACGTGGTAACATACCAGAAGGAACACAGGAATCAAACAAAGCAGAGAGCTGATGGCCACATCAGCGAAGTCTTGTATATGTGACTTTTGGTTCAGTGTGGTCCTTCCCTCCCTATTTCGTTTCTTGCAGTCTTTACTGCCCTCTCATTTCTTTTGCATATTCATTTGTTTCTCTTCTTTTATAGGTGGGTTCTCCCACTGTGTACAGAAAGGCGTATGTACACCTCTTCAAATACTGCGTTCTTTGCCATGGATGGTTGATGGTTTATTTGTGTGCCCTCAAGGTTGAGGTTAGAGAGTGGTGGTTTGGGGGTAATGTGTAACGTTTTATGAGTAGTACCTAATGGAAGATCTTAGGTCCCTTGGGCATGAGGTTGTCTTCTTGGGGTGCCACAGTAGTTACCCAGGGAGGATTGTTACAAAAGGAGCAAGCCTAGGCCCACTTATCTCCTTTCTGGTATTAAAATGTCATCAGTAAACTGGATAGACTTTTAGCAGTGAAGAGTGCATATTGCTTTTGAAGAGGACATGAGTTCATATCCCAGAATGTACTCTGGGTGACTTAAACCTGCACGAAGCTCCAGCTCCATGGGATATGATACCTCTGGCGTCTCTGGGCACCAATGTGGGTGCATGCATGCACAGAGAGAGAGAAAGAGAGAGAGGATTAGATAAATCTTTAAAAAATGATGTCATTGGTCTGCTTCCACACTCCACCATTGCTATCTGTCATGAGGTGATACAGATAGGTGTAAACTGTACCAGAACCATGTCAGTTTGGACTTTGAACTTCCAGAACTGTCAGAACTCCAAGGCTTAGTTTCTAGGAAGTAAGCAAGCATGGGTTGTCTAATTTGAGACACAAAGAACAGAGTCCTCTTAGGGTTGTATCTCTTTGGAGAAAGTATGTGGTGTACTAGACAATGAATGTGATAGCCATATACAAGATGATGCTACATAGTTTCTTTACTATCTAACACAATAGACTTGATTGACTGCAAATATTTTGCTGTTTAATTTGCATACGACTTATTTTTAATGGTCTTAATATTTTGCTTGTTTTTTTTTCACCTGCTACCATTACTGTATCTCTGACCTAGAGGTCAAGAAGGTCAGTAAAGGTCAGAAGCCCAAGACCCTTACTGATGTTTTTAAAGGATTTCTTCTTTTATTTTTTTCTTGAAGGATTTCTTGTTCTCAATTCCAACCTTTAGAGTATGTTTACTGTGGGACATTTCCATGTATGAATCTAAATCTCCCTCTAGCAGCCAAAACCATCTGTGATTGACAGTGAGCACTGCCTGTGCACTCACGCCATGGTATGCTCTTTAGCATGACCTTGCTTGCAATAGTCTGAGTTCCTCTACAGTTCCTTACACTTCTTTCTTCCTTGCATGAGATGTTCTGACCCTCTGCACACACAAGGCTAACTAGTTGCTGAGGAGCATTGGGTCTCCCTTTTTATAAGGTTATCCTACATTTTTATACTAGACCCGGCTTGAATAGAATACATAAAATTTTCTTCTGGCTGGCAGGATATTTCTTCACAGGATTATACAAGACTGGCCTCACAATGGTTTCCATTCACTGGTCTGTTTGACCTCCTGTATCCTGACTGACAACAATTCTTTCATGGGTCCATTTTTTTTCTTTCTTTAAGCAAAAATACATTCTAAAACATATCATTTATAAGTACAAGAACTTCCAGAACGATGTTTGGACTGAGTCATGCACTCACTGTGGATAGCCATGCTTCCGCCATGTTCCTCCTTAAAAGATTCATCCCATCTCTTCTACTTTATACAGAGGCTATGCTCAACATTCTTCAACTTCTCCTCAAAATAATCTGACTCTGAACGATCACTTGACCCAAAGTCAGGGAAACAATAATAGGCTGAGCATTCGGGACAAAGAGTGGCAGATTCCTTAGCACTCCCCAGGAAAGGGAATGGAGGTGGTCCATCAAAGCTGCAATTGCTTCAGCAGAAGAGTTCACTGAAGATGGTGTTATGCCAGCTGTCAAAATGAGACCCCATAACATTGGCAACTTCTCATCTCTTAAGATACCAGTTTCCATGCAAAGTATATTTATGGGACAGTATTTTAGCCTTTGAATTCCAATTTGTAGACCATAGGCCAAGATTTTTAATCACCAAAAAAGACAATTACAGGAACCCTCATCCTCCCAATGTGCAAGTATGGCTTCCACTAGTCCACACAGGACACTCTGTCTAAAGGCCATCAGGTTTATCTGTCCCTGAACTTCCCACTTCCCTTAGCCCCTGAGCATCATCTCTACAGTAGAGTTGATTTGCCACATCACAGAGCTGATTTACAGGCCATGTGAGTCAGCCTGCAGACCTACAAATCAAGTGCCAGATTTACAAATCCTCAAAATATGTATAATAAATGCCAAATAAAAACTTTCAATTTACCAATCTTTATTTGTGGGAAATATAAATCAGCAGTAAAGATGTAACACCGTCAGCTTTATTAAGATTAAGTTTCTAAATCCTGATTTTTTTTCCCTTTGCTTTATTTTTCCTTTCAAATTTGACCTTTTCTTTACGAGTATGCTTCTGATTTTAACAACTATAAAAATAACACCTTTGTTGCAACATAGAACCGAGGTTTGGCTGACAGAGGTCCTGGTTAGGTATTAAAGCTCACATAGCAATGGTTAGCCTTTGTGCTCAACTTGACTGGATTTGGAATCCCCTAGGAGACACACCTCCAGAGCAGGGGAATATAAGTATTTCCAGAAAGGTTTAACAGACAGTCCAAGACTCTATCTGAATGGGCGTCCTAGACTGAATAAAAAAAAAAAAAAGTTGAGTGCTACACTTCATCACACTCTACTGCCTGACTGTGGATACAATAGGACCATTTGTCTTAACCTTCCAACACCATGCCTCCCCCCACATAATGAATTGTACCCTAAAACTGGAAACTGAGGAAGCCCTTTGTTTCTTGAGTTGTTTTATGTTGAGTATTTTGCCATAGCACTGAGAGGCATATGTAAATAACATAATATTTTTAATTAGAGTATCAGTAGGACTTTTTCCAATTCCTGGCCACTGGTCCATCATCAACCACATCTTAGAAACACCTTAGATACAGGTGTGCTTAGCCAGATAGAGCATGAACATCCCCACCCGGTCCTTTACCTTTCTTGGTTTGTTGTGTAGTGACTTTCAATACTTTTCCTGGTTCAGCACGAGGCTTGACTTTAAAATGTATTTTCTTTGGAAAGAATTTTTCATATTGAGCTCAGAGGTCATTAAGAATACAACATCAGCATGGCATAAGGAAAGAATATTAGAGGTACTGGAAAGTCTCGGGTGATCGGCAGCTCTGGCATAGTGCTAGTGAAGAGCACGTGCTTGGCTCTGAGACCCTGCTGCAAATCATGCACACATGACCCCCACATATACATATAATTAAAATAAATCCTTTAAAAAACTTAAAATGATGAGCATATTAGCATATTGTTTCTGGCGAGACCTCTATCAGCCAGTGACATCAACAAATACTATGAAAGGGAAAGAAAATGCAAGACAGTAAATAAGTTGAGGAGCTCAAATTAGGTCTCCCCCATGTTCATTCAAAGCCTCCCCCAGTGAAAGGCACACCATCTCAGTGTAGAGGGGTTGGGCAAAGCATCACATATGCTTCAAAATTAAAGCTCCTTGGATATGTTAATTGCAAAATATAATTTTCAGCTCATAAAACATAATGTACATAATCTTTCCAATTCAAAGATAATAATTTTATAGACTCCCTATTAAAAATGATGTTTACTAATTGTGAGAAAATGCCTCAGATGATACTATCACCATATATCCTAGCACAAACGAGAAGTTGTGCTGTTAGTATTAATTGACTGTCAGATTCAATGTGGGAAACGGCTGCTATGACTTTGGCATCAATATATATTTGGAATGTAACTGTGCCTGTCCGTAGGTGACTTTTCCAGACTGAAAGATGAGGTTTGATGTATATTTCCTTACCATTTAATAACTTCCTTCCCTTTAACAACTCCAAAGTAGATTATTTTATTCGCACAATACTATGTCAGGAATATAGTATTGTTGAGTAAGTACAGGTGAAAACATTGATTTAAAATGGGTTGGGGAAATGGATCAGCATTTACTCTTGCCTCACAAGTATGAGACTATAGTTTGGATCCCGCATACCAGGTAAAGGTATGGTGAACATGGTAGCATGCCTGTAGAAACCCAATCCTTAACATATACATGAATGCACACACACACACACACACACACACACACACACACACACACACACACGGAGGAGACAAGTCCCTAGTGCAAGCTGCTAGCGAGACTACCCATGTCTGCAAGCTCTCTGATTGAGTGAGCCTGCCTCAGTGACTGATATAGAAGGGTAATCATGGATGATGCCCACCATCAACCTCGAGCCCGAACACGCTCATGCACACATATCTGTATATTCTCATAGCCACTGGCCCACACGTGTGCCCACCTACAAAACCATGCACATATTTTACTACATGCAACACACACAATTCATCCCCCCATGGCTTTTTCCTTCTTTGAGAGACAAGAAAGAATGTATCCCCAGTTGCTCTCAAACTCCCTGTGTAGCTGAGAATGACCTCAAATTTCTGCTACACATTCAGTCATGCCCCAAGTGCTGTGATTGCAAACATGCCTCAGGGTTCTGTGTATGCTATGGAGGCACTCTACCAGCTAAACTATGTCCTGTACCCTACATCTCCTTCTATATTACATCTGAGGCACTGAGCACAGATCTTGGACAAGTTCTTATGGGGATTACACATAAGCGTATTATCTGTGCTGGTCCAGCTTTGATTCTCCCAGGGGGAAAACTGATTCATCAGTGAGTCATTTCACAAATAATTTCTGCAACAAATCAAGCTTTCAAATTTGTATGACTACATTTTTTTAAAAAAAAAATTAACTAGAGGAGGTGATACTTTAGTTTTTGGAAATATCACTCCACTACCTGTGTCAATTTGCCATCTAAAGGAGAAAAGAGGTGATGGTGAAGTTTTTTAGGTACCAATCTGTGGTCCAGTGGCCCATGCTTGAGCATGGTTTGCCAGGACTCTGTTCTACTGGACCAAGAAAATATATAACAAGGAGCTCTGCTTGGAAGAATGATTGATTCTTCATAATCATAATGATTATGATTCTGTAAACAGACATGGTGCCCACAGAATGGGCTCTGGGCTTGCTGGAAATATGGTTTTATAGTAGTTGTGCCAACTAAAATGACTGTTATGGTTTTGAGAAAGGAGAGAGCAAACAGGTGTGATCCTGATTCCCACAAGAACAGCCCACCCCCACAGGGGGTGTCTTGTGCTGAGCATAGGCACTGAGACAGGAGCTCGCTCTCTTCCGGCAGAGCTAACAGTCGCAGGGGTCCCCAGACACAACAGAAAACCAGCTCCCAGAGCAAATGGCAGAAGAACAAAGAGCTTTGCAGAGTTTCAAGCAGTGGCTTGCTGATGGGTGTGGTCATCTCTCTGGTAAGGAAGAAAATAACAAAAAGACACAGATCATGGGAGATGTGTGTATTATGAAGAATTCAGGGAGTCAAATCAATCAGTGAGGGTGAGGGACCCTAGACAGGTAAACTCGGGCATATCGAAATGACCTGATGCCCTGCTGTGTTTGAATTAAGTCCCAAGGACTCTTGTTTCCAAAAAAGCACATGTATGGATCCTTGTCGGCATAACAGATTGTTTTAATATTTTTGTTACATTCTGTTTATTTTGTGTGTGGGGGAAAGTGAGTGGGTATGGGCATACCATACCAAGCTGCATGTGTGGAGGTCAAAGGACAATCTATAGAAGTCAGTTCTCTGCTTCCAACCAAGTACATGTCCCAGGGGTTTGGCTCAGCACATCAGGCTTGGCAGCACATGCTTCTGATCCTGATCCATCTCCTTGGCCACATAATATTACCATCCTTTCTAAAGCATGTTAAAAAATCATTATTTAATTGTCTCAGTTTTCCTTCCTGTTGTTTAAAAAAATTGAAATCTTCAAATTGAAGTTCAATGAAGACTATTTTTAGGACAAGGGCAAGTTAAAACACAAGTAAGTAAATTTATAGGAGATCTAGAAGAAAGCACACTAGAGTAAAAGGCATAAAATCGGGAAGCTGATAATGGAAGCCAGGAGACACTGTGGAATGGAGGGAGCCAGGAGCGGCAGGGTTAGACTCACAGGGCACTGGTGATGGTTTGTGCTTTGCTTACAGAGTTCACTCAAGCAGCAGAGAAGACAGTCTGGACCAGGGGAGGACAAAAATGGAGCCCTGAGCCAGGAGACCAGAAAGAGTCCAGGATGAAACTAGGAACACCAATTGGCAGCAGTGCCACTGTTGACAGAGACTGGGGGACAGATGCAAATGAGTTTTTGCTGCTTCCTGTCAAAGCCACGCATGGCAAACAGGCAGGAAATGAGGCGAGATGGCTTTTTCCCAGGTTGTTATCATTTATGCTTCCTTGTCCAATTACTGACATTAGAATCATAATGCTGCATGATGGTGGTGTTTTCTCCCAGTGCCCGGAAGCTGCCTTTCTAAGTGCTCATAAACATCTTTGGGAATGAGTGAACCACAGAGTATGAAATGCACTTCCTGAGTCTGTCATTACTGCATCTGGCCTTAACTGCCAGCCACTTACAACTGGCCACATGCAAAGAAATGACACTTTGAAGTTGATGGCTGCCATCAAGTATCAAACAGGAGCTAATTCATACCAGGTAGGTTGATGGTCTTTTAATGTCACTCTTTTTGATGACCTGGACAACCCAAGATTCAATCCTTCCAGCAAAGATGGCCAGTGGGGAGTGTTAGAGGTTCATGAAGAGGAAAAAAAGAACAACAGCATTCAAGTCCTGCCAACATCTATCTTTATTATTGTTTCCTTTGGGCTTCCAACTTTTCTCAAAAGAACGGCTTTGCCTTTTGCCTCCCAGTTGCATCCACATCGTACCACTGTTGATTCCCATTCCGCTCTCACAGCCACAGTGAGTGGCTCTCAAGTAGGCAGCAGTACAAGGCCGGACAAGGAGACTGAGTCCAAGTATGTGTCTTAAAACTATTCAACCAGGAAGCATTTTGTATGGAGTTTAGATGCAAGCCTGAAAAGCCTCAGGAGTTTCCCCATGGAGTGAGATCAAGCCCTCCCCGGAGAAAATGGAGTCTACATCCTGCTGGCACCCACTGGACCCTCGGATCTGGTCTCCCTGCCTTGAATTTCCAGTTTTGTGACAGAATACCCTCTCCCACTTTCCTCTGAAGGCAATTTTAAGTGAGTCTCCGTCACCTGTATAATTCATCACCCAGTGAAGCCCAGCTGGGAAGTCCAAAGCTAATTGGGATGGGATGAGCATGTCGCTGTAGAAAGGAAACAATAACAGACATCATGGCCCTTATTTTAATCCAGTCCTGTAAACATTGACTGCAGATTTGCAGTGTAAAATGAAGTGTGCTGAACAATGGTGCACAGGAGAATAGGGATACGGGGAGTTAGAAAAACAGGGACTTGAGAGGTAGCTCGGTTGATCGAGTGCTTGCCTAATATACTCAAAGCTTTGAGCACAATACTCAGTTAAAAACGGGGGGG
>NW_004949103.1:10350029-10404647 GCF_000317375.1 Microtus ochrogaster
GGAAGGAAGAAAATATCTTTAAGATGATTGCAACCCATCAAGCCAGAAGGAGCAGTTATCACACCGCTGCTTAACTGTGTTCTACCCAAACCCACTGCCTTGCCACTCTCCCCTCTACCCGTGTTGATCTCTCTAACACCAACAAAGAGCTTGAAGGTATCAGCCCAGGCTCTCTCAATAGCTTTGTCACTGTGTAGTCCATGTCTGGGCACAATTAGTCCTCAGGAAATTATTTTTGTAAGTGTATATGGAAAAACAGACCCGGAAACTGTATGGTGGGAAGGTAGACTGAGCGATGAAGCATAAAGCCCACCCTGTAGACCTCCCTCTTCCCGTGTCCTCTTCGCCACCCTGTGCTGGCCTACTGGGAACTGGCTGTTAGTGAGATGCATAAATTGAGTGTTGCTTGAAAGGCTTAGAAAGATAGAAGGGAGGGAAGGAAAGAAAAGAGGGAGGGAGGGAAGAAATATTGGCTGCTTCTTGGAGTTTGTTGGCATGGAAACACAATATACCTCTCTCTGAGCAAAGATTCTAGCATACTGCAATATTACTGTGTGCCAGTTTCACGAAATAAGCACTGGGCAGGGATCTCAAAGTACTACCAAGGAAAGACAAGCTGAACGGAGCCTGGGTAAAAAGTTGCATAGGCATCCCCTGGAAATTCAGAGAGAAGCATCCGGGCTGCATTTTGAAGTCCTGAAGCTGTGTCCCCAGCTCAGCAGAGCTAGTGGGAGGGAGGGTCTTCTCTCTTTCCGGCTCAGCCAGCAGAAATCAGGTCATCTGTAGAGTTAGCCTTTTCTCCTCCGGAGTACTAAGACATGTAAGCCAGTTGTTACTTTTGCCTGTGCTGAGGCCTCTTCTCCCTCCTGTCTCCTAAATGCAAGAAGGAGGTGTATAAACACAGTGAGAATTCAGCACGCAGAACATTAGTACGGCAGGCCCTTCTTGCTTTTAGCCTAGTGTGGTAAAGGAGCACTTTGTTTGGAAATAGGATCTTCCATCCCAGGCAGGGAGGTGCCAGGGGAGGCTGAGAAGCAGGCAGTACCAGGATGTGACACAGGGCTTTCTGAGAAGTCACCTTTGAGATAATATCAGCACGAATCCCCAAACAAGCAACCCAGGAAACAAACATTTTTATTTTTACCATTATCTGCAGAAGCACCAAGGGATCTTTCAGGAGCGAGCTCTCGTCTGTCTTTAATCATTGCACCCCCATGGCTTTGCCGAGATCTCCACTTCGAACCTGCGTTCAGCCTCCTCAACTTTCTCCTCAGGGGTGAGTCGCCGAAAGCATCACAGGAGAGGCAGAAATAGCTATTCACAGAGAAGCCATAACCATCTTCTCTCACACAGTCCAGGCAAGAGTTAGGTCAATCAATAACAGCATGAAACATTTAAATTGAGGGGAAAATATTTTAAAGCTGTTTCTTTGTTGCTTGTAGCCTAACATGATGCAATGCTGCTTAGGAATGAGATCTAGATTTGTAATTGTTCTTACTCTCTGTTTCAAACCCTAGTCAAACCCTGAGCCTTTAGAACCTTGGCACCCTCAACCACAGTGAAGTCCATCTTCACTTCACCAAAGCTATCTGCCATTATGGTCTCACTTTGGTTCCCCAAACTATTCTATTTTCTGGCAGATACTACTCTGTACCAATGCAAAAATTCCCCTGCCCTGGTGAACCTTAACATCCTTCATCAGTCTTCGGATTCACTAATCACCCATTAGCTCTCTTTATCTCTCCTCCTCTACCCTAGATGACTCTTGTGTGTATTTGTCTTCTTTTGACTACCTTCATCTGTACTCAAGCTCACCTGTCGGCCCATTATTTTCCTCGGCCATGGTCACTCACCCTCTCCAGCTCTGGGCTAGCCTTTCCTCCTTCTGGGTCTCATTCCCTGTCAGGGCCATCGTACCTGTCCTAAATGTGCCATTGACAGCAGACTAACAGTAACGGCACTGTCTCTAGCGCACTGTGGGTTTTCAAGAAATGCCTTTGGAATGTTGGGTTTACAGAAAACCCTGACTTACGGTGCTCAACTCAATGGTTTTTCAGCTTGGCAGTGGTCAGAGAGCAACATGCATTTAGTGAGGTGCGCATCTACACGCAGCATTCTTCACTTTGGGTTTCATGCTCATCATGTGAGATGTGTGACATTTTATTTCAAATAAGCTTGTCTTCCATGACATCACCCCATGGAAGGTGAATGTAAATAGTCTTACCACACTTAAGAAAAATAGGCTAAGATATGATGTGCAGTAGGTTAGATATACTAAATGTATTCCAACTAACACTTTCAACTCTGACAGTATATTATCAATACATAACCCCATTGTACGATGAGGAGTGTGTGCATTCAGGACTCCTTTGTATTACTGATAGCTGGTGTCTTTTAAAGTCATTGTCTAGCATTGCCATCTAATTCTGCTAAGACTCTTTCAGAAACGGTGAGTTTTTTTCCCCAGATGCATGAAATACATGGCTTATGAAAGTGGCGGTACACCTAAGTACCGGAACCCAGGGGCATACCCTGGTTCCTGCCTGCAGTACTGTGACAGCTACCATCCAGTATCACAATGAAGTGTGTCTGATTGAACCACACACGCCATACTTTTAGACTTGTGGTGTTTCAGGCCGTCAGTCCCACAAGGAAGGATTCTTGTCACAAAAGAACCCAAAGCTCAGGAAACCCCAGTGAGTAGGCCCAGCTGTCCAGCCTGCCACTGTCAGAGCAAGGACCCAGCATAGAGGTCTTCTAACTTTGTCCGGCTTTTATGTCAGAAACAGCTGCATTTGGATTCTCACGCTATCAAAGTCACATGTGCTTCTTTGTCATAGACTTGGCGTTTGTAAAAGGAAAGGAAAGTTGGGCTTCGATATTTTCAGTTGGAGGAACTGTCTGAAAGTCTGCGCGGAATGATGAAGGTCTGCGTTCCTCTTCAAGTTCCTCTTTTTACTTTTAACGTCGAAAGGAAAATGGGTCAGACATTGAAGTTTTCTGCCTCGGCCACATTCCCCCTCTATCTCAGTCCTCTTTCTCCTGCAGAGCATATTTTGCTCCCTTGAGCTAAGGCACGGGAAATGTGAGGAGCTCTGTTATGCAAATCACAGGAGGAAAGAGCAAGCTGGCAGAGGGGTGGAGTCTTCCCTGCTGAAGGGTTTTGAATTACTGCGTTTTAAGGTAAGTAGAAAGACCAAGCATTGACCTATTGTGACCTCCACAGCAGATGGAAGATTCTTAAGGAATTGTGCTATAGAGGAGGAAACACAGAAAGGAAAAGGAGATAGCATGGACTAAAGACAGACTGCACAGAAGTTAAAGCCTGCCTTCTGGTCCAACACTGCCTTTGTTCAACTCACAGCCCCACATCCTAGCCTTGTCCCAGTTTGCTGACCTCTACAAGGAAAATACCAGTAGAAATAGCCCCTACCTCAGCCTGTGTGTGCAGCCTGTTACAAACAAACACCTGCATACACATTAAATGAGCCATGATAAGCAAGAGGTGTGTTTTGTGACCTCTTTTTTGTGTCTTGGCCATTTCCTGTGTGGATAAATTAAGTGACTCCTCTTCCCCAGTGCAGCATCTCATTGGGGCTGAAGGAGAAGCGAAGAACATTGCATAAAATGCGCTGGAAATGAAGATGAGGAAAAGGGGGGCAGCTGAAACACATGGAGACCGGGTGCAGTTTAGATCATTGGAAACTGAGCCAACACATGTCAACTCAAGACTGAGTGCATCTTGCACTGCTCTCCTGTCTTTCACTCCACTGTTAGGATGATGAAGGAACTTTTTCTGTAGATAGTACCCTCAACCCCCATTAAAAAGAGCATCTCTGGGGCTGGCTCAGTGGGTAAAGTGATTGCCACACAAGGAGAAGAACTAATTTCTGCCAACTAGTATGCACATGGAAGTTGGGTCCAGCAACAAGCTTCTACAATCTTAGCATTGGGTTAAGAGAGTAGAGACAGGGAAATCCCTGGAGCTCACTGGCCACCAGCTAAGCCGGTAAGTAAGCTCCAGATTCAGTGAGAAACTCAGTTTCAAAAAAAAAAGATGGAGACTGACCAGGAAAAACACCTGATGTCAATATTGGGATTGTATACATGTACTCACAGAGATGCACATGCATGCTCACCCATGTGCAAACATGTACGTATACCACATACAAACCTGTATGCACACTGCACACCAAAGAAAGAAAAATGATCTCATTGGCTCAATCAATCAACTTAGCTGGGAAAGCTATTACTGAGCCAAGTGACCACACGGGTGTTTGCCAGTTTATAAACCAGCTGCCAGTGGGTCAGGTGCCTACTCTGATCAATAACTGAGGTTTGGTAGGGGAGAATTCCAGAGTCCGCTGAGTCAGGGTAGAGTAGGACCGGCATACAGAGTGATTTCCAGCTAAGATTTGGAGTTAATTCATTGACTCTTACACAGCCCAGTGAAGTAAGTACAATTCCGTGTTTCAACGTTCATCCATCTAGGCATAGTTATTTTCAAGACCGCTTTCAGCCATCGGGTCCAATGATAAGCAAGACTGAAAGCCAAGCTTTCTCTTGAATGGAAGCTTAAGAAAAATTAGAATTCTCTGAGGGATTTTAATGCTGAAGTGTTTTCATTTCACTAATTCTGAAATAATACTGATAAATATTTTGTAGAAATGTTTGTGACACTTTGAATGTTACCCATTGTTATTGATTTTATTATCGCATGTCTAATGAAGGAAATGCAAGCACCCTCATGCAAAAGGACAGTGACATTTAGCGGAAAGGCAGGGAGTGCAAAATGGCATTTCCCAGATGTCTTTTCCCAAATTTGTTGTACACTAAGATCACCTGGGATGCTTGCTTTATATAGAAGTTTTCTGAGGTCTGATTTACATGCCACAGAATCTCATGACTTTTATGTCTGTGATTCAATATTCGGTAAATGTATATTTACAGAATAAATGCAATAAATTCAAAAAGCTCAAATGTTTGCAATATATGTAAACATTCTCACAATCCAGCTGTGACATGGATATCACCCTGGAAATTCTCCCTCCCACTAGTAAAGCTTGCAATTTTGGTTTTAATTTTCAACCATTTTATCCTCAAATTAAAACATAAGCTATTGGTAACTGTACAGTCTGTTTTTCTGTAAATTTATCAATGAATTCATACATTTATCAAATATCTTATTCTATTCCAGCCACTCAAACAAAACTGTTATATAAAGTTTGTAGTTTATAAGCAACAAACTTTTTCTCATAATTCTGGATGCAAGGAAGTTCAAATCAAGATTTGGTGCTGCTGAAGGCTTGTTCTTTGCAGGTGATGCTCCTCACTGTGTGTCTAGCAGAAGAGGCAAGGAAGTTCTCCTGCATCTGATTTATGAGGGCACTAATCCCAGTCAAAAGGGCTTCGTCCTCACGGCCTAATCATTGCAAAGATTACATTTACTAATCATATTGTAAAGATTCCCATTGACTTGTAGTTTACGACTTCAGCATATGAATGAAGATGGAGTCACAGAACTTTAGACTACAGTAATACAGGAAATATTATTTAGCACATAAATAACTCTACACATGCCAGATTTGTATTCTAAAATGAATGGAATCAAAGTATACATGGCCTTCCCTCATTTCTATTGACTATTCCTTACTTCAGTCAAGAATGCAACATGGTAGAAAATTCATGACTCAAACAACCTAAATATGTGCAAAATATAGAAAAATCATAATGTGTCTATATAATAGTGTCCTATCCAACAATGAAAACAGACTAAATGTATATATAAATGTATAAATAGGTTTTAAAATTATTTTCTCAAGTAATTAAATGTAATTATTTAAGAGTATACATTTATATTTCAGTGAAGACAAACTTCTGTAAAAAAATAGAATTTTGAGTGATAATAAAGCAGGTTATTGGTTGGCTCTTGGGACCAAGGTTGGTGGGACAATAAACAGGAATAGGTAATAGTGACAACCTAAATTTTAAGTTTAATTAAATAATACATGCTCATATGTTCACTTGTACTTGTATATATTAATATACCCAAAATAAAATATATAAAATATAAAAATATTATGTCATGCCTTTTTTGATGTCATTTTCCACTTCTCATTTTCTTATAATGTCTCTACTACTCCAAAATATAAAGATAACATAATTAATTTTGTCCTCATTCCCCCTTTGGTAAAAGTACAAATCATTTATAATTTTGCAGTCTCCATAGTTGACAGCAACATTCTTGAACTACTACCACAGCCACCTGCATCTGTGCACAGCTCCTGAAGTTTCAACTCTTGGTGGAAATATCTTTTCAACCAGCCATCCAAACACCCTCTCTCCTTTCTAAATTTATCAAAGACTTACTTATGGATTGAGGTATGTTGACAGAGGTTTCTGTCCTGCCTGGTCCCAAAGAAATGCACAGAGGCTTACATTAATTATAAACTGTTTGGCCTATTAGCTCAGGCTTAGTATTAATTAATTCTTACATCATACATGAACCCATAATTCTTATCTGTATTAGCCACGTGGCTTGGTACCTTTTGTCAATGAGGTATTCTCATCTTGCATCCTCTGCATCTGGGTGATAACTGCAGACTGAGCCTTTCCTCTTTCCAGAATTCTGTTCTAGTTGTCCCACCTACACTTCCTGCCTGACTACTAGCCAATCAGCATTTTATTAAGCCAATACAAGTGACAAATCTTTACAGAGTACAAGATCATTGTCCACAGTAGAGTCAGAACCAGGAATCTGTAATTTTGCCATGCACCTGCCCTGGAGATTCAGATCCAGTCATCCTAACATCACTGGCAATCATCAATATCTAGTGTTTTAAAGGAAAACAATAATGACTGAGGAATATATGGGTTAAGTTCTAGCTCTGTCACTGAAGATGCAATGAACACCACTAATTCCTGTCCATGCCATACACTCATTTATACATTCCTATTCATGTCTGTACACATATTAATTCACTATTGAATAAACAAGTAATAAACATCTTTTTTATGTGCTGAGAATAATTGTCATTCAATGTAGGTAGCAAAGAAAAAAACCATATAAGTACAACAGAATATCCTAGATTTCACATCGGAAGACCAGTACACTGCTCATTCAGGACAGAAAGATGATGAGGAAATGCTGAAGTATTATGGAAATAGGCACACTTAAGTGAATCTGGAATTAGGGGTAGATTTTGAGCTTTTGATCATAGATGACTCATGAGAGAAGACAAGGAGAGCAATGTCTGAGCTGCAGCATGCATCTCATGAGTTCCTATTATGCAAGGTGGCTGGAGGGAGGCATGATTATGGTAGACCTGCAAAATGTGACAGAGGTCTTTCGAAGAGTTGTATCAAGTGTACCATGATGAACTCATATCCTAGCACACACAGTCTTGGGGCTGGAATGCAGAGGAAGATAAATAAAGAGACATGGATGGAAGATCAGAGTGTGAAATTAGTGTGTAGACTTGCCTTCCTGGCCTCACTCAGAGGGTGAGAACTATTAAAAAGCCAAGTGGGACCTCTGGGGTCTTGTCGACTTGCTCAGGTAATGGCCAGATTATTCATGGCCTTGTTTTGTTTAATCTAAGTCCACTATTGGGAGGTCTTCCTGAAATTTAAAATTTTTGCTTAGTAGACAGGTGTACTGATTAATGTATGTGTCAGTTTGCCAGGCCACAGTACTCATTTACTCTAGCTTTATTCCAGGGATATTTCTGTGTGTTTCTTATGAAAATAACATTTAGATGAATGAACTTGAAGCAGAATACCCCTTTTAATGTACAAAAACCTTATCCCATCAGTTGGAGGCTGAATGAAATGAAGATTGGCCTTTCCCTAGGAAGACAACAAGGATCAAATTTTCCAGCAGATAGAACTGGAGCATCTATTCTTCGACAAAAGTATCTAGCCTATAAGCCCATCCTACAAAACGAACTTCTTCTCTAATTCCTTAAGAGTTCTCTATCTCTGTGTTTCTGTCTCTGTCTCTGTCTTTCTGTGTCTCTGTGTCTCTGTCTCTCTCTCTTTGTGTGTGTGTCCGTGTGTGTCTGTGCATGCGTGCATGTGTGTATTAATATGAGGGCATGTGTGTCAAGACCACAGTGTTGACTGAGGTTTCTGTTCTGCCTGGTCCTACATCATTTAGTCTCAAAGAAATCACACAGAAAGTCTACATTAGTTATAAACTGATTGGACCATTAGCTCAGGCTTCTTATTAACTCTTATAACTTTAATTAACATATTATTCTTGTCTATGTTAGCTACGTGGCTTGGTACCTTATTTGGCGAGGCAGTCACATCTTGCTTCCTCTGTGTCTGGGTAATAACTGCAGCTTGCTCTTCCCTCTTCCCAGCATTCTCATCACCCCTCCTCTACTTTCTGCCTGCTTGTCCCACCTATACTTCCTGCCTTGTTACTGGTTAATCAGCATTTTATTAAAAATACAATTGACAGGGAACAAACCATTGTCCCACAGCACGACAGGTCAAGTGTAATTTTTGCTTGGCATCCATGCTATGGTTTTAAAAAACATGAACTTTCTTTTTTTTTATTTATTAAGGATTTCTGCCTCCTCCCCGCCACAGCCTCCCATTTCCCTCCCCCTCCCTCTATCAAGTCCCTCTCCCTCATCAGCTTGAAGAGTAATCAGGGTTCCCTGACCTGTGGGATGTCCAAGGACCGCCCACCTCCATCCAGGTTTAGTAAGTTGAGCATCCAAACTGCCTAGGCTCCCCCAAAGCCAAAATTCGTGATGCTAGAGAAGCTAAAAACATGAACTTTCATTAGTGTAGCACTCACTGAGTGGGCTAGGCTGGCTGACCAGCAAGCCCCAAAGATCTGCACGTCTCTTCCATACTAGTGGTATCTTTATGTTTGCTTGCCTTTTAAAATGTTGTTCTGTGAATTTGAACTCAGTTCCTTATCCTTGTATGACAAACACTTTACTGATGAAGCTGCCTTGATAGTACCATTTAGATCCTTCCCCTGCCACCACTAGTTAGTTCCATTTCTCTAGAGAACTGAGATGACTGTATCAGGGAAGACAATCCAAGTCTTCAGCAGTTCTTCCTGGAGCTACAAGTAGCCCTAAGAACCTGGTGAGATAGTGCTTCTCATGACAGAAAGAATATATAGAGAAGGGCTCTTTTCTTCATGGTCCAAAGACCTTCATGTTCTCTGGTTGGAAACAGGAGTATTGAAGCAATCAATCCAATCCCAGTCAGGCCTGAACTTCTCAAGGATGTGGATGACAAATGAGTTGTCTGGAGACACCAACTTTTTCCCTGCAACAGATGTCTCCTCTGACTTCAACTGAGATTGGCTTGACCTAGCACAGAGTGCTGCTTTGTCTATTTTGTTGTTTGTGATGATTATTGCATTTGTTTTTCCTGTTCAAATAACTAAAGAAGACACAATTTGTGTCTCAGAAGATGATATCCATTTAATGAAAGTCCTTCATATTTCCATCCCATAGAGCAAAGATAGTAATTATACTAACATTTTCTTTTCATAATGATCACTTTACAGTTTTCCAAATCATACTGGGTTTAGCCAGCTCTTAGTCTCCATTGTGAAATCCGTAAACAGGATATATTATAATTGAGAATAATACTATGATAATTGTGCCACGGTGCCTTGAAGTGTTCAAAGGATTAAATAAGAATGTGTGTGTCAAATACTAGCAGCATACATGACATCCAATTGATAGATCTTTCCCCTACATGGTCTCATAAGATTATTCCAATGGAATAATAAAGCTGTGACAGGTTAACTCTGTTTCCTCAATGAAGACTTCAGGAGTGAAGTCCCTTCCTCTGGTCCATGAAGTTAATGAGCTAGAACTTGAATTCCAAACTTCTGACTACAGTGCTCTCATTAATGTATACACTTGTGTTATAAGGCAAACCCTGGCATAAGAAATACACAAAAAATATACATGCAGATTGAGGGATAAAAGTTGTGTATTGCAGAAGTTTCTAGATGACATATAAATAACAGAATTAGATGGAATTCAATGAAGGAGAAACTTCTTGATTTTGCTAAATTGCTCTATCAAATCTCTCCCCTCAGGGCTCAGGAAGCCCTGCAGAAGAGGAAGCAGAAAAAGTGTAAGACCCAGAGGGGATGGAGGATATCAGAGAACATGGCCCCCAGAATCAACAGAATCAACACACATATGAATGCAGGCAGCATCTACAGGATGTGCATGGGTCTCCAACAAATGGGGTCCTCAAGTTGAAAGAAGTGAGCACATTGTCCCATGCCTAAACAGAAGATATGTTTAATTGATGCCTACTTGCAAGTTAAACTTTAGTTTCCTCCAAGGGATTCTCATTGGGATAACAAACTAGTCTTAATGGTAGGCTACATGCCCAGCAGTAAATGGCCACAGACAATGAATATGCAATGGCAATTTTGGAGGTTCCTTGTCTCATAATGTCATATCAGGACTTTTAAAAATATCTTATTACGCATACACACACACACACACAGACACACACATCTCATAGAAGGTATATGTGTAACTCAGGTTAAACTATCTATGAAGAGCTCTCAAAATTCATAGAAATCAGGAATTCAACACTCCCATTAAAAACTGGCAAAGAGTTGCACAATCATATGAGCAATAAACATAAAAAAAGCAAGTGGAAATTAAGAACTAACAATGACATTCAGTGCTGATTAGGGTGTGGAATAACTCTTACGTACTGCTGTTGAAAATGCAAAGCAGCACAGTGAATCTGGAAGATAGTTTGACACTTCTTTGTAAGACTAAACATATGCTTACTCTTGGAAATCGCAATCCCACTCCCAGGTATCTACCCCTGAGGAATGCAAGCTCATGTTTATAAAACAGTTGTATGCTAATATTTACAACAGCTTTGTTTGTAATAAACCAAGCTGTAAACAGCTCAAATGCCCTCAAACTCACAAGTGACTATGGAACAATCTATGCAAATGGCATATTTCGTAGCATTAAAAAATGACAAAAATGTGTTGACAATATGAGAGTTGGAAGTATCACAGATGCATTTGGCATATGAAAAGAACTAATGGGCGCTACATTGTATATGGTTTTATTTTTATAATATTCTGAGAGGAAGAAAACTAGATGCCAGGAAAAGTGAAGGAGGAAGGGCTGGCTACAAAGGGACATGGGAATTAGGGTTGGGGCTGGGTCAGGGAATGCAGTGATGAAATTGTCTCCTGTCTTGATGATATTGGTGGTTATACAACTGTATGTATTTGTCAAGATTTACAGAACTTAACAAAAATAGTTAGTGTTCTATAGGCATTTCCATGGGAAAAAAACTGTGTAAATTTGGTTTAAAATTTCCACAAAACAAATTCCAAGCTTTAACGGCAGCAAAGAAGCAAATGCACAGCAAAACACATGTGGTAAATGCTGGCTGAGGGTAAGGATTATGAAACATGCCAGCAGTGTAAGTGAAGATGGGGAAGGAACGCTGGTGCTCCTTGACGAAGAAGGGCCAGGCAAGCGCCGAATGATTGGAATACAGTCATTGCAGCAACAGAAAAGCACATATTCCCCAGGGTCTCTTTAGAGAATGTTACTTTCTGGAAGCTGCTTGACAGAAACAATGAAAAAGACAACTGGATGTTTTCTTCTAATCTCTAAACAATTCAAGAATGCCAACCTCTTCAACATTGTAGAAGACAGAACCTACATCGGTCAGAGCAAACATACAGGTATTAATGTATGATTAAGAACCCAGTCCCAGAGTGGGTTTTACACCACAGCAATGGAAAGGGACTAAGGGAATGACAGGGGCCCTTTTACCTCTAGCTCTGGGACTTGCCTCCCACCACGGGCTCTCTACCAGAGCCTCAACGCCCTCCTTCCTCTGATTGGAGTTGGGAAAGTTAAGTAATTTCTCTTGCAGGTGCTATGATCAGGTGTTCTGGTTCTATATATAAAACCCTGGTGCTCATGTGCAGATATCCAGAAAGCTCAATTAATCCTAAACATCCCTTCCCACAGAGATATCCCAAAATAAATTCTTCAGCACATGTAAAGTGGCTTAACTGTTTCCTTAACTTAATGACTGAATTTAAATTTATGAACGTTTTTTTTTTTTTTATGAAGCAGATGCTGAACATCATTTCCCAGGTTCATGGGCAGCTTATCAAGAACACGGCAACTCAGAATAAAGCCAGAGAGCTGGAGGAAGAAGCAGAGAGACTTTGTTACCCACGGGAAGATTAAATTTAGGACTGACTCCATGGAGCAGTTAGAAAAGTCCTATCTCCAGAGTGCTAAAGAAGATAAGAAACATACTAGTCATCTCATTGACATTTGTTGATGGCACAGAATGTGCATCCAACCAGTGGTTAAACCTACTCTAGGACCTACTACATAGTAGACAAACCAGCTTAAAAGACAGACAAATGAATGAGGAAGGGAGTGAAAACAGGCCAATGGTGTGGCAGTGATAGCTATATTGGAGAATAAGAAGACTTGGTGATTCCCTAAAGCACGTGCTTTAATGTTCTGGGACCACACTAATGCTCTGTAATAGACAATCACAAGCCTTAATCGCACAGAAAGATAAGCATTTAATTCTTCTCATGGAGTCTCAAGTTAGCTAAGCACCTTTTCTGGCTCTGCCTTGGGCCCCTGCTTCAAGCACTTACTAGACTATTTTGATTCTGATCCATGAGGTCTCTTTGTCACAAGTGACCGAGCACATGCTTGTTTTCAGGGTGAACGGGGAAGCCTAAGAGAGCAGAAGCCAGTAAGAATGGAATCTTATGCTCTTCTAAAGACCACAGCAAGCTCAGGGCCAGTTTGAATTTAAGGGATGGGAAATGATGCTATCTACAGATGGGAAGGGGCTGCTAAATCATATCGCAAAGTTTGCAACTGGAGTTCCCCAAATAAACAGAAGCAATAGGAATCACAGGTAATTAGTTGTCTGAGAGGGGAATTGGCTCATGCAATCATGAAGATAATTCTATCTGAAAGATGGAAGCCCAGGGAAGTTGGTGGTATGGTTCAGTCCAGGAATAAAGGCTTCAAAGCCAAGGACATGGAGAGTATAATTCTCAGTCTGAAGTTAAAGACCTAAGATGTAAGGTTAGGGAGAGGGGAAGGCCCATGATATGAAAGTCAGAAAACTTTGGATATCCAAGAACAAAGAGGGATTTAAGGAGGAGGTGGGAAGAGGGGGAGGGGAGAAGAGAGGGAGAGAAGGAGAGAGAGAGGGAGTATGAGGGAGAAAGAGAGATATAAATGAATGAGAATGAGAAAATGAAAGAGAAAATATTCCCTTATGTTCTACCTTTTTGTTCTATCCAAGTGTCATCCCACTACATGGGTCTCACTGCCACTGATGGACACGAATCCTTGTTACTCAGTCCACTGATGTAAATACACATGCCTTCCAGAAGCATCCTTAGAGTTGCACCCAAAATTATGATTTATTATCTATCAGGTACCTATTCCTTAATCAAAATAAGTTGACTGAATTACCAACATATGGGGAAAGGGTAAAACCCTGAAGAGATTATTTATAATCCACCTATGGTGCCTCCAGTGTAGTTCCTTTCTGCTAAATGATGACAAGCAAAAATATGGCCATAGTAAAAATTCTAGCTATATGGAGCCATGTGTAAGAATAAAGAAATAATAATAGAAACCCTCATACAGGAACTGGTGAAAAAGATGTCTTAGAAGATAAGGATGCTTTGCAAAGTGGAAACAGGTCAAGGATATTTAATAGCAAACAAGGACAAAAACACAGAGGTAGGAAAAAACACATTGCCCTCTGGTATAGGGAAATGCTGTGGCATGGAGGGTGGAAGTGTGGAGGAAGGAGACGGAGCAGAACTATATTGTGAAAGTAACTGGTTTTGTTATTTTATCTCCTCAGGGTGTAAACTCCAAAGAAGCAAGAGCTTTGGCTTCACGAGAGCATAGGGTTCTAGGTAGTACACAGGGCTCCATAAATATTTGCTGATTGAAGGACAAAGAATGGATGGCCTTGGACACTGTGAGAGAGCTGTTGGCCTTTAATCCAAAATCTTGGGAGGAAACTTAATTTTTTATGAGCAGGTGCATATTGTGATGTGCTGTGAGAAAGGCAACTATGAAAGCAGAGGCAGCAGGAAGCCAGTGAAGATTTTCAACAGAGGGGAAGCTTCAGGTCTATACTTCTTGGAATAGATGCTTGTCTAAGACCTAAGTGAAGAGCACACTGGATCTATAACTCGCTAGGACTTTTGAAGAATTGATGAACTATAAGAACGTTTTTCTTTGAAATTTTTTCTCACATAATATATCCTTGTTACAGTTTCTCATCCCTCTACTCCCCCTTGTTCCTCTCCTCTTCCCCTCCCATTTAGATCCATCTCCTTTCAGTCTTCCATTAGAAAACAACAGGCGTCCTAAGATATGATAATAAAATAAGATTAAACAAAAACTAACACATCATAATAGGATAAAATAAACAATCAGAAGAAAAAGAGCCCAAGAAAAGGTACAAGAAACAAATATGGATGCAGATACCCACTCACTTGAATATTCAGGAGTCCTATAAAAACACTAAACCGGAAGCCATAATATATACTCAAAGAATACTTAATGTATATAGTATATACTAATACATAATATATTTAATATATACTCAATACAGAAGATATACACTCAAAAAAATACTGAAGAATTTTACCAGTACATAGTCTTGATGATGTTAATTAAAATTAACTAATTTTGATGAGGTCCAAGTATCAATTTATTCTTGTGGGCTGAGTTTTTGGTGTTACATATAATAAATATTTGCCTGGGAAAGTATAAAGATTTTCAAACTTTCATCTAGCCTTGTTTATAGATTTAGGATTTAATATCATGCATGTGCTCCATTTTGGAATAAGTTTTGTATTATAACGCATGATAATGAATTGGAGTCCTTTGCATGAATGCCCAAATATTCCAGCACCATTTTCAACATGTCTTGTTTCACTGTTAGGCTTTTCACTGCTGGGACAAGATGCCCGGAAGGGGATACTTAAAGGAGGAAAAGTTTGCCTTGGCTCTTGGTTACAAAGATTTCAACCAATGGTCAGCCGGCTTATTGTTGTGAGGCCCAAGTGAGGGTAAACATCATGTAGGAAGCATGTGTTAGAATAAAGCAGAGAGAGGCATCCAGGGAGGAAGAGGCAGGAGAAAAGACACAGCCTACAAAGGCACACCTACAATGACCTGCTTTCTTTCTGCTTCTGCTTCTACTTTTTCTTCTTCTTCTACTTCTCCTCCTCCTTCTTGTCCCACATCTTAGTGTTTCTATCAGTTTCCAATAATATCAGCCCATCAATCGATTCATAAGCTTTACGCTTCAATAACTTTCACAAAGCCCCATCTGTAAATACTGCTGGCATTGGAGACCAAACCTTCAATATATGAGCCTTTGGGGGAATTTTCATACACAAACCATAACATCTGGAAATTTGCTTTTGTTTATTGCTACTGTTCAGTAACTACAACTGTGTCTGGCACATAGCAGACATCCATTAAATACCTGAAAAATTAATGAATTGTTAACTTTATTTTTCCTGGATATTTAACTCTTTAACTCATTCACAATTTGTTTGGCATACTGTAAGAACTATGAACTTAAATGGACTTATTTGCCAAATTATGCATATTATATCAACTTTATTAATTTGATAAAATATTTTTTCTCTGACCAGAAATTACCTAATCTAGTTCTTTTCTTAGACATATATTTCATTGACAAAGCTTTGATCTGGGTGTCAAGTTAAGTACTAAAATAGGAATTCCTTTGTCACGTTGGTGAATCCTATAAATTCTTCCCCAAGATCATGCATTGACAAGCATGGATAAAAGCAAAATCACAAAGGAGGCAGATTATATGAAATGCAGCTTTTGAAATATGTTTAAAGGACTCCGACACAGTAATATAAAGGTCCCTTTCTCTAAGCCTCACAACACAGCTTAACAAAACGTCTAGCAACTCCCACAGTGTCAGAGATCTGATGAGCTTAAGATATTCTGAGATGACGGCAACAACGTGTAACGTAATAGGAGAACATGGGAGATTTCTGATTCTGTGGTGTGCTTGTTGTCTGTTTTCGTGACTGACGGACGTGCTAACTTTCTGTTAGAGTCTGGTAGAAAGAGAGAAGCATTCTCTCTCTGTGCCAACTCCCAGCCTCGTGTATTTCAACTTCCGTGAAAACACTCATGAACAGGAGAGAAGCATACGTGAATAAAATGTGACTCCTGCTCCTAAGGAAATTGCATTCTAGTGAGCGACGGCGGATGCACCAGCAAGAGATGCTACCAGACATCAGCCTGAGCTGAACGGCCTGAGAGACTATGGTGAAGGTTTCCACGAGGGTGGAATTAATCTAAGTCAGCCCTGAAGGAACATAGCAAGTCCTGTGTGTGCATGAGAAAGAAAAATCAAATCCGAGTAGAGGATGAGGAAAAGAGAAAAAGATAAGAACTTCAATAACCAATGTGCTCTTTCCCCCTCAAGCCTACCATTAAACAATGAGAAGGATTACGCCTATGCTTTATGAGACTTGCTCATTACTACACAATGAAAAAAAAGGCAAGAATATGCCATGTTTGGGGTAGGAGGTAGACAAGACAAATACTTTTTTTTCTGGGCCACAGTAATGTCTCCTCTTCCTAAGAGTCAGTCTTACGCCCAGAGTTTTAAGCTGAAGATATTCCCTGGTCTCATTATTAGGGACTTTTCTACTGAGAAAGGCCATACAGTGCAATGGGAAGAACAGGGACATGGCCGACTTAAGATGAACTTGTCACTTGCTGGTATGTTTGGGGCAAGTGAAATAATTTAATTTGGAAGCACTTTGCTAAGAAGTATGAGTTTCTGTACTCCTATAGTAATTTCTAAAGAAGGAGAAGAGAACGATTGAGGTGAAGATGTTATTACATGAAGAATTCAAGGTTTGGGAAGGTAGCACACCCAGGGGAAGACATAAACTATCAGTATTTTCGTCAGGAGAAATGCAGATTTTTAGTACTCTTTAGTTCCTTCTTCCCTCTTGGTTTAAGCATAAATCTGCTTGTACTTGGGGCAGGCATCGACCCTGGATTGGGAGAAATAGTGTGGGAAGGGTTCTTTCTGTGCCCTCCATCCTGTGTGTATTTATGTAAGTGTGCACCACAGTACATTCACGGAAGAGAAATCATATCAGTTATTTGAAAAGAGAGAGTTTAATATAAAGAATTATGACACTGTTACCTAGGCAACTGAAAGGATAAAAGAGAACACAAGAGCATCATAGAGGTAGTAACTGCCACCCACAGGCCAGGGCCACAAGAAGAGGCTGCATTAGTATAACTCAGAATTTGGAAGAGGCCCCTCAAGCTGGGTTGAAGACGTCTGCAGAGTGACTGCTGTTGTCCTGAGGAGTAATGGGGTCTTGGGGAGTGTAATGAGACAAGTTTCACAAATGTTAGAAATAGCTGCCATTCCAGAATAAAACACAGGCTAGGTGATGCCCATAGGAATGGGAAGACTGAAAACCAGAGACAGGTCTGAGTTGCTTCCCAGGTCCTTTCGGTACATCCTACCAGGTAGCCTCTGGCAGCAGAAGCACAGCCCCTGCTCCAGTATCAGAGATCAACATAAAAGGCAGAGCTGCACTCCAGAAACAATAGTGCAATAATTGGTATGGGACATGCCATGTGCATGTGCACATGAGCATGTGTGTTTGTGTGTGTGTGTGTGTGTGTTCCTGTGGTACTGGTGGAGACTGTGGTATGTGATAGGGCTGGAAAGTAGGAAATTAGCTGAATTTACCCTGCTTTAAGGTATTTGATTTCCTTTTTAAAGATTATTTTTTGCTCATGTTCTCCCTCCTTCTGAAGAACATGAGCAAAGAAGTCAGGACCACGAGGGGTGCACCCACCCACTGAGAGAGTGGGGCTGATCTATTGGGAGCTCACCAAGGCCAGCTGGACTGTGACTGAAAAAGCAGGGGATAAAACCCGACTCTCTGAATATGGCAGACAATGAGGGCTGCTGAGAAGCCAAGGACAATGGCACTGGGTTTTGATCCTACTTCATGTTCTGGCTTTGTGGGAGCCTAGCCAGTTTGGATGTTCACCTTCCTAGACCAGGATGGAGGGGGGAGGACTTTGGACTTTCCACAGGGCAGGGAACCCTGACTGCTCTTCAGACTCGAGAGGGAGGGGGAGAGGAGTGGGGTGAGGGGAAGAGAAGTGGGGGAAGGGAGAGAGGAGTGGGAGGCTGGGAGGAGGCGGAAATTTTTTTTCAATAAAAAAATTAAAAATTAAAAAAAGAGATTATTTTTAATTGTATGTGAATGGGTGTTTGGCTTGAAAGGATCTATGTGCCCCGAGTGCATTCCTTTTACCATGGAGGCCAGGAAAAGACTTGGACCCCCTGGAACTGAAGACAGAAATGATTGTAAGCCATGATGTGGGTGCTCAGAACCAAACCTGGGTCCTCTGCAGGACTGCAAATGCTCCGAACACTGAGCCAGCTCTCTAGCCTCAGGTATTTGATTCTTATGTGACCTCTTTCTGTTTCTCAGTTGCTTATAAATGTAAAAGGATCATGTCACATATCGTCCCTCACAAACCCTAATAGATTCTCTTTAAAAACACAGAAAGTCAACAAAGGTGGATTTTCCTCTATTCTTCTCTTCCCTTTTTCCTGTATTCTTGATTTAGTGGACAGAGAAATTTCTTCCAACAAAATATTCATATTGATAGTACTAAGTAATACAGAGACATTGCTTGAAACAGTTTTTTGTACTTATTCTATTTCATCCTTGTGATTATCTTGCAAGCAAAGATAATTTATTGTTTATTTATTTTCATCATTATTATTTATTCTCATTTCACTAAGATGTCTATAGCTTGGAAAATCTGTTGAAGAATAAAATCAATCAGTTGAACTGAAATCAAACAGTACTTAATTTTTTATCAACCCTTTTACCTCAAGGCTCAGAAACACTCTTGAAATTTGTTGATATACATATTTCTGAAACCTATGGATTCAGAATGCCTGAAATTTTCCAGGACTTTGTATTCTTCACAAGATCCCCAGATAATGAATACAGTATGAAATTTGAGACTTTCTGTTCTTGTCATATGTCTCTCTAATTGGTGATAAAATGTATTCTGGGGTAGGGGACACTTTAATTAATTATCTGATGCATAAGATGCTATTCCTGACAGGATTCTTAGCTATTTCAATGGCTCTGATGGTGTGAATTGAAATCTTCCTCAAAGCAGCATCCTGGACCAGCAGCATCAAAATGCCAGGAGACTGTGTTGGGGTAAGACCTGTTGGACTCTGACAGACACAAGAAGGCAAGAGGATGAAAGCCTCAGTGCTAGAGACACTACAGCAGCCATAGATGCATCTTCTAGTAATCATAACTCCACTTCATAAACCCCCTCTCTTTGGATGATCAACTAACCCCTTATCTACCTCAGCTGCATAAGCCACTACATTCCAGGGCTGGAGAGATGGCTCAGTGCCTAAGGGCACTGCCTACTCTTCCAAAGGTCCTAAGTTCAATTCCCAGCAACCACATGGTGGCTCATAGCCATATGTAATGAGATTTGGTGCCCTCTTGAGGAAGAGACCTGATCAGTAATCCTCATCAACTTAGACCATGAAACCCAATATAAACAAGTTCAACAGAACTGCCATATATGGGCTGCCCATGCATGCATCAGCAATGGCAGGTCATAAATTTCAAATTTTAGGCTCCCACATTACCAATACCCACACTTTATCCATTATCCCTAGTTCACTATCTCTTCATCCAACAACCCTTTGCCATTCCAGGTCACCTCTTCAGCCTCCAAGTATAATTCCTTAGACCACTGAGAACACCTAAGCAACCAGTCCTGCCCTGTTCATTCTCTTTCATACCTTATGACAGTCCAAAGAGCTAGATACATGATCCATAATGATGTCCATCACTTGTATGAATTCTCAGATTTCTTATTTGCATTCCTTTACTGTGCTGTGCTAGATACTGATATCATTCACTACTACACTATTCTGAACTTGCACCCACATATTAAATACACTAAATCTCATATTGAATTTAGTCCTTGAACCACATCTCTTCTGGATCTATATTAATTCTGAGATATTCAGTTTCTTAGTTTTCATTAGATTCTATGTACCACTCATTCTCAAATCTTTACCTCTAACCCAGAGCTCGCCTTGATAAACTCTAGGATCAAAAAAAATATTCACTTATGTATCTATCAGAGACCTCAAAATTCTCTGTAAATTCCTGATTTCTCCTCTACTTCAACACATAATGGTAATATCAAAAAAGACAAGATAGAAAGAAGTAAACATAAGAATTTACTTAAAACAGGGCTGGCAAGATAGCTCAATGGTTAAGAATAATTCTTGCTCTTGCAGATGACTCAGGTTTAATTTTCCAGTATCCACATGGTGGCTTACAACCGTGTGTAACTCCAGTTTCAGAGAATCTGTTGCCTTCTTCTGGTCTCTATAGGCACTGTATACATTAGGTGCATAGACATATATGTAGACAAAAATATCAATACATATAAATTAAACTTTGGTATTGAACCAATAAGACTAAGGATTCCCTCAAAAAAAAAAAAAGAGAGAGTGACCTAAGAAAATTAACACCAGCAGAATAAATGCAGAAAAAGGACAAACTAACAGCATAACAGTCAAAAAATAATACCCAAACCAAAGAAAATGGAAGATAAAGAAAAACTTTAGAAGAAACCCAAGTGGGAAAACACTTTACTGGCAAGAAAAAAAATCCTGTCATGTTTCTTCTGAAAACAGTTGTAAGCAGGAGGAGAATGGGCTGGAGTAGAGTTTTGAGAGAGAAATCATCACTGGCCTAGAATTCTGTAGCCAGAGAAATTCATCCCAAACATGAAGGAAAAATAAAGACATTCCCAGACAGGTAAAACTTGAAGTAAGTTGATTCCAGTTCACCTGTCCTGCAAGGAATCCAAACAAAGGACCAAACAAAGTAATACTAAGAAAACGTTGACAGCCTTTTCCAGATTCAGGAGAACTCTGCCAGAAAGTTGTATCTACATGGAAAGATCAAGGCACCTACAGGACCAGTGACTGGCAAAGCTGCTCTCTGCTTCTAACCTAGTCCTTGGCTGCTGCATTTGCAGGAGGAAATGTAATCCTACAAACATGCTCCCAGTATTTATTCACTTGAAGGAGTTCAAGTCTTATGTCCACACAGAAGCCTACACACAAGTGATGATAGAGGTTTTGTTGATAATTTCCCAAACTTGAGGCATTTGTCTTAGTTAGGGTTTCTATTGCTTTAAAGAGAGAGCATGACCATGGCAACTCTTATAAAGGAAAGCATTTAATTAGGGTGTCTAACTTACAGTTAGAGGTTAAATCCATTATTAGTATGGTGGGACATGGCCATATGCAGGCAAACATGGTGCTGCAGGAGCTGAAAGGTCTACATCTTGATCCATGGGCAACAGGAAGTGAACTGAGACACTGGGTGTGGCTTGAGCACATATGAGACCTCAAAGTCCACCCCTACAGTGACACACTTCCTACAACAAAACCATATCTACTCCAACAAAGCCATACATCTTAGTAATGCCACTCCCTATGAACGTATGGGGGCCAGTTGCATTCCAACTACCATGGTATTTCTCAGTAATTACATGGATAGATGGGCAATGGCACATACAGACAACAAGATATTACTCAGCACTCAAAAGAAATGGGCTGTTAAGACACAAAAATATTTGAAAAGACCATAAATACATATTACTGAGTTTAAGAAAGGAATCTGAAAGGCTGCAAAGAGAGTGAGTCCTTGTATATTGCATCGTGCTTACTATGAGAACAGTAAAACTATTAGAGATTGCCAGGGATTGCATGGGGAAAGAAAGGATGAAGACACAGAGTGCAGAAGTGTTTTGTAGTGAAGTTGTCTTTGTTGCTAAAGTGGTGGGTAGATCATTACACATTTCCCCAGACCCATGGATGTGTATCCCAAACTGGGATCTAATATCAGCTATGAGTATTAGATGAAAATATGTCTGTGTAGGCTCACAGATGGGAACAAACGCACAGCTCTGGTAGAGAGGGTTGGTAGCAGGGAAGAGATAGATGTATGGAAAGTAATTGTGGCTGCCAAGAGATTTGGGAGGAATCTTTGTATTTGTCTTCCAATTTTTGCAGTGAATTGTTGACTTAAAAACTGACATATAAATCAAATCTAAAACACAAAGACTATTAAAATGGAAACAAACACTCCTTCTCTGTGAGCTCCATACTAAAACAATGAAACCAAATATGTAATACCCTCACAAATCCATGGGAAGCCACAGGGTAGCGTCAGCGTGCACATTGCAAACCCTGCTGTAACCCTCTGAATAAGGAACTCTGGAGACAAGGAGCTGCAATTGGTGTTTCAGCAGCCCTTCCAGGTTACTCTCTGTCTCACGCTCAGATTTGAGACCCAGCACTGATGCAAAAGAAGGGAGGAGTGTGAGTAGATGCATAAGGAGGTGTGCAGAGGCTCCAGAATTCCTTTTCCCTTTAAAACACTGTCAGGTTCAAGCCTGCCTGTATACTCTGTCCACTGTACCGAGACCGCTTTAGGTGTTAGACCAGCAGTTCTCAACCTTCTGGGGTTGCATCTTTGATATTTACATTATAATTCATAACTGTAGAAAAATTACAGTTATGAAGTAGCAGCAAATTAACATTATGGTTGGGGGTCACCACAACATGAAGAACTGTGTTAAAGGGTCACAGTGTGAGAAAGGTTGAGAACCACTGCATTGGAGGACTTTCTAGACAGAAGCCAGGGATGTCCCCTCTGCCCTGCACCCCACCCCAGGCAGGTCTTTTCACTGCCTTTGCACAACTGTAAACCCCTTGCTTTCCTGCAATCAGCTGCTCACACGTCCTTTCTAGGCCACTGGACCCTGAGCCTCTCAAGGACAGAGATAATGCCTTTGCTGTCCCAGCATCCAGTTAGGCTCTGACAGTTAAACAAAAGGTCAATAAATATGAATGAGGTTTAAGTGAGTGCAGATGAGTACAGTCACCTGACACAACGGTTATAGTCCTCAGAATTTATTAGCCAGCCTCACCTTCTCAGTACAGAGCCCTTTAATGATGATAAGCAGACAGCCATCACCCACTGAAATCTCCCAACCACACTGAGGTAGTATTGTGGCTTTTTTTTTTCTTATTTTGTTTTAACAGCAAGGAAGACTTTATTCAAAAATATTTCAACAGAAGTCAAGATTGCTACCAAAGGAGAAAGAGATGAAACCCAGATTTTCAGCACTGAGCTGAGCTAGTGGAAAAATACCAGTGGAGGTCAGGAAGGGACTGGCCAATGCATTAGACTCTCTGTCCACTGATAGCTCCGTATCCTGACCTCCGACGCAAATACCAGCACATGCTCTTACTTCTTCTTTTGTCCTTTTACTATCTATGAGTCTTTTTTTGAGATAGGCTCTCACAGCATAATCCTGGCTGTCCTGGAGCTCACCCTGTAGACAAAGTCTGCCTTGTCCATACATAGCTCCACCTGCCTTAGCCTCCTGAGCACTGGGATTCAAGACCTGTGCCAACACACCCAGCATCTCCACCTTGAAATCTTGTTTTAATAACCCACCAAGTCCACTTTGTACTCCCCATATAGTAATGGGTGTGGGCTTTTCTATAAAAAAAGAACAAAGATGCAGATAGGGAGAAACATAAGAGGAGTTAGCAGGGAGACTGGGGGTGAATGTGATCAAAATACAGTCTCTGAAATTCTCAAAGACTTTATAAGAGTGTTTTTAAAGGACAGAATAAGTAAAAATTCAAATGTAAATAAATTTATTTCTAAACGATAAATAAAAGCTTTAAAAATGCAGCCTACATTCTAGTTTTTCCCATTTTTATACATTTTTAATTGAAATTTTTTTTTCATACACAATATTCTGTGTGGTTTCCCTTTTGCCAACTTCTCCCACCTCCCCACTCAATCAACTTCACACCATTTTTTGCCTTCTCTCTTTAGAAAACAGTCAGAGAAACAAACAAAAACAAAAACAAAAAAAACAATAAAAAAGAAAAATACAAGAAACACACAAACAAAACCCATGAAAACACTAAGTCAAATGAATGGTAGCAACGAAAGTGTCCATCAGCTGATGGATGAAGCCATGACCAGTGAACAGCGGAGACGGGGAGTGAAGTCAAATGTCTAGAGTCTGCTGATCCGCTGGGATGCTCTGCTGTATGTACAGAAAGAGTCAGGTTCTAGTTGTAAACAACTATATAGGTTATATGAGCTTGTCTGACAATACCAATGGCTTTAGTACATGGTTCCAAATTTCTGAAAGCTTTTGATTTACTAAAAGAAATCAACAAATCTATCTATGGAACAAGCACTACCTAAAGATTATTTTTAGATGTACATAGAGAATGTTTGGAACCATTCATTTCTCCCCAAATATCCACTAACTGCCCACTCAAGACCAGGCTCTCCGCTAAGAACTTGATGGACAGGGAGAGTCACCCTCTCACCATGCCTTCCTTCACAACTTTGCATGGAGAGCAGGAGACAGTGTGAACGCACAGGCAAATGCAGAACCAGAAGTTACTCCAAGGGCTGTGAAGAAGGCCATGCCTCTTCCCTATACGCACACCTGTGTGGCAGACAGTAAGTTATCTGGAGGCTACTTAGTTAGATTGATGGTCAGGGGAGGTGTCTTTGAGTTAGGATAATTAAACCAAGACTTGAAAGATGAAAAATAGCCAGCCAGCTGTGTAGGAGAAAATGCTCTCAGCATGAGAAAATGCCTTGAAGCTATTGAATTTAAGCAAGTTTATTCTTCCTAAACACTAAAAATAAAACTTCTATTATTTGAGGGCCAAAGATAATGTTTTAAGATAGCAAGGAGCCTGTACATATGTTTTAGTGAAAAGTAATGCTAGTTCCTATAAAAATTAATCAAATCACAATGACCTACCCCTGAGTCTATTTCATGCCTGCATCACAGCCCATTGTGAATGGGCAGAATGTCTCTGCTCTGCAGTGTCATCCAGGACCCTGGGTCCTTACACATGCAACTCCTTCACAGTCTGAGACCTGTCTGTATCTAAGTCCCTCAAAGCAGAAGGGAGAAGCATCTCTCCAGTTCATGTTCAACTTCCAAGAAGCAGCCATTTAGCTACACTTATGCAAAAGACCCAGAACACTTAGCAAGTGCACTAGAGAAATACCTAATCCAAGAGCTAGGATTGCAAGTACTCACTGCCTCAGATGCACACGACAACTCACGATCTATGAAAAATAGTCAACAAAATAAAAAACAAGGAAGTTGTACGCAATAAAAATAGCTAACATTTTGTCACTTATCAAATTAGGAAATTTCAAAAATACTAGAAATGGAGAATGTGACAGAACTAAATGCTCACTAGTACAGAATAGTTCTAAAAGACAGCCATGCACACATTCACTAAAGATAACTATTCAAAAGAATTATCTATTGCTCTGTCATATGGATGTGGTTGAGAGAAATTGGTGGGTGAGAAGATGAAAGCAAGTCATAGAGCATTGTGTGTGATCTAAGATTCAACTTAGATCAGGTACATGGGATGCAAATTCACAAGAAGATGTCCTTTAGAACGTCCAGTAAATCTTAGAAGAGCACCCTTCCTGATAGGGAAACTAGCTAGGATGATCAGAGAAGAGATATATAAAAGGAATTGGATTCTATCCTTCATGCTGTCTATAAGGTTACATGATTACTTCCTGTAGATTCTGTTTTTACATGAGTAACTACTGTCTTTGGAGTTACAAGGAAAGCAAGAGAACAGAACAGAAGGAATGGAGGGAGGGAGGGACAAAGGAAGAAGAAAATAAGAAAATGAAAGGAAAGCCAAGAATTGGGTCACAGACATTACCATATCCCACTGGTGGAAATATAAGTTGGCTCAAATTTCCTGGAAGGAAATATATGCATCAAAACTTATGATTTTAATCTGAGGAACTAAGTATGCCTCTACAACCCTATCCCTGAGGAATAAGACCATGGCGCCTCCACTCTGTAGACCACTATGTAGCTGTACAAAGCAATCATCTGTACATCATGTCATGGAAGATGTCTGTGTTATATCATCAAAAGCAAAAAGAAAGTATATTATAGGGCACATTGCTCAGAATAGCAAGAGTAGCAACTAAAAGCTCCAGCAACCGGCAATAGAATCAAATACTATTCAAGTAGTATGTGATATTACAAAGTTCCTAGTGATATATACTCTCTCCATAAATTAGTCGTGGTTTAAATTAAAATGCCATTTGTCCTCAATTCACAGTGATAGAAACTGTAATCCTAAGATACATATAATGGACCACATATGTGCATATGTGTACATGTATGCATATACATATATGTATTCATGTATATAGTTAGGTAGCTAGACACATGCATATTCAAAGCTAAACTTCTGTCTTCTGTTATGACATATGTAGACCCATTCAAGAATACAGGACAAAGAGCATAGAGTCACAGCCACTTCATCTAAAACTAGCTTCCCTGAAAACCACATTTTTACATATCTCTGAGTACTATGCAACAATGAGCCTTCTTCCAGTTCTTCTTGCTACTTAAATCAAACAAACACTGTATCTTTATTAAACCCTAATAAGATATATAAAACAAGTTAGAGAGCTGTAGAGCTAGCTCACCGTTAAGATTACATATTGCTCTTCCAAAGGACCCAAGCTGAGTTTCCAGCACACACATATTAGGCAGCTTGCTATGTCTGTAACTCCAGCTTTACTCTATCTCTAGGTAGATCTGATGCCCTCTTCTGGCCTCTTTGAGCACTGTAGTCACATGCACATATCCACACACAGACACACATAAAATTTTTTAGGTTAAAATTACTTTTACATTAGAAATGCTTTTCTGCTAAGAAAAATTTATGCCACCCCAACATGGAGGGTCAAAGGAAAAAATTCAAAAAGATTCAAAAGAGGACTTAATTTTAGACAAAAGCAAATTGGCAAATGGCTTATGACCAAACACTATTCCAGACCAGATTTAGGCTCAGTGATCTATGTATCCTTAACCTGTGGATAATACTTTGAAAGATTCTGTTTTTCTACTCTTTACTGTTTCATTTCCTTCTTTCTTTTACCTTTTACTTTTTTCTTGTTTTTCTGTCTATATAAAACTTTCATAAAAAAACAAAAAAACAAAACCCAGAAATCTGTTTCTCAAACAATAAAAGAGGACTTTGACACTCCTCAAAGAGAGAAATGATCCACTCTAAGCATGACACCTTTGGATGAAGCCATCCAGCAAGCCCCACCTAGTGTATTCTGTACATTACAGTTCAAAGCCAATCTTATCTAAGCATGCCTACACTGCAAGAACCTAGCAGTGAGGTACCACAAAGGTGGTAAGTTCCGTGACCCATTGCAGTCAGAGTCCTGGCTTGGTGACCAACTCCAGGGAGTGCTAACTCTACCCAAAGAATCCTTTTAGTTGACAGCATGTTGACTTGTACAGCTTGTACTAGGAGTCTGGGAGTCATTATACACCCTTCATTAGCATCGAAAAACCATCTGTTGGTCATTAGAAAGCAAACATTACATATAATACATTAGGCGCTAAAAACAATTTAATTAACATCAAGTTGTAGTCAAAATCCTCCATATAAAGGGAATCGCAAGATCAGGAGTAACTTTTCTTTCTCCTTTATCTCTTGAGCCAATGGCGCATTATGGCAGGCCACAGTCCAGCAGACTCTGCACAATGCTTAGCTCAGATTCAAGCAGCTCAATTCAGAGGTCATTGACAAGCAGCCATTCCTTAGAATCCTGTGGTCAATGTTTGCTACTCTGACCGCTTGTGAGGGAAATAATGTTCTCTCCCACATACCCTAAACATAGCACAATGGATACAAAACTGTACTCTCCCTGGCTGGAAGAGGACGGTTTTCCATTCTAGGTAGAGGTATTTCCATTGACAGAAGTCTAAATTTAGAAAGTGGGGAGACAACTTGTGTCCTGCTCTGCCTGCTTATTGTAAGCATGATAATGGGCAGGTCAACTCAACTTCTCACTCTCTTCCATCTCTGTTGAACAGGGAGTCTTACCTGGGCCTTTGAGGATACCCCCTGAGAAAAAAGCACTAGTCCGTATTGGACTTACTAGTGGTCAAGTTTGGAATCATAGCTTCATAACTACTTGGATTCCAGGTAGTCAACACAAGGCAGGCAGCATTTCAGGTTGTAAGTATCACTTTCCCAAGGAAACAGTCTGCACTCCAGCCACCTTGACAGCATAGTTCAAGGGCATTGCCCAACAACCATTTCTCAAAACTATTCTATGCAACATACTCCTGTCTTCCTTTCCCTGATCATGTGTGCCAGGAATGTCTTTCAGGCTTAAGATAGACATCAGGCTGGACTCAAGAGTACCTATCTCGAGCTTCCTGCCTCTACCCTCATGCAAAGGAGTTTATTTACATGAATTGTCCTTTTCCTAGCTTAGTTCTGAGACCCAAGCCCTGCACACCCTTAAGGAATTTTACTTCCTTCTCTATTCATCTTGAGGGCCTTTCTAGTACCTCATTTTTGCTTCCCATTCTATTAATAATGGGAACCCACAAGCTGAGGACACTATTGCTTCCCTTGGGGATATCAGAGGCGAGTGGAGAAAATCAGCAAAGTGAACTAAAATCCAGCACAATAAACGCTGAGAAAGTAAGCAGGCTCGGCACCCTTGCCACACTCACCGCAGTCCTGACTCGAGCAGAGTAACTCCCAAGCTTGACAAAAAGGCAAAACCCCTTGGACAAAGAATGCACTTCAGGGGAATACTGCTAGTCTGTTCTGCAGAAGCCTCTGGATTCAGTCCCAGAGCCACTAAACCAACTAGTCTGCATTGTAATAGAGGTCCCAGGTGACAAAGCTTCAAGTTTGAGGAGCACTGCTACTGAAGATGGAAGCGGAATAGACAGCCATCCTGGTGTGCTTGGAACTGGAGGTTTCCTGGCAAAGTGGACCCATAGAGACAGAAGTTGGATAGTCCTAGGCATTTCAGAATGGCCAGGCACCCTACACATGATGCACACTGACCTAGATAACTATGGGGGAGTTGGGCAGATTCAAGGAGGCTGATGGGGGAGGGCATTGCAAAGGCACAAGTGTTCCCAGAGATAGTGCATGGCACCTTAATGGCTGTTAGGAGTGGGAACAAATGAAATGTCCCAAAACCTTCCACCCACAACCTCTACAAGCAGAAAGTACCGTTCTAGTTGCTAATTTGCATACTCGACGTTTTCTTGTGCACACATCCCAAAATAGTATGCAGCTCAAAAGAAAAATAGTTCAAAACGTCTGTTTCAGAGGGGAAAGTTAGGATTCAGAGTGAGAAAAATCTTGTGTAAACACAGACACATTTACTGACTGTATGATTATGAGCAGATCACATAAGTTCTCTGAACTTTAGCTTTGTCTATAAAATCTGGGTCATGTTCAAGGTCCCTGAGACCAACTACAAGTCAGAAGAACTCTGAAATCAGAAGAGTTGGTACACTTTGGTGATGGCCTGTTACAGCAAAAGGAGACATGTAAAATCATCCTGGAGAAAGATGCCCCGGGATACCCTCTCCTCCAAGTAAGACAAGAGCAGAATTCCAGATTCCCCTCTTTCACATACAGACCATCCATCACTCCAGAAATGATATCTGCCTGGCAAGGACAATGCATACCAACCAGAGAAGCTCCCAAGAGCCATGGTGTCTGGGGCTTTCAGTGGGAGTCAGCCACATAGGCAAAGTTTTCACATGACTAACCTTAGTTACTCAGTCTTCAGCATCTCCAGCAGCCAAACCAATACAAACAAGGTCCCAGGAGAAACAAAACAGCCATCCACCTTAAATAAATGTGTTGGACAAGAGTTATCCAAAGGATCTGGTACAGATGAGACAGGTACAAGTTATCTCAGAAACTAGTCCTGGGCCCGTCTTGGAATGCACCAAGTCTGCTGAGTTTGTCTGTTACTAATTGTCTTTATTTTTGCCAGAGTAATGCGGCATTTACCTAGTACTGAGTGCAAGGAAGGTTTTACAGGCCTTTCCTGTTTATGGAGCCTGTATTTTCCCTCCACTTGAGCCCATCTACATTTTCCTTGTTGGTTCCTTGTCTATTTGGAGTTCTTCTTCCAAGACTTTTCCTGTGGTATGATTCCACAACAGTGTTCTTTCTTATTCCTTCTGGGAGCTACTCATAGATATAAAACAAAACAAAAAAACTAAAACAAAATGTTCTTGCAAACTCAAAGAAGTAGAAAAGTACAAAAAAAAAAAACTACAACGTGTTATATCATCTTAAAAACAAAAAAAAAAAAAAGACAAAAAAAAAAAACTACAACGTGTTATATCATCTTTATATCTCGAATGATTCTATTCTGTTGGTTGTTTGAATGAGAAATGCCGTTTATAGGTTCCCATATTTGAGCACTCGATCCTGTTGGTGGGGCTGTTTGGGAAGGCTGTGAGGTAGTGCTGGAGGAACAGACCACTGTAGAAGCAGTGTATGAGGCTTTGAGTGTTCCCAGTCATCTCGCTTCCGGTTCTGACTCTTTCAATTTCATTTTTCTGTGGTTGAGGATGTGATCTCTCAGATTCCTGCCCTGGCTCCTGCTGCCACGCCTCCCTGTAAGGGTGAACATTTATCCTTCAGAAATCTTAAAGCCAAATGAACTCTTCCTCTTAGTAGTTGTTTTTGGTCATGGTATCTTATCACAGCCAGAGAAGAATAACTTCTACCCAGCCTGAACGAATGAGAACAGCTCCACATGGTTTTCTATGTGTAAATTCAGATGATAGCTTGATAGATTTTCTAAAATTAGAACGATTTATAAGCATTGTTTCATCAAAAGTGTTTAGTCTTAATTTTTATCCAAATGAAGAAATGAAAATGAAATGACATTATTTCTTTAGTGTAACTGATGTTTTTAAGTCTGTCAATGTTAGGAATAAACAAGATTGTCACTAGTGGCATTAGGTGTCTGTAATCTACAGGTTTGATTTTTGCACAGTATTGGCTGACTCCCTTGAACAAGAACCCTTTAGTATTCTCACGCTTCCTCCCACTATGCCTCCCTCCACCTCCTGGCTTTTGTTACAGTGTCTGCCATTTTTAGGCTATAAGGACTTGTATTTGCATTTGGCTCCATAAGAATAACTCATGGCTGTTTGGACTAGATCTGTACTCAAAGGGATCCAGCCTTCCCTTTTACCACATCCATCATCTCTGTGCTGTGTGCTTTGACTCCTCTTGTAAGTGACCTGATTTCATTTTCAAGTAATTTTTCCCCTAAAGTAGGTAACTATTTCCCAAGTTTGGTGAGTTATATGTGACTATCTGTCTTGTTACCCTGTTTCTGAACAGCATCTTGGTTTACATCTGATGTTCTTTTTTAAGATTTATTATTATTCATTGAGTGGTATGAGCAGCTACAAGTACAGCGGGAGGAGAGCATCCAGTCTCTTGAAACTGGAGTAACAGGCAGTGGGAGCAGCCTGATGTGGGTGCTGGGAACTAAAACAGAGTCCTCTGCAAGAGCAGCAAGCACTTAGCCACTGAGCAGTCTCTCCAGTTCCATATGTGATTCATTCCAGAAAGTACTGTCACTGGCCTCTTACCTCCACCTATTGACTGCCGCTGTGGCCAGGCTTCTTGTCCCCTGCCTCTGTGACTTAATCCTTCCTGGATGCCAGACAAGCTCAATCTTCTTTCTGCAAGCCTGGAAACTGAACAAGGGTGTTTTAACACAGGCTCTCTCTGCTTAGATGGTCTGCATCAAATTGCTTTGAAGCACAGTACATTACCCCAACCTACAGAGCCACAGACTTTTTTTTTTTTTGCTGTATTTTTGAATAAATTTTAAGTTCTATTTATTGAGTTCTCTCCTTGTGGACTTCAATTTACATTGATTGATAAGCCCCCAATTTATCTCTTCAGTCTGACATCTCTTTGAAATCGAACTGTGCTTCCAACCATCTCCTTGCATGTAACGGAAGTTAAAGACAGACTCTGGATCCCGTCACAAACTTGTTTCTACTACATTCTTCGCAGTCTCATAAATGGGAATACATTCCTTCTGGATATTCAGACCAAAGCCTGCAGTTAGTTACGGTTGGCTTCTCTCAGTTTTATAACTCCACCTTGGATCATTCTGCAGATCCTATTATCATATCCTTCAAAATACCCAGACTTTCTCCACTTCATACCAATTTCCACGTTTTGTTCATTTTCTGTTGCAAAAACAGAATTCTGTAAACTTGGCATTTTATAAATACCAGAGGCTGTATTAATTACTCCTGTGTCATCATGATCAAATATCTGGCAGACTCAATGTAAAAGAATTAAGTTTTATTTGGGTTCCCAGCTTTGGACGGTTGTCATCTATCCTTGTGCAGATAGGTAAGAGGGGCTCAGTCCATACTGGAAGGAATTGTTCCTATCATGGAGGAACAGCAAGCGAGGACTATGGACCAGAACCAGGAGCCTCTCTACAACCTTCAAAACTCCACCCCTACTGAGCTTCTTTCCCCAGTCAGACCCAGTCTCCTAAGGGGTTCACAGCCTTCACAGCAGGGGTTCACAGTCTTCGCAATAACACCACAAACAGGGCATCAAACACTCAAACTATAAGCTGGTAAAAAGCACATTTATCTCATTTTAGTTTAGGTGGTAGAGGCAGGGAGGTCCAAATGCAGAGTGTCAGCATCTGAGAGCCACACACTCAAACTCACATGGTGGAGACTATCACAGGGGGAGGGAAAACAAGAGAGGTGGGGTGGAGACAGCTCATGCTAAAGAGGCCAAGTTTATAACAACCCTGTCTTGTGATGACTAACCCACTCTCATGAGATTAATTCATTCATCATGGTGGACTCCTCATGACCTAATCATCCTTAAAAGACCCATATTATGCCAACTACATTTCACCATGGAGAAGGCATCCAAACGCGACCTCTCTCTGCTGTAACTCACCCCTATTTCTTGCTTCCGTTATTCCAAGAACCTTAGAACCACATCCCTGCTCATCTTCCCAGTAGTCTAACCTCAACAAATCAGCCACAGTGAGATGCCATGATGATCCGCATGTTCCTATGCTCAAAGTTTTAGATCACCTCTCCAATGGCTTATGTGACTTTTCTGCCCTCAGCTTTTAGCACCATCCCCACTGCTGACTCTGCTAGTCACACTATGTTCCTGAAGCCTCCACTCTTCCTCAGGGTCACTGTATTTGTGATCCCTTCTGGAACTTCATTCCCCTAAATATCCTAAGGGTGGGCTCATCCACTTTTTTCCAGTCTCACTTTCATGGTGGTTATCCTTCGTGGCCATCCGTGAGCAAACAGAACAAGACAGCAGCATCTTTACCACTACTACCACTACATTTCTTAGCCCTTGACCTCGTTTATGCTCCTCTTGGTACTTATGCCCACCAATCTTTCACCTCTCGGGCTGCTTACTGCTTGTTTGTAACCTGTATGAGGATTTTGGCTGGCAGGTGCAGTCCCTAATGTTTATCAGAGGAACTGAGTGACAGATAACCTTTCTCTGCCTTCCTTCCCTGTACTCGTTATATGCTTTGCTCTTTGCAGCCTGTGCTCATTGTGCTCTTCCAAGCCTCTCTATCTCTTCAGCAACTGGTTTTTCCGTAATGTTTGTTCCTCTTTTTACTTATTGAACTTTGTTTTTTTTAGATATGTAATGAAAATATTTTTATCCTACATTCCCTTCTCCCAGTCCAGGATGTTATACTCTTTAGGGTGCTAATCTATTTCTTTATTCTGTCATCCTTGAACACTTATTTTCTGTGTGTTGAATTCTCACTTACTGGGCTGTGGAACACCTCTAAACTCTTGTGGGGTGTTGATTCTGCTCTTGTGTTGCTTCCTGTTCTTCTTGACTGGACTTCCTGTCTGTAGCTTTAATCTTTTCTTTATTTTTTTCTATAATTTATTTGTAGAACTGCCATGCCTCATCTCTTCCCCTCTCCACCCTTCCTCCTATTCTTTCTTTCTTCTTCTTTTTTCTTTCTCTTGGTCTTATTGACTAGCCCAGAATGCTCCTCCTGCTCCTCCTCCTCCTCCTCCTTCTTCTTCTTTTTTCTTTCTCTTGGTCTTATTGACTAGCCCAGAACAGAACTTCTTTTAGCTTAGACAGGCATTCTTTGAGGGCAGCTATTATATGTGTTCTTTTGGCACATCTGTTCAGGAGCCTGAGGTCTTCTGTGAGGATGAGCAGAGGAGGGCGGTCATCAATATGCACACACTTCTGCTAGGTGAAGCATTGCTAGAATTTCTGGTGACATCTCGTACTTCTAAGGGAACTGTCAAATGCACTCTTCCAGCCCTGACATACACACAGGAAAGGAAGCTGTTCCAGGGTTAGAAGGAAATCCCAAGCTTCTTTCTTCATCATGGATTCCTGTTCCTAGGCTTGGTTGAGTTGCTGTGACTATTTGCTTTGATGGACACACATGATGGGTGTGCAGGAGGAATTCATATTGTGAATTCTGATTCAATACTGATATCTCTTACTAGTCTGTTTTGAGGATACTCCAAAGATCAGGCAGTGTGCTATTGGGCCAGTTGCTGGTTCATGACACAAAGATTAGCTTTACTGTTCCCTATTTCCTACATTGTCTATCTCTAGTTTTTTTCCCAAACTGATCATAAAGTGTTAATAGAAAATTTCTTCTTATTCTTTCCCCTTATCTCCCTCCATGTCAACCTAAGTTCTTTGCCTGAAGTTCTGCATGTTCAGTAAAAGTTATTCAAAAGTATTCCCTAAAACACATGATCATGATGAAATCTTTGCTAGAGAGGAGAGAGAGAAGAGAGAGGGAGAGAGAGAGAGAGAGAGAGAGAGAGAGAGAGAGAGAGAGAGAGAGAGAGAGAGGAAAAAGAGACAAGAAGAGAAAGAAGAGAGAAAAGAGAAGAGAGGGAATGGGAAAGGGAAAGAAAGAAGAAAAAAGTGAAAAAAAGAAAAGGAAAAAAACCTGTTCACTGTTCAGTTTTCTTATTTTAAAGGAAGGGTGAAAAAAACAAAGACTCACATCTGGCCAAGTTTTAACTCTGAACACTTTGCATAATCAGTTAGAAACCTTTTGTTAGCAGGCCAGATGGCTGCTGCACCCACCCCCCAAAAGGAAATTAAATATGTAGGCAGTGACAGCTCAAGGGAGGAATTAGAAATTCCTTTCTAAAGAGAAAGGGCCTCATCTGGAGCTGCCCTGTAGGTGTGGTTTTCAGTGGCCATTGGTTTCCTAGCAACCAAGCTCTTTCCCAAGGAGAGGTCTTTTAGTACTGGGTCTTTAAATGATCTCCATAAGTACTGGAGGACACAACCAGCACCCACAATGCCTTTCAGAGCAAGAATGTCCGTCTCCATAAACAGAGGAGGGTTGGTACCCTGCCCTTGCTGTCTGGTTTACCCGATGCCATTGATGCCTCCACCTTAGCACCAGCCATCACTCTACACATTCCAGGATCATGGAATCCATTGAAATACAAATGGTTTCTAAACCCAAAATACTTTTATGCCCATAAGTAAGCGGATTAATTTATCATACTGGCTCAACCATTAATATCGTTCACCTGGATGATAGTGATGAATCCAGAACTGATTTCAGGTTCGTACACCCACATCCACACACAAACACACATGCACACACACACACACACGCACACACACACACACACACACACAGAGAGAGAGAGAGAGAGAGAGAGAGAGAGAGAGAGAGAGAGAGAGAGAAAGTCAACCCTAACTGCGAATGTAGAGCAAGCTCTGTGAAAAGCTGCTCATAGTCCTACCCTGTAAGACCTTTGTGTTCTGCTCTTGCTTCCCTCTCCAGGCTCAGTCCTCTACATGTACCCTTTCCCTTCAATCAATCATATTATTTGCAGCACTTAGCACACACCAGGCTATCTCAGACCTACTGTAGGTTGTCCTTTGGGCATAGCTTGTTCCATAAGGGTTTGTGTACTAGAATCCTGGCCTCACGTGTAGCAATGTGATTGTTTCTTTCAGAGATCAGTGTGATGAAGGATTAAAGGGGCGTCATCGGGACAGACCACTGTTCTCAAAAGTGATTATGTTCTCATGGGGCGATGGTTCAGTCAATGAAGCACCCATTCACATGAGGACTGAAGTTTGAATCCCCAACAACAGCGCTAAAACAGGCCAGACAAAGCAGTATAAACCTGTTATCTGAGTGCTACAGGATGAAAGGAAAGAGAAGGATCCCTAGACTCTTTGGCCAACTAACTCATCTAAAGGAGTGAACTCTGGGCCCACCTTAGCTCAAAAAAAATGTGGAGAGAAACTGAAGAAGACCCCAGACATGGGCTGACTTCTGCCTCTCCACGCACAAACATACGTATAAGCACTTATACATTACCCACATGAGCATGCATTTCATATTCACACATGTGTGCATACACAGTTGTTATGGGAATTCAGGTACAGGAGAGACAGAGTCCTTGGCTTCATGCTTTTGTTTCCTCATGCACGTACTCACCATTATGCTATATGCCATGAGGTGACACAATACAGAGGCTCTCACGGGAGCTAACGCCCTGCCACCTAGACATACAGAATCATGAATAGTGAGCTAGATAAATCCATTTTCTTTATGAAGTATCTGGCCTTGGTATTTTTGCTATAGCAACAAACCATATCAAAACAAGGCCAAAATATGACCTTTGTACATTAGAATACTCTTAGGCCATGAAAGTTACTGCATGACTTCACTTGCAAAATTCTTCCTAACTCTCCTTCTGTGCCTAGCATTGTTTTGAATATTCCCATCTCAACTCTTACAGTATTCCGTTTATGCCTGTCTCACAACAAAGAAAAAATGAATTGTAAGTATAGATTTATTTATCTATGCCGCAGCATGCATGTAAATCCTTTAAGAACAGGAAATGTTCACTTTCCCTTCGTTTCTTCACATATAGAAGAGCACTGAACAACTGCACAGGGGAATGAACGAGTAGATGATGAGCTGGTCAGTACGGCTTGCTTGGATCCTGCCCAAGACTTCCCATATGTTTCCAGTTACTCTCTGAACCAGAAGTCTCCTCTTGTAAGGTGTCCCCTTATTGTTAAGAAGCATAAGTACAAGAAAAAGTATTCAAAAGTACTGACTTAAGACTGTAGACACAGAACCCCACTTTTCTCCTGGAATGTGGTCTAGAAGAAATGTATCAGTAAGAGAACTGTCATAGAATCTGTAGGGATCTCACATCTAGGGAGTGTGTCATTATAAATTCTCCCAGTGACGCGTTCAAATGCTTCCCCCACTCGTGAGCATGAACGCATTGTTTTATAGAGCTTAAGAAAACTAGAACCCAGTCATTTCTTTCTTAATTATAAAATCCAATGTTTGTATGCACTGGTTACAGCCCTTTGCAGGGAAAAGATGTATCACTTTAGAGACTGGTTGAGATGTACTTCATTTTGTCTTCAACATAATAGTTTGAACTCTGTCCTTTTCCATAGCTCAGGCAAAGTGTTCTTTTTTGAACACCACTCTTCAAAGACTAGAAGACTCCTTTCATGTTCTCTTCCTTGGCCTTTTGTTCTCTACATTGAATTCTTTGAGTCCTTTAAACTGCTGCTCATGAGAGATGGTCACAAACATTTGTATCATATATAACATTCCTGTTTAACAACAACAGCAACAAAAAAAGTCAAGACCATAAATGACCAAAACGTTATACTCTTTTCAAGTTAATGAGTTAGCATGTCAGAGTTTAAAGGATACAGGAAGAAGACACAAGATCTCCAGGTCAGAAAAAGGAAAATAAAACCAAATAAACAACCAAGGTATTATCATATTTTTGGGCCAGCTTTTGAATTTCCAATTCACAAACAAAATATGATTAAGACCAGCAGTGTCCATCCTTGTAAAACATTGCTTCACAGACAAAGAGTCACAAGCTTAAGATTCCTAGTCTGTATTATTCTGCAGACAAGCCTTTCCCAAAGTTGATTAAAGGAAGACATTGTCTTCATCTTCCAAGCCTGTGCTATGCAAGCATGCTCAGAGGTCACTCAGGAAAGGCTATAAAGGCCTCTCCATCCACAATGTCCAGATATGTGAAATCTCCACAAGGAATCATCTTACAGTACCCGCTATATACATCAGCATTCAGGAAATGAAACAGTTATGTGACCGTAAATGGGCCATACAAAGAAAAAAAATTGGAAACAACTCCACTCCCTGAAAACAACAGCTTACGCCTCATCTTCAAGTTCATAGAGCAGAAAGAAGCAAACCTCAGAGAGCCATGACCTTGAATTACAGAAGACAGTGGACACACATCTGATCATTAATTATATATGAGCACTTTCTTTCCCCCACTGAAATGTATATTTAGTGAAGCAGGGGTCAGCACCTATGGAATCTCCTTGGGAATGAATTCTAGGTCCCGAATGGACAGTGCCATTTTTATTTATTTATTTATTATTTTAATTATTTTTCTGTAATCAGTGCTTAAAATAAAACAGAAGGCAAGTGCCTGTGAGAGCAGATATGGTGATGAAAACTGTTAGTGATGTGTTCTGAACATGATCATCTAGAAACACCTGGGTCCTAGGAAGAATGCCTACAAAATTAAGACCAAAGTTCTACCAAGATTTTTCATGATCAAACAGCCACATGTCTCTAGGCTTGAGAGAAAGCAGGATTCTGTATGTTTATTCCTTCAATAAGTAGACATTGAACTACATAGGGCACTAATAAAAGTGATAAAAGTCAAAGGAAAAAAACCCACCTCTGCTGGTCCACTTAGAGTCTGCTGCCTAAAGCCAGAGGTCAAACCAAGCAAGAAAGGACATGGGTGAGCAAGATTAGGTCGAGTGAATCTGGAGAACAAAAGTTTCCATCATGTCTGTCATTTTTAAAAAAATCCATTTGAATAATCATCTTTCATGGAAGAGAAAAGAACTCCAGGTGAGTGATTGAATTGCCTGAGTGTTCCACAGACATAATGAGAGAAGGTAAGAAGAACAATTCCACAGAGCCCTCTCTACTCCTTCCTTTCTCCACACTCCCTACACACTGTAGAAAGAGATCCACTCACCCACTCGGTGAGTTTAGGAAAAGAGAGTGAAGACAGCTTCCTATTTCATTGTGGACTCTAGGGTCATACCTAACATCACAGTCCTTATTAGCACAGGGATGTCTCTCACAAACTCACATTCAAGGACTGACCCAGTGCTAGGCCAGCACACATTTCTCTTGGCTCTACTCCAAGTCTTGTGGACCCACTACAAGCCTGTCTCCTCAGCCAACCGTCACAATGGCTGATTCCATATAACCAAATTCATATCCATTCCAGTGCCACATAGGCACACAGCAAAATGAAATAGAGAAAACAAAAAGAACAAAATTGAAAGTTCAACAGCATAGAACCAAAGGAAAATAAAGAAAGAAAAAAGAAAAAAAAAAAGGAAGAACCAAGCCGACATTTTGAAGTTGAAAAAAAAATGTCAAAATTAAAAAAAAAAAATCTATGGAGAGTTTCAACAGCCGACTCAATGGAGCAAAAGATAGCATCTGCAAACTCAATGACAGCTCATTTAAAATCACCCAGTCAAAGTAATGAACACAAACAGAAAGAATTGGAAAAGTGAAGAGATCCTATGACACTCATAGAATATCATCATCATGACCATATGCCAGTCACATAAAGATAAATGGTTCATGGTCTCAAAAATCCATGGAAACTTGGAAAGCCTATGTGACAAGAACAGATTATAGAATGTTGTTCATCAGGATGTGGATAAGGAAAGTAAGGAGATAGTGGCCAAAGTATGAAGTTTCAATTACACAGGATAAATAAATTCAGGAAATCTAATGTCTTTATTCTTAAAAAAAGATTTAAAGAATATCATTATGAGTATGTGTACATGTGGGGACGTGTGAGCATGTGTGAATGCAGGTGCCAACAGGAAGGGGAATGCCAGAGTCCCTGAAGTTGGAGTTATAGGTAGTTGTGAGCCAACTGGTGTGGTTGCTGGGAACCAAACCTGGGTCCTCTGCAAGACCAGCAAGTAGACTTAACCTCTGAGCCACCTCTGCGCTTTTCCCCTATACTTTCCAATTTTAACTTGGTATATTCCCTAAAGTAGAAACCCCAAACTGCTTTTGGAAAAATAAGCTAATAGGTGGGCTACATTACCTCTGAATGCTATTTGTGGTTCCACGAATAATTTTGCATTCTATGATCTAAACAAACTTAGTGAACAGGGGTTACTCAAACCTAATTCCCTAGAGAATATAATACCCACTCCTTGGGTCTAATTGTTCTTGAATTATTTCTATAAAACTTAAAATGTGTCTTTATATGTTTTGAGAAAGAAAAACAGCAGTTCCTGCCAAGTAGAGTTCACAATGAGTGTGTTAAATGATTAAACAATGTGTCCCTAACTACTAAGTAAACAAGGCAGTGGCTTGTTTATGGCTTTTGTTTTGTTTTGTTTCAATTTGAGTCATTTTAGAAGCAAAGTGAAATAAGGACTTCAGTGGAAAATTATTTCAGATGTACTAGGAACCAAGAGATTATGTCTGGCAGAAAAGGTACTCACTAAAGTGAACTTCCTCGGTAGGTAGCTAGAGATTTATCGGGGAAATGACAAGACACAAATACATCTTGCTGAAAAAATAAGGAGCCAAATGTTGTAGATGCTGTCATACCCAAAAGTCATTGGCTGGATGTTTCCACTTCCAAATACATCATGTTTGCTTCTCACTCTGCCAGGTATCACTGGAAGAAGGATAGCCAAAGTTCTATGCACAGAGGTGAAGATACTGCTCTGGGAATTGGGAGATATGGCTAGGATGCTGCAGTGGCTGGCTCAGAGAGACACATGCTCAGACTCTAAGATTGTGGAAAGAAACATAGAGGAGATTCACTCTAAGCTTGCACTGAAGTGAACCCTCTTACTCAAAAAATAACAATAAATGTCTACATCCTTCAGCCCTACACAGCAATGAATTAGACAGGACCCGACACTCTGATGATGAAATAGGCACTAGCACTTGGCAGACATAAGGCTTTCCACAGAATTAGCCAAAATAAAAACAAAATGGCAATAACAAAAACAAACGGGCACCTGGAGATTTACAGAGCCTATCTAAAGCATTTGGCAAAAAGGAAAGAAAATTGAATTGATAAAGACTGAGCTTACAACTGTACCACAAAGACATGTGCTCAACTATGTTCGTAGCAGCATTGTTTGTCATAGCCAGAACCTGGAAACAACGTAAATGCCCCTTGATTGAAGAATGGATAAGGAAAATGTGGTACATTTATGTAATGGAGTACTACACAGCACACACAAAAATGATATCTTGAAATTTTTCAGGCAAATGGATGGAGCTAGAAAACATCGTATTGAGTGAGGTAACCCAGACCCAGAAAGACAATTATCATATGTACTCACTTATAAATGGTTTTTAAACAAAAAGCAAAAAAAACCAGCCTACAAATCACAAACCCAGAGAATCTAGACAACAATGAGGACCCTAAGAGAAACATACATGGATCTAATCTACATGGGAAGTAGAAAAAGACAAAATCTCCTGAGTAAATTGGGAGCATGGGGACCATGAGAAAGGGTTGAAGGGGAGAGGAAAGAAAAGGAGAGGAGCAGAGAAAAATGTAGAGCTCAATAAAATCAATAAAAAAAAGACTGAGTTTAAAGTGAATAACAATCACAGAAGCATGAGTGGGAAAATCTGAGGGACAGAATGGTAGAGTGCAGACACGTGATCGGGTGGAAGGAGAGGAGAATGTGTGCAAGGGTGGCCACAGCTGCATAAGACCCTTCCTTGGTCCAGCAGATTCCAGGCAGTCTCTAGAGTCTCACTAGAGGATAGGACTGCCAGTTGGGATCACAAAAGGGCAGCAAACAATGATGATTTGACATCGTAAGTACTTTGAAATAAAAGGCATTCGAAGTCCCCAGAAGCAACCTCAGCACCAGAATCTCGCTGACCATCCCTTGCCCTCCTGGCCTGTCCTCATTCTTCTTGCAAAGCAATCGTAGACACCAGACCCTTCCCCAAGGCAGAACTTGGATACTCAGAACCCTCTTCCCCTCAAAAGCCAGCCATTAAAACCATCACCAACAGTGTGACCTTCACCCATCTGTCTCAGAGCAGCTCCTGAAGAAACTTAGTAGGTCATGAGACTCTTGCTCCGGAGGATTTGTGCCCCAAACCTGAGAGGAAGAAATGTAGCACCTCAGAGGTCAGAAGTCTCTGAACAAGGAGACCTTGCTTCATTTCCACAGTCTCTTCCTCTTAGACAATGCCCTTTCTGTCAAATTACACCCCTGCATAGCTATCCCTGATTTATTGAATGGAAGTACAGACAGGCTTTCCCCTGTGTGTTTAAGCTTGAATTCTGAAGACTACCACACACACATATATATACATATATATATAGTCATTTACCTTTCTAACCTGCTGCTCATCATAGCAATGTTGCCTTTGACCCTTATGACAAGTAGATAAAGGACCTCTCTCTAACTTCTCCAATGACAATATTAGACCATTCTCTTTCTACCCAATCACCTGTGTGGGTTCTCGTCCCACAGGGAAAGATGGATAGTCCTTCCAGTAATCTTTTCTGATCTCATTAGAACAAAGAATCATGAAGTAGACAACATACACAGGTATTGCTATATTTAGGTACTGTACATGCAAGAACACTGTGATTTTGACCAAGTCAAGAATCTAACATACAGAAGTTAGAAACCTTAAAAGTGCCTTCTGGACACACACACACACACACACACACACACACACACACACTTCTGCTGGGCACACTGGCTTCACATCACAAATGTTTCCTGAACAGCAGGATTTCTAATTAAATAGGAGAAATCTAATTTGGCCTAAATTGGCTTGCAACAAAAGGTGTTAAGAGGAACAGAAATTGTTCGGCAACATGGGTGTTTTTGGAAGGCATGGGCTAAATCCACTGCCAACTGTAATGAAAAGTGATGTTTAAAACACGAAGGTATGGACTGTGCTAGAGAGGCTGAAGATGCTCATATGTGTATTTTCATAGCAAAAGAGAACTTACCATAAACATCTACTCCTGGAACTAATTTCACCTGAAGCTACGCCAAATAACAGAGGTTGATCCCTGATAATCCTTCAAAGGAAAGGTAGATGTAAGCCATCAATTGTTTAGACTGAATGTCAAGGCTTTGACAGACAATGGTGTATAATGCTTGTCTTTATTCTAAGCCATGGGGACTAAACTGAGGACAGGAGCTTTGCTAGCAGGGAGGAAAGAATGACTGAGCACAGCTAGATAGGTCCAGCAAAACCAGAACATGAGAAACTAGAGGACCAATAGTAAGAACTGATGGAGTTGTATGCCATGCAAGACTGAGCAAAGCAGAAAGTGAAACTCCAGATAAGGAGTGCTGAGGTATGGCAAAGGCAAGCCATGGAGGACAGCAGCTTAGCATAGTTAGTAATCAAAAGTATTATAAAAATAAAATTAAGACATGGATTAGCTATGAGAAGAAAGTTAAGCCATTGTGAGGCACAGTTATTTACAGTGTTTCAGTTTTTCTGGTGTAAGATGAATGAAGGGAAGTAAATAGGAAGATAGTACAAAGAGGCATGCCTGTGGAAGTCTGGCTCCTCAGCACATATACCTCCCATGATGACTAAAGGCCTTGAAATGGAGAGGAAAACGTTTGTGTGATGGCAGAGTCTTCTGTATATACAGGGGAAAATGTCTGAAGTGAAGAAATAAAGACACAGAGGAGAAGTAAAGAGGGGTATAGGTGGGTGTTATTACCCTCAGATGAAGGAGCCTTTTATGCCCATGACTATAAAAGAGATGTGATCTAGAAGAAGACAAAAAAAAAATCTATGCTTGGGTCTTCCTGAGTCTTGAACTATGGGAGACACTCAGTTTTCAGGGAAAGGGAGGCAAGCATCCTCCTAGGTCTAGCTACTGTTGAGGAGAAATGGTGCCTCCCAGCATGCTTTGTGTGGGATTAGCTGCCTGAAGTGTGAGAGGCAAGGACCAAATAGCAGTGTCATAATTGTTTAAGTCTGAGATCCACCGTGTCACCATTGCCCTTTCCATGAATGCCATGCTACAAACTCAAGTATTAGAAAAATACCTCATGGTAGACACAGTCTATCCTAAATTTTTCATACATATTTGATTATGGAACCATTGTGCTGGGAGCAATATCTAGCAACACCTTGCTAGACATGCATCTTCTAGGTTATGGTTAATTTTTGTCAATCTGGCACAAAGTTGAATCACCTGGGAAGAGGGACCATCTGATGACCTCCAGCAGACTCACCTGTGGACAAGTCTATGGGGTGTTTTCTTGATTCATGGTTAGGATAGGAGATTGCCACCCTGGGAAGAGGTTCTTGGTTTGAATAAAAAGACAGGCTAAGCAAAAATAAATAAATAAATAAATAAATGGAAATCAAGCCAGTAAGGAGCATCCCTTCATGGTTTCTGCTTCAGTACCTGAACTTAAGCCCTGGCTTCTCCCGATGATGGGCTGTCACTTTGAAGTGTAAGGTGAAATAAACTCTTTCTTCCCCAAATTGCTCTTAGTCAGTGCTTACCAGAGCAACAGGGAAGCAAATTAAGGCATGTAGGAAACACCGAGTTAAGGTAAGCAAGAAGGAAGACTTGGTGGAAAAGTACAAAGGTTGAAGACAGGAAGGCCTGTGAAGAACGCAAGTCAGCTTGGCTGGTTTTGAACTCAGCTCTGACACTTCAGGGCTCTATAACCACAGATAAGCATTTCACCTCACTAGGCCTCAGTTATTTCTCTATGGAAGAAAGAAGAGGATGAGGGACAGGAGATGTGTGACAGGGTGATGATAGAATTTAGATTCATGAACCTGCAAAAGCTTAGAAAAATGACTAGCATGTGGCTTGTGTTCCTCCAGATAAGAGATACTATTATGGAATCTAGCTGCAGTATCTGAGTCATTCTGAGTGACAAACTGTTTTCTTCTAGGGAAGAACAACTGCAGTTGCACAGGGAGGACACAGGGCCTAGCTCTCAGGTGGACTTGAACTGTATAGGAGCCTAGAGCACAAGCTGTAGAAATGTAATTCAAAATCCTACCTGCCTGTGTAGCCTAGGGAATCACAGTGAAGCCATTTTATACACGGGCTGCAGAAGACACAAGATCAGTGTGCTGATCGTGGAAGCTTTCTCCCACATGAAGCTTTTGTGCATTTCCTTTTCCCGTTAGTATAGAAAGATCTCTAGCGATCTTTCATCCAAATGTGAGTGTAGGTAGTTTGCACCCTCCCCTCTGCCTCTCTCTCTTTGCATATCTGAGAGCTGGTCTATTCCTACTAATTGTGTGGAGGGCCTTCTCCTTCAAAGTAGTAAAAGGCAAAGTCAAATACCTGTGTGTGTGTATGTGTGTTATACATGTGTGCACATGTGTGTATATGAATATAGACACATAAGCCATAGCACTCATGTGAAAGACATAGCCTTAGACCTTGTTTAGGAGAGGGTCCCTTTGTTGTTTTCCTGTTGTGTATGACAGACTAGTTTGTCATGGATGTCTGGAGCATCTCCTGTCTCAACTTCCCATCTCTCTGTAGAAGTGTGGAGATTTCAGAGGTCTATGCTCTGCATCTATCTATATGGGATCCGTGGATTTAAACTCAGGTCCTCATTCTTGGATAGCAAGTGGTTCTACCCGCTGAGCCATCTCAACATCCCTTTAGTCCGCTTTGCAGTAAGGACAGGGAGTGATAAATGCGGGGTGTGTTCTAATTGGTCCCTCTCCACATTCAATGACCATTTTCTTTCCTGCTCACTTACGACCTTTCCCCCAAGGCCCTGTTGTCCTTGCTTTAGCTGACAGTTTTGAACTGAGAACATTGCACTGTGACCATGTCTCAAATCCAGTAAGACAGAGGGAGTATGTTTTCCAACCCTCTGGAAGAGAAAGAAAGCAAGTAGAAACACCTGCTCTAGGCCACTTACTATAGAGGTGCCCTGTCCAGTTACAGACATGGCTCTAGAGGAGAAGTTGGGCTGTTTGTGTATTTATTATTCAAGACTCAACCTGAGAAAGCATGGTGAAGTGCATGTTTAGAGAAAATAAAATACAAACTCAAAAAGAATCTTTGATGAGTGTCATAACCCATATGGAACTCTATCCAAATCATCCACCTTCATACTGGTTGCAGGTAACAGCCATACTTCCATGGGCAGACCTGTGTTAGTGAGATAATACCAACTTCAGTATTTATGTATGTTTCAGGATATCTGAAATGGAATCATCTGGGCTTTAGGAAATATTCAGGAGACTATGTACTGTGTTAACAGAGCTGATCATAATGAAGGCACTTGTTCACTTGGCAATTTGATACTTGACCCCTGCCAGATGGCTTAGTTTCACTTTTACTTGGCATTGAAGGAGTAGACCATCAGTCCTGGGCTTACCAGCCTTTGTAGTTGGTTTCTTAGAATAGGTAAGAAATCATAAAGAGGCGAGAAGGAAAATGTTGAAGAAGAGTCAAAAAGAATCGAAAAAAAAAAGGAAGGTGCATAGGTCTGTAGGAGAGAAAATAATGTCTTTCATCAACTAAGCAAGAGTCATGCCTGACACCCACATACTGAATCCAATTAGTAAGAGAAAAAATAGCAAATTTATTTAATATTATGTTTACATAACTGATGAATTTTCAGAAATGAAGACACAAAGATTCGGGGAAATTTCCTTGATACAGACAGTGTTGCAGAAGGCAAATTGATTAACAAACTTGGGAAAACTCCACAAGGCTCTGGCACCCATTTCCACCCACAGTCCCTCAGAGAGGGAGGAGCAAAGCCCTGGAGACTAAAGAAGCTAAAGAAACGTGTGAAATTTGCAAAACTTGGAAAACGCAGACAGCTAGCCAACTCAGGAAGTCCCCAGCAGAGGTTATGCAAGCAGAAAATGGCTACTGGAGAGGAGATACCTGTGAGGCTGCAGCTGGGCGGAGGGAGGGCTGCAAGGCTGCAAGACTGCAGGGCTGCAGCTTTCGTGAGTTGTCACCTATGATGGGTGAAGCTTTTGGTGATGCAGCCGTCTCTAAACCACCCAGAGTTCCGTGAGTAAATAAACACATTGGTTCACCAATCTGAACGTCAATGGAATCGTTTCTTTGCTCTGTGGTCAGCGACCTTTCTGGGGTGGAAGCACAGCTGTTCTATCTCCCCAGGAGAACTACGACAGCAGTACCTTTGGTCAGATTCTCCCCAGTCTCCAGTGTGACACTGCTTCCCTGCAGGTGGGGTCAGGATGCCTGCCATCTGAAGGTGATCAGGAGAAAATGAGAGAAGGTCAGGAAGTAAATGTTCTTGACATCGCTGGGAGTACTGAGGAACCACATTTGGGGATATCACGTTTGGAGTCCTAATAAGAATAAGACCCAGCCCTTTGGACACGACTTTCCTGGTTAATTTCTCTCCTTGTGGTTATATATAAAAGGCAAATGAGTGATTTGGGGCCTGCTCATGTAAAATTTTCTCTGGCACTCTGATAGAAGTCTCTCATTTTTGAGAACAAAAGCTACAAAGCAGCAGAGACCTCATTTGCTTTAACAGCTAATGCAGTGGTTCTAATAACCCTCTCTTTGTATTCTCCTCATCACGGGTTTGCAAGCAAGTCTCTGTCTTATAAATGCTCTATTGATGGACTAGGGCCAAAACGACATGACCAAGATTTGTATCTATGGAGGCTTTCAGGGAAACTGAATGCTGGTTTGTTCAGCTCACGGGCTCCAGTCCTTCTGCGGCTACACAAGCCAGAGGCTGAACGTGAGACTTTCTGGGCTCCACTTCGCATCTCACTCAGAGCCACACAGCTCAGACCTGTAATATCAACTGGGTTCCGTAATATTATATTGCCAAAGGCTTCCATTGCGAAAATCAAAGTTTGGAAACCACAGCACTGCACTAGGCTGAAAAGATGAGAAAATGCTCCTTCCCATAAAGTCACTGTCAGGGGGAAGCAGTTGGCATCACCCTCCCTGAAATTAGAATATATCTGAGTTTCTGTACTATTGGAATTTTAAGATATAGCCTAGTTATCAAGGATCATCACAGCTCAGATGATAATGGGCATGTCTCTAAAATATTAATCTAGGCAGTAAAAACTAGTTAGTTCTTTAAAGGAACTTTAAAGTTCTTTAAAGACCAAGGTCTTTAGGGAATGGTGCTGCTTGATAGGGATTAGGTGGTGTGGCCTTGTTGAAGAAAGTGTCACTGTGGGTGGGCTTTGGGGTTTCAGATGCTCAAGTCAGGCCCAGTCTCTCTCTGCCTCTGCCTCCTCTACTCCTCCCTCCCTTTCTCTTCCCTTCCTTCCTTCCTCCCCTCCCTTCCTCCCTGCCTCCTGCCAAAAGATCCAAATGTACAACTTTCAGGTCCCTCTCCAGCCCTATTTCTGCCTACATGCTACCATGCTTCCCATCATGATGATCATGGACTAAACCTCTGAACTGTAAGCCAGTCTCAATTAAATGTCTTCTTTTGTAAGAGTTGCCATGGTCATGGTGTCTCTTCAGAGCAATAGAACACTGACTAAGACACCACTCGAGAATTTATTTAGAAGAAAGAATTTATAGGAGTTACAATTTAACAATGGGTTCCCAAGAATTTATTTTGTGTATGTAATTGTGTATGTGTGCTATGTAGGTAGATTTATATGTGGTTACACAGTTGGATAGAGGTCATAGGATAACTGTGGGTGTCCTTTCCCAGAACCCACCAACCTTTACTTTGAAATAGGTTTCTCAAGTAGAATAGTTTGACTAAAAAGTAAGCCATAGAGGTCCACCTGTCTATAGTTCCCAGAGCTTGGAGTAAAAGCCCATGTGACTGCACCCAGATTGTCACATGGTTTCTGGGAATTGACTGTAGGTCATCATGCCTATAAGGCAAGAGTGTCCCCGCTAAACTCACTATGCATTTTTATGAATGACTTTAATTTCATTCTTACTTTAACACATTCAACAGTCTGAATGTGGTGGTACACACCTGTAATCCAGACACTTCAGAGACTGACGTGAGAAAACTACAAGTTCAATGCCAGCCTGGGCTACAAAGATATACTGTGTCTTAAAAGACAAAGCGAAATTAATGAGCAAACATGTTTGGAGAATGAAGTAGGCAGGTCATTCACATGCCTCCCTGTGTGAAGATTCTCACAGATTTTTAATACCCTTCACCGGTAACTGCTTCCACCATTCCCGAGGGGAACCAGTTGACACACTTTTCAGTCACATGTTTCTAGGTTTAAATGATTTTATACCATAGCCCATTGGCCCAAAAGACACTACCACAATAATCTCTCCAAGAACTGGAACTAGACTTTGTGTATCTCAGCACATGCGTTCAAATTTAAACACACCATCTTTCTGCTTAATCAATCTCACATTTATTTCCATCTGTGATTGTGTACATCACCTCTTGATGTAGGTGCTGGGAACCCAACTCAGGTACTCCTCAAGAGCAGCAGCCCAGCCATGTTATCTAACCACTCCCTTCAAGTTAAATATTTGAATTGTTTCCAATGTTGATAAGCTAATACAGCTCTTTCATTTAAGGTGAAATTATAAAGGAGACAGTTATAGGTTAAAAGACACCAAAAGCACCAAAAGCCCATGTTTTCTGAATGCTGCAGTGTCAAATTGCCCCACAAAAAGGGTGTTGACAGCTTTGTCTATGACATAGGTAATAGATGACTTCTCCAGCTGATACAGATATTCTAGGTACCTACCAGTCTATTTGATGCCAAATCGAAGGTGAAATGCTATGCCATTATTTCTAATTATACCTTTGTAAGTTATACTTTTCATATTTTGTATTACTTAAATGAGCTCTTTTGTGAATGACCTTTGCTAATTTTCCTACTGATTTTTGAAGATCTCTCAATTGTGAGTTATATAATTACTGATATATGTGAAATAGTGACACATTCTTCAAGAACTAAGCTTTATGACACACACTGCACATAAATTTTCAACCAACATTTGGTCACAAACTGTCCACTATTATTAATATTTCTAATGTATAGATAAGCGCAATCTTTTTTAAGTAACTAAATCTATTAACATTTTTCTTTTGTTGGCTCTAACATCATATTTATGATGTTCAATCTTGATTGTCAACTTGATAGAATCTCACCCAATCAAGAGACATGCCTTTGGGCAGGTCATAGACCAGGCTGGTCTCGAACTCACAGAGATCCACCTGCCTCTGCCTCCCGAGTGCTGGGATTAAAGGCGTGCGCCACCACCGCCCGGCTATTATTAATATTTCTAATGTATAGATAAGCGCAATCTTTTTTAAGTAACTAAATCTATTAACATTTTTCTTTTGTTGGCTCTAACATCATATTTATGATGTTCAATCTTGATTGTCAACTTGATAGAATCTCACCCAATCAAGAGACATGCCTTTGGGCAGGTCATAGGGCATTTCTATGAAGGACGTATAGGAATCCCTCCTCCAGAGTGGACACATCTTTTCGCATGTGGTCCATATACAAAGAAATCTGAAGAAACAGCAACATTTTTTGCCCGCCTTCAACTTTTTTATTTAAATTCTTTTAAATTTTACATATTAGCCCCAGTTCCCCCTCCCTCTCCTTCTCCTGATTTCCACTTCCTCCCAACCCACTACCCATCCACTCCTCAGGGGAGGTAAGTCCTCCTTTGGGGATTCAACAAAGCCTGATATACAAGTTGGCTGCTTTTACTTCTTACTAATGAGCATACCATTCCTATTCCTGCTGCTGTTAGCACCCTTCAGTGACATCCTATTCTAGTTTCTTTGTTTCCAAAGTGAACTGAAGAACAATGGCTCTTTCTGGAACTTCTGGACCTTCAACATCAGATTGGGATTGGCTGAGATGTCCAGTTTGTAGACTGAGCACCTGTCAGGTTCTCTGCCTCTCCAACATGCAGATTGTGTCATTGTTTGACAATGACAAATTCTCCATTGTGTAAGGTAATCTGCTATATACAGCACTCTCTCTCTCTCTCTCTCTCTCTCTCTCTCTCTCTCTCTCTCTCTCTCTCTCTCAGCTCTGCTATTTTAGGAAACTCTGTTTGACATAGACTGTAGCACCAGGAATGGGTTCTTTCTCTCAAGACACCTTTTGTACTGTCCCTATGCAGAACACAGGTATCTAATAATTACAGGTGCTTTCTCATTGGACACTTACTCTACAACTTCCAACTCACTCATTTCCCCAACAAAACTGTTATATTTTTCATCCCTTCCTGCTCCATTTGTTACTCTCTCTCACTGGAGAACTAGAAAAGAACTGTGAAAAGTAACCATGACACAGTCTGAAGATCATCCACTATTGTGATTTTCTCAACCAAGAACAACAGTCTATAGCTTTTCAGTCACCCTCACCAAGTTCTCTGAACACAGGCAGGATGTAGTCATGTGGTTTGCTAGACTTTAACATGAAATCAACAGCTCAAGTTTTGAAAGAGTCCTAATTCTTCTCTGAAAACTCATGAGCAAGACTTAATTATCCACATTTCCTGCCACATCCTGGTCTTCTGAATGCCACAAGAATGACTTGGTAAATTCTGCCAAAAAAAATTAATTTTAGGTATTTCCCAGCCCTAAGTTGCAGACTGTTTCAGATTCTTCCCACAAAACAAATCTAAAGGCCTACAAACCATCTCGTTAGGTTTATGGCATCCGTGGCCCCACACCTTGAAATCATTTTTTTTTTATTACTTTGCTCATTGCTATGACCAAATACCTAACAAGATGCAAAGTAGAGGGGGAGAAGTTTCTTTTGGCTTACAGTGTGAACAGGACTACACTCCATCATAGTCAGGAAACCATGGTGCTAAGAACATGAAGCAGCTGGAAACTATAATCAAGAAGCAGAGTAAAACAGGAAGTGGAGTTGGGCTGAAAACCTCAAGGCCCACCCCCTAGTGACTCATTTCCTCCAGCAAAACTCTTCCTTGAAAAGATCTCACAATTTTCCAAAACAGCACTGCTAGCAGGGAGCCAAGTGTATAAACACCCAAGACTGTGGTGGAGTTTCACATTCAATCCACAATCATACAATATGCAGTCTCTTTGATTGACTAAATCCATAAATACTCATGAATTTTCTTCTAATGCTTTTTGCTTTTATATTTAAATCTGTAATATGTGATATAAGTTATAAATGGAATAAAATACAGATCTAAATTTTCCTCCAGAATGGGCAGTATTCCTAATCACCCATTGATTATAATAATTCTTCTTTTTCATACAAATTTTAAATGCTATGTTTATCCTTATGTTAAGTTCTCAGAAATGCCAGAGGCTGGATTTTATTGCTGTCCAAGCCAATATGTGAATTTCCAAAACAGTACCATGCTGCTTGGATTTTTTTCTCCTTTTATTCTTTGATAATTATATCCTATCTTGTTAATATTTCCTTCTTTCTATTTATGTTGTGTGCTTACTTTTATTATATTTCACATTGAACTTAAAAGAGAATCTCAGATTTTCATGTCCTTCAAGAACATCATTCATGTCTTTTTTACTTCCTTTAATTCATTAGTTCATTTAACAAATGTTAATTGGTCGCTTACTATAAACCTGGGAGCAAAACTAGCAAAGAGTGAGGTTGGAGAAAGCAAATGCAGCTGCACCCTCAGGATCATGCTATAGATGGAAGACTGTCATCCACCCAACAGGAATACAACTCAGACCGACTCAAAAATAATAAATAAAAGGAGAGGGAAATGAGGAAACAGTCTCTTATTTGAACCTGTGCTACATTGCTTCATCCTTACTCATTTGGTATTATTAAGAACAATCTCCCAAACAAGTTTTGCTCATTTCTTCGAATAACCTTACTTTGTTTCTTTCCATTATCATTTTCCTAAGTCAGTTTCAGAATAGAGTGGTGATTATAATTATGACCTGTTTCACATTCATGCGAACCCTTTGACATTTTACTAGGAAGGATTATGTTGGGTATTCTAAACTCAACAGAGAGGTAGAGGGAGAAGGGAGGAGGAGAGGGAGAAGAAAGAAAGAATAAGTAGGTAGTTGAAGGAGAAGAAAAATGCAAATTAATTTCCTAAGGAAATGCAAGTGACCAAAGTTAACGCATGAGATGTTGGTCCAGGGACATCTGTGGACAATACGCTTTTGTTCTTTCCCTTCATCTCTATTTGGGATCATATCTTTTGTCATCTCTGTTTATGTGTGTGTTTTTTTCTGTTCTTTTCTTCATGAGACTTCCAGGAAATTTCCCTTTTTATGGGTCTTTCCAGAGAACTGTCTTAAAAACATTCCTATCAACACTGCATCGCTCCCCTCATTGATTAATTTCTGCTTTTATCTCCAGCATTTCTCAATTGGTTCTACTTTTCAGAAGATCATAAATAAGAAAAAGTACAATCCATTTATGCCTTCTGTTATCAAGCTTCTAATCCTAGCACTAATCATCACATATCACCGAATGCATGGCGTCATGGTCAAGTATGTGGTACCAGTGGTATAGTTTCACCACAGAGCTCTGCCCTGAACGACAGATGATGATGATCCTTAGAGAACATCTCCCATGGTTGATATGATGTTTACTTAAGCAAAGATCTATAAAGCCCTTGAAGCAGGTCTTGGCACACAGTTGTTGCTGTGTAACACATGAATAAATTACGTTGATGCAGTACTTGATTATTTACTAAGCTTTTCACATTAATTTTCTCCCTCAGAGACCAAGACAATCCCATGAGGCCAACAGTCTTCATCATGAGCTTATGTAAGATAAATCTAAGAAGATTCAAATTAGTGAGTGGGAGAGTCGGGTCTTAGGGCTCTGTGATCAGGACATTAATTTAAGGCCAAGTGAACTCTTATGTTCAAAACACTTGGGTGGATCAACATAGAGAAGTACGTGTCTGGCTCAAGTCCAGGCATTGGCAACAGTAGCAGACTAGGAGTCCCTCCTTGGGACAGTAGTTTACCCAAGACTGGGACTGACAGTTAGGTCAACTGCTATGGCGCTGCCTGGGTCTGCCCTAGAACAGGCAGCTAATCTCTAGAAGCAGTGGGCAGAGATCTTATGTGCATGACAATTGTGTAGCTTGGTCTCTTAGTAAGGCTTCTAACAGTGAGAGTAGGACCTCTCCCAGGCATTTAGCTGACTTTTGGTAACCTGTTCCCCATGCTGGATTACCTGGCCCCATGGTGGACCTCATGAGGCCTGGCCATGAGGCCCAGTGTAACTTTCTGAGCCTAACTTGAGTTTGAATGAGGCCTAGTATAACTTTCTGAGCCTAGCTCGAGTTCGGGGACCTGTCTCTGGTATAACATTCACACAGGAAGTGACTCAGCACAATCTGACCTAGGCCCACCTCTGCCCAACCACTGCTAATGTGGCAGAATATTATTGGGCCTTATTCCTTGCTCTGCCTCAACCCATTCCAGGCTTCCCACCCC
>NW_004949103.1:10404809-10412055 GCF_000317375.1 Microtus ochrogaster
GGTCTGGCTCCTCCCCCCCCCCCCCCCCCCCCCACCACCCTTTCTGCCAGAGAATCTGGCAGCCCCGCCTTGACATATATGAGGATCTTGGTCCTGCCTCAACTTGATTTATTTAAAAAAAAAAAAAAAGAATGAAATGTAAGATGGGTGCATTTTTCAAGCTTCCCTATCAACCCCACAAATGGATGTCTAGGAAACTTCAACTCTCACTTATACTGAGAGCATCAATGTCCTCACATGAGAGAAAAAAGAAAACCACTAGCTGTATAAACAGAAGCACAATTTCCAATTGCTGTTTACTTGATGCTAAACACAACAGAATTTTTCCATAAACAATTTTCTGTGGAACACCTGCAAAACTAAACAAGAGAGTGCTTGGGGTACAGTTCAGTGGCATAGAGCTTACCTAGAATGGACAAGGTCCAAGATTCAACTCTTCATACAACAACAACAAAAAAAAATGTAGCTATGTAAGGAGATAGGGAGAAATCTCTGTGGGTAAAACTGCCTGCTATGCAAGCAATAGCACCTGAGTTCAAATCCCAGGTTTCCTCCATACGATGGTAGTTGTGTGTGCGCCTATAAACCTGACACTGTGGAAGGAGGCAACAGAAGAGAATCCCTAGGTTTGATGGCTGACAACCTAGTTCCCAGTTCAATGAGGGACGCGTCTCAAAGAAGTAAGGTGGAGAATAACAGAACAGGATGCCTGACATTCTTCTCTGGCATCAAATGCCCATACAGGTATGTATGCACCTGCACACACACACACTAGCCAGGAAAGATAAGAAACCAAACTTCCCTTAGCTCTTCTTTGTCATTGTAAGAGTGTGAACCCCTCTTGTGGAAAATCATATCCAGTGGGGAAAAGGGATTAATCCATGTCTCTTACATGTGACAAGAACCATGTCCATCAATATTTATGCCTCTGGATTCTGGGAATTGTGCACTATAATTCTCTGACATTGCAAAATCATTATAGTTTCGTTTCTATTCTGGTAATGTGAGCTAAATTTGTTTATTAACTAGCTTATATTTCCTTGATGGACAGCTAGTTTAACTTTTATAAAATTTAAAGAATAGAAATGGAAGACGATGTATAGGTCATCAGTGTATAAAGGGCAGGTAAGTGTGGGAGGCAGTGCCCTGATTTCTGATTTCTATTTCAAGTGGAATGCCCTTATGGGAACATCTGGATTTTAGAATATTTCTTCCCTTTGCAAAGAGGGAGAGACAGAGATATTCTTCTAAGAGCTGAAACATTTTTACTTTCATGCTTTCATGTATTTTATTCTTTTGCTATCACGGGAGGCAGGGAATTGTGGAGAGGAAAAAGATTAGATATGAAAAAATAAAGAAACTGATGTTCAAAGAGTTTGTTGGAGAGGACCCTGGCTGGACTCATCATTTGAGGAAAGGATATAATTCCCTGTGGCTTCTCTTGGATGCACCTATGCTTACTCAAACCAGCAAAGAACTCCCAAGGCTGCTTCCCTAAAGGCCCTATGAATATAGAATGTTCTTAGCTAGATACAATATCTGTTCTTAAAGAAGGCATTGTCTATCCCAATTGCTCTGCCCTCATCAGGTCTCCTCAGAACAATATATAGTTAGAAGCCAGCAGGGTGGAAAGCAATGAGTGATAATTTGATATCTGATGTTAGATGCTTATTTATACATATAAAAATATCTCATCTAAACCACTAGAAAACAATGTTTTGCCTGTTATATTCACTTGGCACATAAAAAGTATTCAAGAAATATTTGCAAAAATGAATGAATGATTATTTATAACTCAGTAGAGATGAAATAATTATGATGGGTGCTGCAGTTTTGATATTGTGTGCCTCCCACAATATATTCAATCCATAGATTTGGGAGATACAATATATGTGTATATATATATATATATTCTTCAGTGCAACAGTTTTCAGAGATGAACATTTGGGGAATGAACACTAGAGTCTGCCTACAGCAATAAATTAACCTATTGATAGACTTTAAAGGATTATTGGAAGGTACTACAGCAATGAATTAAGCCATTGATAGACTCAGACTTTAAAGGATTATTGGGAGGTAATGGAACTGTGGAAAGTGGAGTTTAGTTAACAGAAGTGTCACTGATAGCATGCCCTGGAAAGGTATACTTATCCTAGATCTTCACTTGTCATTCTCTCTGTTTTATGGCTGTCACGGTGCAAGCAACTTCTTTCTAATACATGACCCTGTTCCATGATGTTCTGCCATGCACCCCTGGACTGGAATAACAGGGAAAACCAACCATGGGCTGAAACTCTGAACCATGCTAACCTTTTAAATTGTTTGGCAGGTGTTTATCCCAGCAATAAAAGGTCAAACTAATGCTATGAGGTTGCAACATTTCAGAGATGCTAACAGAGAGGTGTGGGGATTCAAAACCAGGTATGCCTGGATTCTACAACCAATGCCTTCTAATTTACCTTGCTGTCCTCATGTAACTGGCTGTGATGAATGCAAAAAACACTGTGATCCAGAACTTCAAGTCACATTCTCCAAAGATCCAGTGAGGAATGGAAATATTTACCTGAGAAAAGAACATATCTGTCAAGATATGGCAAGGCACTAAGCTAAAAGGATTGGTCCAAGGACAAATAATGGACATCAAAACTGCCACTCAGCACTGCCATTCCCATAACAGACCTCCATACTCCTCACAGCAATCTTTCCAACTGAATATTCCCAGAAACTGTCTATATACCCCTATCCACTGACTAAAGCAGGCATGCTTGATCAATGATCTTTGGTGTCGCTAATCTACTGACTTTTTTAAAACTTTCTTTTTATTTATTCTTTGTGTCAATTATATCATGCATCTCGATCCCATCAATTTCCACTTTGTATCTACCCTCTGCTCTTGCAACCTTCTCCCCAAAATAAAATAAAATTTAAAGAAAGAAATAAAGAAAATGAAAAGTCTTGTCATGGAATATGTGTATGACATAGTGAGTTTCTGCCTCACTGTGGATACTGGTCCTTGCTTGGACTTCACTTGGTTATCCAGTTGTTGCCCTGTGTCATGGAGATCCTGTAGTTTTGGATCTGCAGGACTGGTCCAGCCCCTTTACATGCTCCAGCAGATCATAGATGGGGTGGATATTGGGGTAGGCCAACTCATAACTCTGATTTGGGGCCTGGGTAGTTGCAGGGTTGGTCAGTTGCCAGGCCTCTCTTGTCTTTGCTATCAGAGTAAACACTCCAGAATTAACTAGTTTAACTTCTAATGTCCCTCTCTCAAATTTGTTTGTCCCTCACCATTTTGTACCCTATTCTTCTGTTTTGTTTTACAATGCGAAATCAACCATGAAAATTGCCACTCTACTCCAGGAGTCATGGCACAAACACCCAGGTAGACTTTAAGTGTTTTCTTACAGTGTCCTCTATTAAAACTACCTTCTAGATTAAAAAAAAAACAACAACAAAACACTGTATTAACTACAGCTTGTACAAATGTTGGTGACCTTCTCTGAGGTTTAGACAACAACTCTCACAAACACTGAATTCCATGAGCATGCTAAAGCAAAGAGCTGGGACACATTTTAGATATAAAAAACTGGCTGGAGAGATGACTCAGAGGTTAAGAGCACTGGCTGCTCTTTCAGAGGTCCTGAGTTCAATCCCCAGCAATCATATGGTGGCTCACAGCCATCGATGAGATCTGGCACCCTCTTCTGGTGGGCATGCATATACGTAATAAATAAATAAATTTTTAAAAAAGATATAAAGAACTAGCCTTCTGCATTGACTTATAGTCAACATTTTCCCAGATTCCTCATATAGTGAAGACTATCATGAGACAAATTGACACATTAAAAATAACATTTTATGGCTATATGCCTAAAAATGTCTGGATTTTTTAAAATATTTATTTATTAAAGATTTCCGTCTCTTCCCCGCCACCGCCTCCCACTTCCCTCCCCCCAAAAATATCAGTGTCCACCTGCGTCTTATCAGATCACCACGGATTAAAGTTAGAATTCAACAACAATCCTACCTCCAGAAAGCCGACAAACTCATGGAAACTGAACAGTCAACTACTGAACCACGCCTGGGTCAAGGAAGAAATCAAGAAAGAAATTAAAGTCTTCCTTGAATTTAATGAAAATAAAGGGACAACATACTCAAACCTGAAAATGTCTGGATTATGTAAAGCTGGGAACCAAACCCAGGGTGTCCAGCATACTATAGACAAGCACTTCACCAACTGAACTTCACAACTTGGCTTCTATTTATTTTATTTTAAACCACTTTTCTCTGGCAACCTCTGCTGGCAGACCTGAGCCAGCAACCTCTGTGGGAGCAGGCCTGAGTCAGCAACCTCTGCAGTAGCAGACCCAAGTGAGTGACCTCCTTGGAAGCAGGTCTGAATTCCTCTGAGACTGCAGAGCAACTTCTGGGAGCATGGAACAATCTTCAGGAATGCCAAGGGAACTCTGTAGTGACCTCAACTCCACCACAAAGAGCAACCCTCTAGCCTTGGATCCACTGGTACCTGGAAAAGTGATCACCAGAGACATGGGCCCAACTACACCAATTAGAGGAAAAGATGGATACACGACAAGGTAAGAGCACATTCAACACCACAAAGAGCAACAAGGTACCCCCCAAAACTAGTGGCTCTACAACAGCAAGACTTGAACACCCAATACAGATGAAGCAGAAGAAAATGACTTAAAAAAATAACTTTAGGAGAAGGTTTAAGGCCCTTAGAGAGTAAATAAAAAGCTCCCTCAAAGAAATAGAAGAAAGGCAAACAAAAAGTTGGAAGAAGGCAGGGTGGTGGTGGCGCATGCCTTTAATCCCAGCACAAGGGGGGCAGAGCAGGCGGATCTCTGAGTTCGAGGCCAGCCTGGTCTACAAGAGCTAGTTCCAGGACAGGAACCAAAAGCTACGGAAAAACCCTGTCTCGAAAATCCAAAAAAAGTTGGAAGAAATCAACAAATCCCTTAAATAAATGTAAGAAAAGCAAACAAACAGGTGAAAGAAATGTTTCAAGACTTGAAAACTAAATAAAAGCAATAAAGAAAACACAAACTGAAGGAAATTCTGGAAATAGAAAATATGGGAAAATGATCAGGAACCATAAATGCAAGCATAAACAACAGAATACAAAAGATGGAAGAAAGACTCTGAAGCCTTGAAGACATGATAGAGGAAATAGACTCATCAGTCAAAGAAAACATTAAATCTAACAAAAGCTTAACACAAAAGATCCAAGAAATATGGGACACCAAGAAAAGACCAAACCTAAGAATAATAGGGATAGAAGAAGTCCAAATCAAAAGCATAGACAATATACTCAACAAAATCATAGAAGAAAACTTTTCCAAAGATATGCCTATGAAGATACAAGAAGTTTAGAGAACACGAAATAAATTGGAACAAAAAAAATGTCCCCTTACCACATAATAATCAAAACACTAAACATACAGAATAGAGAAAGAATATTAAAAGCTACAAAGGAAAAAGGTCAAGTAACATATAAAGACAGTCCTATCAGAATTACATCTGATTTCTCATTGGAGACAATGAAAACAAGAAAGTCCTGGTCAAGAGTTATGCAGACATTAAGCGAACATGGACGCTAGCTCAGACTACTATACCCAGAAAAACTTTCAACCACGGTAGAAAAACAAGATACTCCAGATTTAACCAATACCTAGCCACAAACCAAGCCCTATACAAAGTACTAAAAGGAAAATTCTAACCCAAGAAAGTCAGCTACCTTCACAAAAACACAGACAATAGATAATCTCAAAGCAGCAAATCACAAAGGGAAAAACACACACAATTACATCACCATAGCAAAAAATAAAATAACAGGAACTCACAATCACTGATCATTAATATAATGATTGTCCCTTAAATAGACTCAACACACCTATAAAAAGACACAGGCTAACAGATTGAACACGAAAACAGAATCCATTCTTCTGCTGCATATAAGGAAAACACCTTAACCTCAAAGACAAATATTACCTCAGAGTAAAGGGTTGGGAAAAAAAATTCTAATCAAATGGACTTAAGAAACATGCTGGTGTAGCTATTCTAATATCTAACAAAATAGGCTACAAATTAAAATCAATCAAAGGAGACAAAGAAGGACATTTCATATTAGTCAGAGGAAGAAATCAATCAAGAGGAAATCTCAATACTGGAAAGAGCGGGAATATAAGGAACGTACCTAGACATAATATAGGCCATATACAGCAAGCCAACAGTCAACATCCAACTACATATGGCATCCAACATGGGGACACATATTTCCACACAGAACCTGAGAAAGCTTTAAGAAAAGTTTCAAACACACAAACATGGAAGCAAACACAGCTTCCTAGTCCTGTAGTCTCTCAGGCAGGCCGTGGTGTATAGAACGTGGCTCCCAGCTGCTGCCTGCTGGCTTGAGCCAGCCAGCACCATGTGCAGAGCCATGCGGTGAGTTTAAGGCTCAGTTCATATGGTCAGAAAAGGTTGCAGGTGCACAATAAAGCGGTCCAGACTGAGAAAGTCTCTAAACAGGTATCTTAAAAAAAAAAATGAGTATAGACAGTCATAGAAAAAATAGCTTAAAAATAATAAAGTCTTTAAAGAGAGAGTAATCTAAAAAGAATAAGCCACATAAAGATGGGAGATACATCTGGATCCTGTATGGTGCTTTCTTAACTTTGAATTTTTAAATGCTAATGAACAAAACCAATAGCTTCCAAGAGACATTGGATTATGGAAACTACTAAATTAAATCAAACTATATATTTTAAGACTGCCTTAACTTCAGAATGGTAGTCAGGGAATGTGTGTGTTGGGGAAGAGGCAGTGCTTTTGTTTCCACAGGAAAAGAAAAACCAGCCTACAATTCACTATCCCAGAGAACCTAGACAAAAATGAGGACCCTAACAGAGACATACATAAATCTAATATACATGGGAAGTAGAAAAAGACAAGATCTTCTGAGTAAATTGGGGATCATGGGAGAGGGTATAAGGGGAAGTGGAGGAAGGGATAGGAGTGGAGAAAAATAGATAGCTCAATAAAAACAATAAAAAAGAAAATAACTTTCTAAGCATCATCACATTTGCATTTGGGCCAAGCTCAGGGACTATAAAATAAGGCTTGCTTTTTGTTCCTAATGTGATTTTCTCAGCTGGGTATCTGGCTCTTTTTTTTTTTTTTTTTTTTGTTTAGGAAGAATAAGAAGGAAGATTTCATATTG
>NW_004949103.1:10412155-10418021 GCF_000317375.1 Microtus ochrogaster
TAAAATAAGGCTTGCTTTTTGTTCCTAATGTGATCAATGGGCATGACTGTAGGGCTTTTTTTTTTTTTTTTTTTTTGGTTTAGGAAGAATAAGAAGGAAGATTTCATATTGATTTGTTTCCAAGTTTACTTTTTAATAATACAAATAACCTTCAATATCTCCTAAGCAATTCTATCAGTGCTATAATAATGTAAAGCTCAAATCTCTAGATTTAAAATCCTAGCCTATGTTCTACTCAGGGTTGTTAGTTCCAAGCAATAGAAATCAACTTTGACTTAAGTGTTAAATAGGAAGTGAATGCATAGGGTGGTCATGGAATTGAGCTGATGATTGAAGACCTAGACTAGAAATGATAAAAGCTGTCAAAACACAACCACAGTGGCCCTGGTTTCATTTTCAGTACTCTGTACTGCTAGGCAGAGGTGCCTTGGACACCAACACTGTGGCATGACTCTTGTCTGCTTATCCCTATCTCTTTGTATCATTCTTCATAATCCAAACAAGATAATAACACTTAAAATTTGGGCCAAGATTTTGCTGTTAGTGAGTGAAGACAGGAAATACCTGCCATCCTTGGCTTCTGTTTCAATAGAAAAGTGTTTAACAACTGGGTAGCCCACATGATGAAATCCTGTCAAAACAATGTGTACAAATGAATATAAAAATAAATATTTTATGTCAGTGAATTGCCTCAACAACAATTTATTAGTTAATTTGTTAATTTACCTGTAATTTGTTCATTTATTCAAGCTAATTCACTGTGAAGTACATAATATAATATATTATATGTTAAATACTTTCAGGCAATGCACCATGTATAACATACAATATAAATAATCTCCATTATCTCTTTGAACTCTGAATAGCATCCTTAGGGTGACAGGTATTATCTTGTTAGGACCAAGGAAGAGAAATGGGTTATATAGTATATAAACATAAGAGTCAAAATTCAAAGGAAATCTTGAAGCCCACACTAGTTCCTTAACCACTGAGGCGTACTTTTCTTAGTGAGCACTGTTGCCCTGCCTTGGCTCTGGGTTTGCTCCTGCTGGACATATGATGGGTGTCTGTGTGGACGTTTCCTTTAGCAGACATACAGAGAGTACTTTCCATGTACAGGTCTATGTGACTGGCACTGAGGGGCAGATAGAAACACAAGCGAAGCACATGCTAATAGCTAACTACAATACAATACATGCCAGAGTCAGGCAGACCATCCTGCAAACCCCTTCAAGGGAGGGCTTGCACTTTCTTGATTAGCCCATATTCTCAGTGCTTGGGATGGATATTGGTCCATCATGGGTTCTTAGTAAATAGATTAAATGAATTAAAATATGAGTAAATTTAGTAAAATTACTAAAGTAAAATATTAGTAAATTAGAAATTAGTAAATGAATTAAAATATCTAGCAGACATTAAGTTCTTATTATGAGACAAGGACAATGCCAAGCCATTTTTGAGGTAAGTCCTATTGTCTGCCTTGCATTTCTCCCCAAAAATCACATGTAAATGAGAGCCAACTATTGGCCTGGTAGTCATGACAGCTAGTAATAGACTATCAAGCCAGTGGCATTTACAGTGCAGATATGCTAGTCAAGGGCTAATTCATATCCTGTACTGAAAAGCAGGACTGTGCAGGATTTCATCACACTGCCCAGACAGGGTGCAAAGTAAGAGTTAGGAATAACTTCTGAAAGTTTCCATCTAGCATTTGTGGGCCAAGGTTAACTATGGCTAACTGAAATGGAGAAATTGGCAGTAGATACTCTCCAGGTACTGCTATGTACACTATAACCCCACTTTTAAAATTCCTACATAATCAATGCTCAGCCAAATTCCCAGTATCCATTGCCATGTATTTTTAACCTGCTTTTCCTTGCTCACTCCCAGACACTGAACATCCCCTGTCCTTACAGCCTAGACTTAGCCATGTTTTCCTTTTAGCGTGACTCTTCTCAGCCCCACGGGTTTGGCCATGCTGTCCTGGGCCCCAAAGCTTTGCAACACTCAGGAAGAATAGCAGCACTTTCTGTCAGCTTTACCCAACTCCCACTCCCTCAGCGGAATGTGGAGGGAAGGAAGGCTCCCCAGCACTACACAGCATCTCCCTTGGGGGGGACTGGAGACCACTGTGGTAGCCGAGCTGCCCTTGTCCCCAAGATCAGACAGGGCATCTGAAGGATAGGTGATTTTTGGCCTATTTTTAAAACTGAGTTTATTTTTAGGCAGTACACGAGCTAATGGATTTCACTGTAACATTTTCACACACACACACACACACACAAACACACACAAACACACACACAATCACTATACTTTATTACTCCCTCCAACTCACCTTTGCCTCCTCCCCTTCTCCTGCTGGATCCCTGCCTTCAAATAGTCCATCCTTTTGCTTTCATGTCAAATATATTCCATTAATCTCTTTTTCCCTTCCCCTGGTAGCCTTTGAGGAAAAAAAGAAAAAAAAAAAAAGGAAGTCAATGAAGCCTAATGCTAAACACTCTCAATGTCCTGACAGTTCTCTTACAAATCAAAAGTGAGCATTTGTTGACATAATCATCTGTTTGTTTTCTATTTCCTCCTTGAAAAAAAAATATGCTCTGTAAGGGCCGTGTCTCTTGCTCACCCCCACCCCACACCTGTCCCAAGGGCTTTATAAATATTTGGTGAATAAATAAAACATCTGGGGTTCACAGCTGCCTGCAAATCCCACCAACCATTTTTCCATCAATTCTATCTCCTTCACCGAGTAAATAATACTGCAGTAGGAACAGAGAAGAAATCTAGTCTTTATTCCAGGCATCTTTTTATAGCTTTAGCTGGTGCAGAGACACAATCCTGAATCACGTGATTTTGTATTTAGAATATTAATTTTCCCTAGGTCAGGCAGAAGCAGCAATACTTTCCTTAATGAAATGCTCTTGTACTAATTTCTATTTGTATGCAAAAGACGTCATGGGTTTAACACACTGAGGCCATCTCTCCCAGCTAGATCTGCCTTGTGAAGAAGGGGAAAGGCATCTGATTTATTACATAGAAACAAAATGAATAAGATAACATTTTATTAGTTAGAAACCATTATAAAAACAGCAATGAAATGGGATAGTACAAGTGGAAGGCACCCTTATCAATAAATCCTGAGGAAGTTTAGGACCCCGGAACATGTTAGAATAATAAAAAAGATAATTAAAAGGATCAGACTGTAGACCTGTATCACTTCATCAAGGAGCCTTGAAACAATAGGAAACTTTAGGACAGCCATGGGCTGCTAATTGCTAACCTTTTGGAAACGAAAGGCTTTTGCAGTTCAAGTTGGTTTAGTACATGTGAGAAGAATCCATTTTTAGGTTCTGTGGTGTTTGAAACATTTAAATCTGAGGAAGGGATGTCTTTCAGATGAGTACGTTTTAGGGTCTGGTTTCTGGTGGGGAGACAGGAATGGTTTTATGAAATTAGCCATCCTGTCAATTACGTGTGTTTTAACTAACAGCAGTAGATGACAGAGACTTGTTTTGTTTTTTCCTCTGGAAAAGACTCTTGGTTTTTCTCCCCTTGTCTAAGAATCTTCATTTCATTGCTAAAAATCCTTATGACACATGGAAAATACTTTTTTTATATACCAAAAGCATGGCAGGAAAACGCAGAACTGGGAGGATTTTCATTTCCCAGAGAGCTGGAGTCAGTTTTCAGAAAGTAAATTGTGTCCTGTCCTCCCTCCCCTAGGTCAGTGTCTCCCTCCCTCCTCCTGGTCAGTTTAATATGAGTCACCGCCAAGGCTTTGTTGTGTGGAATAACATTTTCTCCTGGGACTCGGTTCATGCAAAACACACCCTGCTGAGAGAGTGGAAATTTACCCATAAGACATTCTCCCAGAAGCAAGACCTGGAGGAAACCTGATCAGAATGTTTAATGACTTCACTGCCTCCTTTAGCCTTTAATGCCCCCAAATTTCTCAGAGTGGAAAAAAAAATATTAAGACAACCACGTATTTAAGATTGATTATACCAAGTGGCAACAGATACAGTGAGATAGAATCTGATTTAGAAAAACAAAAACAAAAACCTTGAAAATTAGTGGATTATTTCTGCTATTTTCCTGCCACTCTGTCTTATTTGGTAATTTCTGTGCTTTCTCTTCTCTTTCCCCACTTTGTTTTATAGTTACTCTGCAGTCATTCAATTGATCAATGAGTGAATGTTTCTAAAAAAAAAAAAAAAATAACTACCACAAACCCAGTAAGTTACTTAAGCCAAGCAGGTATTATTCTGCAACATTTTTATAAACTCAGATGTATTTTATGTGGTGTGACATTAAATTAAGACTAAAATAATATATTTTTTCATAAGTGGATAAACCACAAGCATGATCTGTTGAGACTGCCTTATGAAAAGTGTTGGAGCAAACTCAGCTATGAAATGCATACAGATAAAACATAGCTAATAATAAATATAAATGCAATTTATAACAGTAATACAATTATAATACTAAAGCAATTTTATATAATTAGTAGTGTGATGTAAATAAGGTACAGAATCTATGCACACATACATCTAAATACACACACACACACACACACACACACACACACTCCTATCTATACACATACTGTTGTCTTTAAGGAGTCAACATAATGATTATAGAAAACATGAAAATGGGAGCCTAGCCCAAGAATTTTGTTTCTCTGTCATCAACATTTACAGGATGGTTATGTAAAACTTTGGAAGGAAAATAACAGCTCACCCAAAGCAACTCACATCTTAGAAAAGGACTAGACAGTGGTGGCAAGAGCCAACAGCTTGAAAAAGCACCAAAAGATAGCCAGCTTGATGGTCAAGCAACAGAGGTTTGATATCTTGTGAGCTAGGCATTGCATCCTTTCCCTCCCTTTCCTGAAAACATTTTTATCTAGGTTTTCAACTGTGTACTTATAATACACGCTACCATAGTCTGTAGAGCTGCCTGCACAGGGTACGCCTGTATAAAAGCCCTGTTAAAAATTTCAAAGTTTGCAAACTGAAAGAATAAGTGAGTGGTTCATTTAATTTATTTTAATCAGTTCTATCAGGGAAATGCAACTCTATTGAAGGCAAGCCTTTGCAGAAGCAGGGGCAATTATGCTTCGCGTGTGGAGTGCTCTTTTTAAAAAGACCATGTGTGCAGGATTTTTTTTAAAAGAGCTTAGCAATGTCAATCATCTTGATTTCACATTCCTTTAGTTCAGTCCTTAAACACTGCAGAAATTATAGAAAGCTAAAGCTATTTCTCCCAAGATTCTGTGCAGCTGTTTTCTGCAATTCTTGAACAGGTTTCACACAAATGCACTTCCACAGGTACCAGTTCTTTAGACGTAAAGGCGACTACAGCGACACTCTTAGCCCTTTTATGTCTGTATCCTCACATTTCCTCAAGAGAATAATTCACCAAAGAGGCCCCGTGAGTGAGCAAAACCTTCACTAAATTTAAGAAATGAGATATCCCCCATTCATTACCCTCATGCTTTGCAAGAGTTGCTCTGGGGTTGAGAAGTAAATGGCATCCATTCAAAATGGCAGCTCTTTGTAAGGAAATGGATTAAATTGTTGAAGACACTGGTGGGAGGGAGGAACGACATTTTTGTAATACACAGCGATTTCCAAAGTCAGATAGATCTAAGATCCTGTCCTCAGAGAGAACATAGATCAGGAAATCTCCTTTCTCCCTCCTCTCATGGCTCTGAAGAGCTTAGAAAGGCCAGCTAGGTGGCTAAATAGGTAAAAGCTATCAAGCCTGACAACAATCGTCAAACCCTGGGAACCACATGATCAGAAGGGAGAAGTTGTTCTCCATCTTCCACGCATGCAGCATGTCACGTGTTCCCATCCCC
>NW_004949103.1:10418121-10424910 GCF_000317375.1 Microtus ochrogaster
CTCTCTCTCTCTCTCTCTCTCTCTCTCACACACACACACACACACACACACACACACTAAATACATAAATGCAGATAAAATTAAACCAACGCATGTACCTCACAAAACAAGACAGCCATGTTTCCTTTCTATCTAATGTAAGTGAATCAACTCTGAGCTCAAGATTGAGTGGAAATCTCTTGAGAAACAAGGACAGGTACCCTGTCTGGGTAGGATTAGCAAAGAAAGACCTCCAATTAAAATGGGCATATTGATGACTTGTGACTGTAGCTGATTGCACACATTCTCATCACTATATGTAGGCTTAGCTTTGGGTCTTCCTGGACCTGGAGCAGAGGGAATCGTATACATTTCACTATTATTAGAAATCCAAACAGCAGGTTGAAACTTTGGACAAATACTTTAAATCTCCTGAAAAAAAATAAATCACCTTAAAGCAGAGTGAGTTTCCTACTTAGACCCCCACCCCTTTGCTTAGAAGCATACTGAATTCCCAAAGTCTGCTGGTGAGCCAGTGGTTTAGTATTCAGAACACATTTCCCAACAGAAACAGTTGCAGACATTACCACTGCTTTCCTAAGTTAGAAAAAAAAAGCCTAGTTAACTCCTAATGAGCCAGAGGAAAGTGTTAATGCAGCAGGGACACTGATGTAAACACAGCGTTCGGCCATTTTAGTTACTGTAACTGGAGAGAGAAATAATTTAATTTCAGTCTTCTAGCAGACTCCTGATAGCATGTCTCTCTCACCCTGCTCTCCAGAATCAGTGAGAGACAAGTCACTGCGCAGCAGGGAAGCCCAGCAAACACATTTGGATGCTGGCTGCTTGTTAGCTCTCGTAGCCCTAGAACCATACAGGAGAGGAGTGCCTTGTCCTATGCTATTCATTACCCGTGATTTTGATTCAGGGAATAAAAGGACGGCGTAGCAGACTGCTCGTTAGCCACGTGACCTTGGGCTGTTTAGTTGCTCTGTGTGCCTCTGACAGTTGTTGGAGAAATAAACATGATTAATTTTTCTGCCATAGACACACGCTCTCTCTCCTTAGTGGTCTCTCCACCACTCGGAGATGCCCCCAGCCTGGTTTCTTTTGAGGAGATAAGGTGGGGGGATGCTTTCTCTCCTCCAGTTCTTATTTGTCTTATTTGTCTTGTGTAGGTTATGCTCCACCTCCAACCCTACACTGTGATCTGAGCTTGCCAATCAGAGGTGGGTTTTTGGGGGTGACATCATGGAGATCACTTCAAAGGTAAGTCATCTCCCTGAATAGACAATGAATTAGGACAATGAATCTTGGGGTGTTTTCCCCAGGCAGTTCTACATAGACTTATTTTTTTCTCAGCAGGCCTGAGAGGATGGCTTCCAGAGCATCTGACAGTCATTTTCATTCATAGCATTTAGTGTGTCACCGAAGACCCAAAAGTCTAGAAACACTTTTGGTTGGCAAAACTCTGGGAAAGGCACTGTTCTCATGTAATGGATACGGGAAGCATGGCTAAACATCCTAAAATGCAGAGGCTGGCCTCCCCAATGAAGAGGGTCTCCTTCCACAGGGTCAGTTCTGGGACTCAGGAGCCTCCTCTATCTTGCTGATAAAACTCACAACACCAAATAAGCAGAGCTGAGGACCAGAAACATTGGCAAATCCTAGCTGCATTCTCAAGTTGATTTTTCTGTCACTTATCCATGGATGAAATTACTAAGGGCAGAATATAACACTTGCTGTACCGTAGGCACTCAATAATCAGTGATTCTTTTCATTAAAAGTCGCCATTCATAAAAGTCCCAAGACTATGCAACCTTGGAGCTACAAACACTCAAGTATCAGTTACTGTCTACAAAAGAGCCACATATTTTGTTCCCCATGTCACACATCTGTGCCCCTGGCTGCTCTCAGTGCATTCTACATTTCTGATTTGTACTCAAAATAAAATAGACTCAGAAAATGATGCTGTCTGAGTCTGAAATTTACAATGTTCTCTGGTTTAGAATTCATTGAATTAACTCCACACATCTGATAGAAGACTCAAAATATTAGAAGAAAAATATTCACGTGGCTATAATTACACAAGAAGTCATGATTCCAAGAGGGAATATGGAAAAGGAAGGATGTGAGAGAAGATGGAAAAGAGGAAATTATATATTTAGCTCTTGTATTTCTAAATTATGTCACAGAAAGGGGTGATATCAGAGACTTAACAGAATAATCTAAAGATTTCTTTTCTTTGTTTTTTAATGTTTCCAATTCCAGTAAAGGTCATTAAACTATACCATACAACTCAAAATAATTATAGCATTTTTCAATTTTGCAAGTCTGTACCTTTATGGCCACAAGTTTCACTGCATTTTCATCCTCTAAACAGTTTGTGCATTTTCATTCCTCTGTAAAAATGAATATCTTACACTAAGATATATTATAGAAATGAAACCATTATTCAAGATGATAATCTTCCATACTAACAGAATCACTATTTGTAGCATACAAGGCTAAATAAATGTCTCCCATGAGTGAGTAAATGCAAAATAAAAAGTAACCACTCAACTTTAATAGTTTAAAAAATGCTATTAAACATAATGACTTCTTGACATTCAAGTAGCACTATGTTTTAAGTGATCTTCGTTCTTAAGAACTACTTTATTTTCATTTTAAATATTGATGGCAAACCAAGTTCTCCAGAGTATGGAGACATAGGAGGAAGCTCTCAACAGAAAACAAATTACCATGGACCCTGGAGTTCTAAGATGCTGGGGTTTTAGTTTGGTTTTGTATTTGTGTTCTTTTGATGCTGTGCAATAAGATCATATAGTGAAAAACTTGGAAATGGACAAGAACAATCTTGTTTCTCAAGAGTTTCTTTCTTCTCTATGGAATGTACTTTGAATCACTCTGTACTTTCCTGACTTTGACCTAATGGAGGTCTCTGGTATCCTTCACAGAAGATGAAGAACAAGATGCCCCAATGACTCAGTCATGGAATAAATTGTATACAGAAAGGCTCAGAGAAGAAGAAGAGGAAGGAGAGAGATGTAAAGACTTTGGGGAGCCTTTGTCACCTCTGTACAAGGTCTACACTGGAGTCAAGCTATAAGGGAAAAGAACTCTTTAGGGACCTGGCAGGTGTACTTATCCATGCCTAGGGTCAGCCTGGGACTATGTTATGGGTCCTTTGAAGTTATGTCTTTTATCCTACTCTGATTTAGCAGGTCAAAATGAGAATCCCCTGACTAGGAATTGTGTACATGTACATGGTATTCTCTTCATCATACCAAGTGCATGATGTCACATCATGATCAGCCTGGATTCAGAATGATCTCAGGCAGGAGCACAGTTCCTAAGTGAAGACCACAGTAGGTTATGGACCGATAAGGAAACAAAGAACCCAGCATCTGTCTGCTAGACCCTGAGCTCTCTAAAGGCAGCCCTAGGTCAGTGTCAAGCCCACAGTGGAATGTGGTTAAATCCCTAGTTCTTGAGAGTGCCCAGTATCCACTCATTAACAACTCACTGGAAGAAGAAAGAAACCAACTGCTCTTCAAAGTTTAGAGCAAGCTGCCAAGTCTTCTTAGATTTCCAAAGAAAGGAAATGGATTAAATAAACAAATTTTCTGGCCCCACATAGCCCAATGAATTTATTAAGATATGCCTATATGATTTTAGCATAGTATTCAAACTTTACAGGGACCCAAACAGCCAACTGTCTTTTATTTGTATGGCATTACTTAATGTCACAGTTGGGAAAAACAAAAACACTTGCTAGGTTAGGTCATATCTGAAGTGACTGTCCAAATTTATTCATGCCATCTCTAAAGATAGCTATTCAAGCTGTCATCCAACTGGAGACAATTTCATCGTTTTGTGGTCAACAACATTATTTGCTCTGAGTTGTCAAAGATTTCATTCTCAACTCATTGATCTGCTATAGATGATGTTATGCAATAGAAAAAATTTGTCAAATCATAACACTTCTGCAGAGAATTGACACCCTCACAAGACACAAATACTGGCATGAGCTCTGTTGGAGCCTGGACTGCAGTACCACACCTGACCTCCTTGAGTTGCAGACTTCTTCTCTGTAATAGGGTAGCAGTTCTTGCTTCAGTGCATTGTCAAGGTGACAGGAAATGCTACAAGAGAAAGTGCCGCACTCATGGTAAAGAGTAGCAACTCTTTATGTCTAAGATCCTTCATTTGCTCTGACACAGGAGGAAGGAAATGATGTAAGGAATAAAACAGCAAGCAATAAGCTCTCTTTGGACGACGGGGAATTGAAAAATCTGAGAGACTATATTTAGAGTTTGAAAATCTAGGATATCCCTTTTCTTTATCAAAAATATGATCTGGGGCAAGTCATTCTATCTCCCAGAACCTAGCTTCCTCTTCCACAGATTAAGATTAATCATAGACCTTAGGAAATATCCTGTACATTTGTGTGCACTTGTGTGTGTGTGTGTGTGTGTGTGTGTGTGTGTGTGTGTGTGTGTGCAAGTATGCAAGTATGTGATGTGGAGACGAGAGGTCTACATCAGGTATATTCCTCTACTGCTTTCCATATTATTTCTTCAGTCAGGGTCTCACACTAAACCTGAAGCTCACCAATTTGACTATGTTGGTTTGCCAGGGAGCCCAAGGAATCCTCCTGTTGACACCTCCCTAGCTCTGGGATTATAGGTACCCTTGAACATTTACACTCATGTATTTTTTATGGAGATTCTAGGAATCAAATTCAGATCTTCAGGGTTGTGTTGCAAGCACTCTAACAACTGAGCCAATGCCCTCCCTGTATACTATTCTGTAGTAGAAGGATCAGGCCTGCTTTTGGTTCCAGCCACCCTGCTAGCTTACTCCAGAAATAACCACACAGAAACTGTATTAATTAAATTACTGCCTGGCCCATTATATGTAGCCTCTTCTTGGCCAACTCTCACATCCTGATCTAACCCATTTCTACAAATCTGTGTAACACCACAATGTCGTGGCTTACCGGGAAAGATTCTAACCAGTGTCTGTCTCAGGCAGGAGCTTCATGCACTCTGCCCTTCTTCCCAGAATTCTGTTCTATCTTCCTACCTGAGTTCCGCCCTATCAACTAGGCCAAGGCAGTTTCTTTAATAACCAATGAAAGCAACACAAATACAGAAGGACCTCCTACACCACTATTCAAATGTTTGGTGCAAATATTGTTCTATTATAACAGTAGACAGTCATTCACACCAGTGACACAGGTTTTCACAACTGGTACAGCTGTGCATAGATGGAAAGCAGAAACTGAGGATTTATGTATTCAGGCTATAGAGCAGGAGAAAAGTGACCATAGGCTAAAGGTTTTTCTATCTTTTGGCAATTATAAATCAAAGGAAGCAAAAGTAGAATTGAAACCATTTGCAGATGTTTCCAACAGTACCAGCAGGCTCAGCAAATAGTCCAAGAAAATTTAACTTGCCTGCACTGCATGGTATCCACAATTATTTTCTAAGAGGTAACATCCCCATTTCTGACTTAAAAACAAGTTTTGAGGTGATTCTAAAATACATTATATGCACATGCTGGCTCCAGAAGGTAACATACTAGAGCTGGATATAGTGACTCATGTCTACTCCTAGCATTCTGGAAGATAAGGCACGAGGACTGCTGTGAGTCCAAGGTTCACCTGAACTACACTGTGAATCCCAGACCAGTACAGGTGACAGAGTGAGACTTTGCCTCACTTAAAAACATCACATCCCCAAATACAAGGGAACAAAGCTTTAACAGTAGAAAATATTACTGTAAGATACTTTTTTAAAAAAAAAATCACACAGAGATTCAGAGAGAAGAGAAACAAGCTCTTTGTGTACACAGTGAGTGTATCAAAGGCTACCTCGGAGGTTAGTCAGGATATCCTCTTCAGCCATGTCAATATTGCCACAGGGTTTCCAAGAATCCACAAATCACTATTCACAAAGCAATCTCCACCAGCTTTAACAAACACTGGAATTCCTTAGCAAGCCAAGGTAAGATGAGGAGTGTTTTGCAGAGGATAAATGACAAGTTGGGAGGAGTTGGTAGGCCACTGGAGGGGCAGTGGAGGGCCATAAACCCCAGCTAGTCATTAATCTCCAGGAGAAGGCCAGGGCTAAGGTCGTTATTGGTATTATAAACTAAAAATGAAAAAGGAGAGAGAAAAGAAGGCATGCCTCTCTTTCCATGGGTGACACAGTTTCAATTGGTGCATATTGAGCATTTCTAGAGATTTAATTAAGCAATCAGATTGCTTGAGTGGTCTCAATATTCAGTGCCTTTTATAGAGTTCTTTAATGACTATGCATAGAATTATTCTGGATACTTTATGGACCATAGCGAGTGAAGTTTTATGTCTTCCCACAAATGCAGTGAGTCTTCCTGCAGCGACTCAGGCTAAACCAAAGATGGTTGTTGTTGTTGTTGTTGTTGTTTTGCTGTTTCAGTGGGTGGGATGATCTTAGGGTCACAGCCAGAAAAGTTTTACCAATGAATTAAAGGAAAGGTAATATTGGTAAACAAAAAAGAGAATATGACTTCCCCTTGATTTATTCCAATGACGTTCTGGCAATTTACTCCAGGGACTGTGCCAGTATCCAGTAAGACAAAGAGAGATAATGCTCTCAGCACTCTAGGCATTGTTGCATTCAGTCTCTAGTCAAAAGGATATAAACAGTGTATTTAAAATGAAGGCTGCAAGGGAGCAGAATCCATGAGACTTGCACTGATACAAAGAGCAAGTAACACAGTTAAAGTACTTTGCACTTTGGGCAGTTTGTTTTGTCGCTATGT
>NW_004949103.1:10425050-10431248 GCF_000317375.1 Microtus ochrogaster
TGCTCTTGCCCACAAAAGCAAAACAGTATATGCAGGGACAAATCACTATGCCAGATATTTGTGAATAGTGGTAACCGGTACCCCAAACAACACACACACACACACACACACACACACACACACACACACACACACTTAAACCATTAGTGTAATTGGAGCATGATCTTTTCACTAAATTCTGCTCTGAGAGTAGCACTTATGTTTAGCTTTGAAGCCTGGAATGCAGTGCTGTGGCAGAGGGCTGGGTGAAATGGCATGGGAAAAAAGTAAGCTGTCTTAACTAATTACAAATAACACAGGTGAGTTTTAGGAAAAATAACCTTACATCTTCAAGGTTGAGCCAATAAACATGATAAATACTCAAAATGGAATCAAACAACAAAACTATCATGCTATAAGAAAGATGATCATTATGTATATATGCACTCTCACATATATAACCATTATATATGTGTATACATAACATATATAATCATTTATGAAACAGATGGGCTATCCTGCATGATTTCTAAGTTTTGGAAAATTTAAATTTCCATGTTTCCAGGGGGCTTCATATTTTACTTGATAGAAAATTCACCACATTCTCAGAGAAATTGGGTCACACACAAAATTACTTCTGTAATTTCTATTTTCCTCAGCCCTTATGAATATGTACAACCTTGTAAGTATCAGGTTTTGGTTTAAACATTCCTAACTTATTGATTTGAATATAAGGCATTATATATCTATATCATTTATACAAATCTGTAATCATGAGTACCCTAATGTTTTGAACAATCAGGGTGAGAAATTGTCAATAAACAATTCTGTGTTGGCTACCACTTGTACAAAACACTTACCTTAGTGCCCTGTATACATCACACACATGCATGCACATATACACGTACATTCTTTTTTCTCTGCTTCCACTGAGTTCTCTCTCTCTCTCTTTCTCTATTGCTTAATACATTCTGTCTGTAACTAAAATGGACTGCCTCTGTATGTTTAACAAATCAGATTCTTAAGGTGTATGGGGAAGGCAGCTATGTAATCCCTACCATGGGATTGCATATGTTGGGGGCTTGAGTGGAGAAGTTATTGGATCCTGAGAGCTCTGATCTAATCAATGCATACCCCTAAAGGTAAATCTTGAAATGCAAATAGGTTTAGATGGAAATTTCCTGAAATTAACAGAGTAGGCAGGAAAACTGAGGTGTTATCTCCTCCATTGAGTTGGTAAGTATAGGCCAATGAGTGTGGGGAAGACAGGTTATTGAGAGGTTGTGTCTCAGTTTTGTTTCTGTGTAAAACATAATGACTAGAAGCAACTTGGGGAGGAAAGGGTCCATTTGCCTTACAGGCTACATACAGCCCATCATCAAGGGAAGTCGGGGTGGAAGCTGAAGCAGGACCATGGTGGCAGGAACTAAAACAGAGACCATGGAGGCAGGCTACTTAATGGCTTGTTCTCCTTGCTCATTCAGTTTGCTTTCTTCTACAACTGAGAACCTGCCCGGTGGTGGCACCCTCGACCCTCTCTCATCAATGACCAAGTAAATGCCTCAAAGACTTGTCTACAGGCCATCTGACGTAGACAGCCCCTCAGCTAAGGACCCCTCTACCTGGAAGACTCTAGCTGTGTCAAGTCATCTTAAAGCAGCACAGAGAACAATCAATGGATTGCTCCCTTGATGGATGAATGATACAATGGCGTTAGGAGGAGATGGTGGAAGTGGGAGGGGAGGTGAATAAAGTAAGTCATTGGAGATGTTTATTCTGTTCCATGCCCCTTCCTCTCTTCTCTTGGTTTCTATCTGCCTTGAGGAAATACGTTTCTGCTGCCATGATTACTATGCCTCTCCGTGACTCCTATGGACTGAAACTTCTGGATCTGGCCTCTTTAAGTTGCCTTGTTAGGTGCTTCCTCACAGCAACAAAAGCTGACTAACTCAAAGGGCTAGCTAGGTTTAAATAAGCCTTGATTCTTGACAACACCTGGCTTTACAATTAACCGCGAATAAAATCTTTCTTTTAATAAAATAAAAGGCAGGCCCTCCAGAATTATACCTGATCCTGTGTGGGGACCCGGGACACTGTGGGAGTCCGTGTTCTGCCCTGGTCACTGGCCCTCTCTAGGGTGAGAACACATGCTCACTATGGCCTTCAAAGGAGACTGTAGCTTGAAAGGCTGTTATCTAAGGTTCTACATTCACTATTCTTGATGAGAAAAAGAAGACTATTTTCTGTGGGTAGTCGGGGCTGAAACAGAGGCAGCCATCAGTTTCTGAGAGGGTAATTGGGGACACAGTGCTGTCTAGAGACGACATAATACAGTGCTGAGGATCCAAAGACATAATTAGTTCCAGCTGTATCATTAAGGGGCCTTGGGAGAGGCAATCTCCTCTCTCCTTTGACTCACACATATCTGACCCTGAGCCTATTTGGGCTTTCTCGAAAATGAGGGTCAGAACTCCTTCAGTGGCTGGGATTAGAGAGATGTCTCAGTACTTGAGAACACTTAAGACTCTGAGAACCAGAGTCCAGATCCCAGCATTCACACTGGTACCTGTAACCCCAAAGGATCTCATGCCCCTTCTGAATTCTATTGCTTCCTTAATACATGCTTACACACACACATACACACACACACATACACACACACACACACACACACATCTTTTTTTAAAAAGTCAATTCTGTCAGGGTCTTACAGATTTCTTCTTGAGTGGGCTATCCTTTGTTCCACACCATGGACACAAGGGGAGTCTCTCAGGTTGGAGTGGTGAGCCCATAATCTTCCTCAAATAGCCTCCAAGACAATCTGGGACTCAGAGGGAGTTTTCCTTCTTGGAGCTCCATTTTTTACCATGTGTCCACAGGCACACCTACCATGAGCCTGCTGCCTGCACGTCTGCACACCGTTTAAAGTGCTCCCACACCCCTTCCATCTAACGTAACTTGAGATCATTTTAAAGAGACCAAAGGTAAGAAGCAGCTAGATTTCCAGATACCAACGACCCAGAGTGTGGACAAGGCAAAAAATTCAGCAGCCAACAAAATCAAGGAGAGAAAAATGAGTCTGAGAACTCTCAAGCTAGCCTAGAACCTGCCCTTTGCAAATGTTTAAAGGATTTGCTTAAGCTCTCACTTCAGACTAGTGTAAAAGTGAATGCTATTATTTGTAATTACCATGCAAATTACATGAGAGCTCAACAGGCTTAGCTAAATATACAAGAAGCAGCGAATGCATAAAGTCTAGGAAAAGTTGACTCCCAGACTGTGGTTTTTTTCATATTTAAAAATGGTTTATCCTATAAATAATATGTGCTCATGACAAAGAGACCAGAGATAAGAATTAGAAGTTTCTGTAATTACTCTTTATAAGTATATGCATCATTGTGCTTTTACAAAATGTAAATGTCTTAACTAAAATGAGACAATATCAAACACATTTTCAAGTCTGCATTTTTCTCATAATATCTGATTATCACTTCAGTTCAAACTCGTCACTGTATTGCCATTCTTTGTGTTTCTTGCTTCTTATGCAAGTCTGGTTTTCCATCCATTGTCTATATGATAACTCCCATGCACTCAAACAATCATCTATTGTTGGAAATATCAGTTATTTCTAGTTTTTCCAAGAGCTATGAAAATAGTTGCAGTCAGATCATCGCCTCCCTTGAGGAATGTCTGAATCAAAGTATAGTTCTTGCTAAAAATTTCAATATGTGGGTCCCCAGATTCATCTTTACTATTACTACCGTAGAGCGTGCCATTTTTTTTTCATTATCTCAAAAGCTGGGAAGTACCACTCTCTATACTTTTCAGCAAGGTATTAAAGAGTGCCTTGCTGTCTTCTCAACCCTCTACTGGCTTTCACGTCTTGGGTCCTCTCGTCTGTGTGAGGCATTTATGTAAGTGGCTAAGAATTTAGCATCAACTCAAGCTCTTCTCTGAACCTTGGTTTTCCTCTGTCCACTCTCTGTGACTGAGGCCCAGTCATTAGCCTTAGCTCTCATCTAGCACTCAAGTTTCAACAATGACTCCTCTACCCTAGTCTCTGGGAACAGATTTTGTCCTGGGATCTGTGTGGGATGAACCATGTTTCCCCAATGATGCTAATGAAGAGTTTCTGACTGTGCCTTTATATGGAAAATAGTATTTATTAAGAGTCTTGATATTTGATCAACCTGGATTAGACTGGACCTTAGGTCTAAAGAGAAGTAGATAAGCTAAAGAGAAAAGATGGACGTCAGATACAAGAAGAAAATACAGAGAACAGAAGCTGTGGGAAAAAGTGGTGTCACAAGTCAAGTGTTTTTATTTTTCTATTGTCATGATAAAAACTCCATGATCACAGCACTTATAAAAGAGAGCATTTAAATGGGGGCTTGCTTACAGTTTCAGAGGATGAGTCCATGTCTTAGGGGTTCTATTGCTGTGAAGATATGCCATGACCACGTCAATTATTAGAAAGAAAATATTTATTGATTACACTTTCAGATATTTAGTCCATTATTATCATGGTGAGAAGCATGGCAACATGCAGGCAGACATGGTGCTGCTGGAGAAGGAACTAAGAGTTCTACACCTTGATCTATAGGCAGCAGAAAGAGACTGTGTACAAAGCTTGGCATAACTTGAGTGTATGAGACCTTAAAGCCTGCCCCCACAGTGACATAATTCCTCCAACAAGGCCACACCTATTCCAAGAAGTCCTGTGGGCCAAACTTTCAAACACATGAGTCTATGAGGCCATACCTATTCAAACTACCATTGTCCATGATCATCATGGTGGGGAGGATAGCGGCAGGCAGACATGGCACTGGAGCAGTAGCTGAGAGCTCACATCTCATCCACAAGCACAAGGTGGAGAGAGAGAGAAGACTAACTGCAATAACATGGGCTTTTAAATCCTCAACATCCACCCCCAGTAACATGCCTCCTACAACCATGTCATACCTGCTCATCCTTATCAAGCAGTTCTACCAACTGGGAACCAAGCATTCAAGCACATGAGTACATGAGGGTTGCAATTTATCAACCCACCACACTAAGGAATACTCAGAGGCACTGAATATTAAAGAGAAAAGGAAGGACTTAAGGAATAAATGCATGTTGTTTTCGGCCCCTACATTTCTGGTAATTACTGCAGCCCTGTAAAACCAATACAGGAACCTACAAGAGAGTCCTGTTCTGAGAGGTTCTCAGTCACTCAGGAATCTTTAAGAATCAAGTGTTGCTGGAGTTGGTAACACTTTTGGTTAGGGCCTATCCCACTCATTAGGTAAATATATATTGATTATCTACAATTCTTGTTCTAGATACTGAATGGTGAAAAAAGTGAGTAAGATACAGTCATTTCCTCTGAGAAACATTAGTTAAATAACCACTATGTTGCCTATTTACTGCTGTAGGCCGAGGATATAGGTTGAGGTCATATAGAGGACCAAGCTTAAAGTTTGCTTAATCCTCAGAGTTGAGGGGGCTTTGGAGGATTTAAGCAACTTTTATGAACCAGGCTTCTATCAAAGTGAATTTCCTTGATATCTACTCTAAAACCAGCCTGAACATGTGGCTATGGCCTTTGGTCGAACTCATCCAATTCTATGCCTACCTACTCTAACTTTTTTTATGACTCAAACTCAAGCTCCTTCCTACTCCAAGTTTCTGTGGCCAAGGTCAGTACCAAGTAAACAGTTGTTTTATCACCTGGTCCATGTAGAACTGACCATCTCAGTCCAGGTATGCCACATTCATTCATTGAAGATTGGTTTATTTAGCATGTTATATTTTTCCAGTCTCTGATGGTTCAAAACCTAGTAAAATACAGTGTTTATCCTGAAGATTCTAGCCATCTGTATTTTGATTCCGTAGGTTGCCATAATAAAATGCTATAGACTAGTAACCTTAAATGACAGAAATTTATTTTCTTGCCATTCTGGAGTTAAGTCCAAGAACAAGGTGCCAAGAGGGCTGAATCTGATGATACCTTGAGTTATCAGTGATCAACCTCCTTGGAGGTTGGAGAACCACATGCCCTTATCTCTGAGTCTGCATTTCTTTGGTTCTCTTCTTCCATCTACCAGGATACCAATTATCCCATTAGATTAAGACCCAGCCTTTCAATCTCATGGAAACTTAATTATATCCTTAAAGGCCCTTTCTCCAAATACAATCACTATGGCCTCAAATGAATTCCTGATTGTCATAGTTATC
>NW_004949103.1:10432261-10436974 GCF_000317375.1 Microtus ochrogaster
CTGGTGATGGATGAAGATAGAGACAGAGACCCACACTGGAGCACTGGACTGAGCTCCCAAGGTCCCAATGAGGAGCAGAAGGAGGGAGAAGATGAGCAAGGAAGTCAGGACTTATTTCATCTTACAACTTATAATCAACATGAAGAGAACTCAGGGCAGGAACTCAAGGGAGGAGCCTGGAGGCAGGACCAGACTAGAGACCATGGAGGAATACCGCTCACTGGTTTACAAGTCATGGCTTGCTCACCTTGCTTTCATATACAACTTAGGACCACCTGTCCAATGGTGGTGCTGTCCACAGTGGGTTGGACCCTTCCCCTTAAATCATTAATACAAAAAAATGCTTCACAGGCATGCCTACACACAAACCTTATGGTAACATTTTATCAGTTGAGCTCCCCTTTTCCCAGATGACCCCAGTTTGTGTCAAGTTGACAAAACTAGCCATCATCCTAATGAAATATGAAGTCTGATGGAGGGTACACTGGAAGAAGACAGGCCAGCCAAACCACCATCTAAGATAAAAAAGGCAAGCCTAATAACAGATAACGCAGTGGTAGAACAAACACCACAAAGGTAGCGTAATCTCTGTGGGGAAGCATCTCACTGCCCCGCCTCCAGGTGAATCCTGAAAGAAGACCAAGTGTAATTTACAGGGCTAGGTAGAGCCAGCAAAACCCAGGCAGAGAGAATAATTCTTGTAAAGCACATCCATGGAGCAACAGCATCTGTAAGGTGGATGGCACATCATTCACAGTGACCAGCAGAAAGAAAAAGTGCTTTATGAAGCCCATTCCCTATGATGGGATACCTTGCTCAGCCTTGATACAGAGGGGAGTGGCTTGGTCCTGCCTCAACTTGGTATACCAGGCATTGTTGACTCCCCAAAGGGGGCCTTACCTCCTCTGAGGAAAGGATGGAGAATGGTTTGGGGGATCTGGGGATGGGAGAAGGGTATGGAGGGGGAACTGGGGCTAGTATGTAAAATAAAAAAATTTAAATCAAAACAGAGTCCAGCATCGTGTTATGTTCTCATGGAGCCTTTGTCTTTCCTTGTCAAGGTCTTATTTCTATTGTGGCAGTAATTGTGGCTTCCCCTTCCCCAGTCACAAGACTTACACCTTAAAGAATTTATATATGTTTTACAGTACTTTCCTGTTTGGAAAACATTGTTTTTCACATGACTTGACACAACTACCCAGTGGAGGACATGTATTATTAGATCTATCATGTATGTGCTAAAACTGAGATTCTAATGATAATGAGAGTAGCGTAGCTAATATACATTGTTAAAAATACTTTACTTGTCCCAAGGTAGCTTAGGGACGGAAGCAGACTCTCTACCCTTTGGTTTTAGTGATTTCTCTTTTTGGTTATTTGTGTTCTCCTCTGCTGCTTGTTTCAGATGCCATATTTCACCAGTCATGAAGCTACACCTTGATAGAGTTTTCTGGAAATAACATGTTAACTGAAAGAAAAATATATATATTGCTCCGAGACGGATTGTTGGGGTTAAGATTTTTTTCCTAGAAGGCTTGTCAAAGCCCATTGACTCATACATCTGCCTCACAAAGACGCAACCCAGAGCAAAACCCATGGGGATACTTTGCCAAGAGGAGCAAATTAAAGCACTTCTAAGTCAGGAAATGTCATCATGCTCTTCTGTGGGGTTAACTTACAACCCAAAGTAGACCAAATAGTAATTTACCTACAGACTCTCCTGTTTTCCAGAATCCTCTACTGGACCTTTGTCTGTGTTGCTAAGGCAACAACAACTCCTGCCAGTGTGGCCATTTTTAGTTTCAATCACAAACTTTGCGTGGACTTGGCTGGAAGTCTGCCACAGCAGGCCTGAAGTCGCTGCAATGCAAAAGGAAGGCATCACTGTGCCTGCAGTAGAACTCTTGTCCACCATCTTGGGAAGGAATTTCTGTAAAACTCTTCTCTCCTACGTATGACTTCCTCACGCAACCCAGTAGGGCATAAACGAATTAAAGTTCCTTCCTCAGGACTTGGGTGTCAGAATGACCTTTACAAACCACAATTTGAAATCATGTCTGGACTCTGGACTTGACTAGTTTGTGCAACTTTGTGTTTTGTGCTTACCTACTTTTACCTTACTTTTCTTACCTTGTATTTCTTAGTCGCTCCACATTTCTTCTATTTCAGGAACACGGGATTTATCAAGATTTGGGGATCATTCACAGAGAGCACCATGTTCTTCTATATCTCTGAGTATTTCTACACAGGGCAACCCTTCATTCACCTCTCTGCTTAGAGCACAACTTTGCAAAGCCTTAACACTGGCGCTACACAACGCCCTCCTACATGCAACCTGTACAAAATCTTTCAGAAGCCCCTTCTACCACCATCCCAAAGCATTTCGCCCACAAAGTGCTGTGGTAAATATTTAAATGCTTAGATACCAGATTCTCTCTGCTCATTGTTGTTCAGTGATATCTATTTAGAACAACTCCATGCTGTTGCAGGTGCTAAATTCATGACATTATTGTCGAATAAAGGTACATGAAACTCTGATTCAGAAACACTACTGATGTGCACACAATGTGTCTGATGCTGCCATGGGAGCTTTCTATATGTTTCTTACCTAATTCTGTGATAATCCAGTAAATTTATGCTCCAAATTGAACAGATTTGTCCCATCTCCCAAATCCACGCCACAGAATAAATAAACCAACATGCTAAACCAAAAGCAGCATGCCATGCTTGATGATCAACTGAAGAGTCACTTTGACATTCATCTCATGTACCCATTGAGCAGGAAAGGGTAAAGGTAGATTGAAGGAGGCTAGAACCGAGGAGCTCACTAGGCAGGAGAGTGTGCGCTGGAATCAGAGGTCAGAGATACACTATGTAGAGGCAAAGGGAGATCCTGGGGTTGCAAAGACAGATATACAGAATCCCAGTTTCAGATGGTCACAGCACTAAGAAAACAATGTAGAAGATTAATGCAATCTGCATTGCTTCCACTCCCAAATCTTCTTTTTTCCAGTTTCACAGCCACTCCTATTTCAGTTTTGATAGCGATCTATGTACCAGAAGCATTGGACATTCGCTGACGTCCGTAGTAGGGGACGTCATACACGGTGGGAAATGCAAGTTGACCCTGAACTTCCACGCAGATGCTATCGCAGGGAACTTGACAGGCTCAATTCCAGGAGTGTGGAGGAGGTGGAAATGATTTCCAGATGGGAGGACTGTGAAGAGAAGATGGAAAGTTTTATCCTTGTGTGAAATCGTCTCTTCTTTAAAGTCAGAGTCATATGCACAATTGCTTAAAACACTGCAAAGGGCCCAGCTAAATCTTCATCCTACAGAGATCGTCAAAACAGGGGTTCTGGGGCTTCAGTGGATCTTAGCAGATCCTGCAGCTTCTGCGAGCTCCCGGGGAAAGTCAACTGCCATCACTCATAAGAGCACTGGGCTGCAAGTCACATCCAGTCTCAGATGTCCTGCTTGGTACCATGATCCCAAAACCTAAAGAAGGGGAATGGGAAGATGGGAATATCAAACCCTGGTCCCAGGACAGCACTTACTGCCCACCATCTACTTTGGTGAGTTTCTTAGGGAATACTCCCAAAACAAAAGATATCAGACCTCTAAAAGGTCTTTTGCAGCCCAACTTCAGCAGCAAACGTGTTCAAGAAGCTAAGAGGTACACGCAGACCCTGATGGAAATCAGAGATTCCCCAAACATTGGGAAATAAGATGGAAAAGGGGTCAGAAATTTGACTTGGAAAATAAAACTCAACAGTGACTCACTAACACTCTTCCACACGAGAGTGGAACTTCTGGAAAGATGGTGAACAGCTGCTTTCTGCTCCCAGCGAGGCTCAGCTAATAGAACCTGAGCTTCCAGAACAGCAGGCAGGGTTGAGATAGAGGAGGAACTCTGGTACCTAACAGCTGTGAAAGGGAGGTGTTGACTGCCCTGGGAATCCCCACCTTTCAAAGCTTTAAATCAGATAAGTGAGGGGCTCACTCAATGCTCAGGGGCCCACCCCATTACTGTTTCTCAAAGTGCAACACTCCAGCAACTGGTGAAGACATTTTGCATGCTTCAGAGACACACAATTATGTGAGTATAGATAGGAAAGGAGTAGAGAATTTTCTCTTTTTTTCATTAAAAAATTTTCTTCATTTTACATACCAACCCCAGTTCCCCCTCTCTCTCCTTCTCCTGCCCTACCTACCTCCCCATCCACTCCTCAAAGATGTCAGCACATTCAGGAGACTTTCCCCTTGACAGCACCCAAGTATTAAAAATAACTGAAAGAAAAAGAAAATCTTCATCATAGGGAATGGTGACTCTTGCTCATTGTCCTTTTAATGAATACAGAAGATACCTACATAGTAAGCAACAGACACCAGACTGATCAGTGTAGTGTTATTTCGTGGTGTTTTTAATGGTTCCTTTGATAATATGTGATGCTGGTTTTCCATTTCATAGAGAAATACTAATTTTCCTTTTTCAATCAATAACTTTAGAAATGCATAGCTCATGGAATTACAGAGAATATAAAACAGAGCCACCGATGGGTGACGGCCTTGAAAAAGTTATACAGATGGTCCCTAAAAGACTTTTGAAAATAATGATAAGGCCTAAGCCTCCTCTTTTCTTTTTTTTTAATTTATTTATTTATTAAAGATTTCTGTCTCTTCCCCGCCACTGTCTCCCATTTCCCTCCCCCT
>NW_004949103.1:10437522-10439384 GCF_000317375.1 Microtus ochrogaster
ATGTACTCACTCATATTTGGTTTCTAGCCATAAACTAAGCCTCCTCTTTTCTTGATGAAAAACCTGAGTCTTAGGAAGTTCAAAGCCATGCTCAGTTTCATTCAGAACTCACAGGTGGAGCTTGCATGGCCCAGAGACCAGCTAGAGATGGGTTTGCCCAGGAGATGGGAAAGGGACATTCAGACTGTATCTTGGGCATCTGTAGTACAGCGTCTGGTCAACTTCAGACTGTGCTATTTTTAGAACTGCCTGAAATGAGCCAATCCTCATGCAGAATATCACTTGTTCACAAAGAAAAATGCCATATAGGACCATACCTCAGTAAACTCTACAAGGACTCTACATGTAGGAGTCCAAAGGATACAATATCATACTCTATTGTCACTTCTCCTAATCCTCTTGTATTAATGATTTATTAACCAAAAGGCAACATCAATTTTCTCCATGGCCTTATCCTATTTTAAACAAAACAAATTCATTTAAATCTTCTTCTTCCTCCGCTTCCCTTCTTCTTCCTATTCCTCCTTTTCCTCCTCCTCTTCTTCTTTCTTTCTCTTCTCTGAATCAACACTCACATGTAAACTACTGTTCAACATGGGGCCAAAATGATATATTTTTATTGGAGGCTTAAATCTCTCAAGCCTATCAAGACTTTCCTCATTAAGAAGGCAAGAATGCTTCACAATCTGTATACTAAACCACCAGCTTCACCAGAAAATTGTGTTGTTAGGAAGGCGTATTTGAAAGCAAGTAATGTGGCTTAGGAGATGTATGTTCTCCCTGAAATTGGCTTCAAACCATTCTAATGTTTGTTTATCTATCATTCAAGTATCACTAAATGTGAGTTTCCGCATAGGATATAACCAAATAACTACAGATTCCTGAATAATGTGGTCAAATTAGCAAATTTTTGCTATAAGCATATTAATAATATTTAAACCATATAAATTTAGTACTTTTAAGATTTATTAACAAGTCTTCGAGTGCAGTTCAATAAAAATCACATTTGCCATCAGCCTGCCAGAGATATTTCAGGAACATGGGATTTTTAACCTCTGGTAATGTAAACTTGTAGCATTCATCCTATTGTAGAAATAGATCAGTCAGGAAGGGAAAGGCTGCTCCCAGAAATAATAGTTGCATAAAGGTGTTCAGTTCCCCAGCAAATTAAAGATTGCTGCCTCCCTCACGCCACCGTGAGCCGCACACTGCAAGAACCTATTAATGGCATCGTTAGTTTCAAGGAGGCAGCAAGCATCCATGGAATGCGGATCTTAATGTACAGAAATAGATACTCATCTACTCTCCAGCAATGCAACAGTCGTAATGCAATAAGCTTTGCAAAATGAAAACTCTACCCTAATGAAAGCCTCCTTTTTCACTGAAATAAGAAAGGGCTGCCACGGAGTCACGGCTCTTCATTTACATGAATGATCTCTCAGCCCCACTAGAAACGTATAGTTAAGACCAGGGATTATTTGCTGGAAATGTTAATGTTAAACTACCTGCAGAATACATTGAGCTGTAGATAATACAAACCAATAGACATTGAGAAAAACTTTTCCTGAAAATGAAACTTATAAATATTTATTTTGAAGGGTCAATAGGCTAAGTTTTTTGTTGCAGAAGGAAATGTATCACTACCATGCAAAATAGCTGAAGCCAAAGGAAGTCAGTATTTCAAAATCTGTACTATGCTAGGGTTGGTAACTGAATTTAAGTACAGCAGACTTCAGTTCTGTGTTCCAGAAACCAATTTTCATAGTGAACTAAAATACCCTTGGGAATAGGGTGTGTGTGTGTGTGTGTGTGTGTGTGTGTGTGTGTGAGAGAGAGAGAGAGAGAGAGAGAGAGAGAGAGAG